>NC_141863.1:1523333-1846666 GCF_024713525.1 Acromyrmex echinatior | reverse complement strand
AAAAGTTTTAATGTAAGATACGTGGTTGTCGTCATTGTCGTCGCTATGGAGTAAGAGAAATGTTCTTTTGGAATTTTTGGCGCAAGAGGCAAATGTAGCGCTAGCAATACATGGTCAGCAAGCGTTGCAAACGCTGCGACGCGACAGTTCTGCACATTTTACACATTCTACAGAGATTACACTCTGCAGAGATTATAAGTAAAGTTTACGGTTACGCGGAGAAGTTGAATAAGTGCAATTGTGGCTATATATAAGATGTCCCAAAATAATCGCCAAATATTTCATGGGCAGGTAGAGCGGACTAAACTGAACTGAAAAGTTCTCATTTTGCAATTTTCGCAATAATTAACAAGATATTAATTACTAAAAATTGTTGAAAATTGATTATCAATAATTTTTTACTCAAATACAATATCAACTTTACAGAAAAACTGTGAAAAAAAAACAAAAATTGTTTATTTTCTTCTCATAGAGCTCTAAGAATTTTTTCAGAATTTTTTATCAACTTTTTAGTACTGCATTTTTTCATTTTTACCAACATAAGAAAATACGGTATTAAAAAATTCTGAAAAAGTTTTGTAAAAATTTTTAGAGTTCTATAAGAAGAAAATAAACAATTTTTGTCTCTTGCAGTTTTTCTATAAAGTTGATAGTACAATATTTGAGTAAAATTATTGAAAACCAATCTTCGACAATTTTTAATAATTAATATCTTGTTTACTATTGCGAAAATTGTAAAATGCTAAAAGACTTTTCGACTCAGTTTAGTCTACCTGCCCATGAAATATTTGGTGATTATTTTGGGACACCTTGTATAATATCCCAGTTACCTCATAAATTATTAATAAAAATATTTTCAATCGATGCATTTTTGAGTAAAAATAATACATGATCAGCGAATGTATACTGCGATCTGTAGTACGGTATCTGTAATAAAGCTCTATATATCAAAGTAGTGCATAAATCTTCCATTTTGAACCTACTGACTATTCCCTATATCCTATATAATAATAATCCCTAATAATACTAAACGCTTATTGGACTATAGATAACTAAATCGAAATAGTGACCGAAATAACCAAGGAAGATTGTCGGCATTTCGATTTAGATCAAAGGAATGTGCTACTTTAATAACGGAATTACATCGCGTTTATTACTAAATGTGTAAGTTATGTTGGATTGATACAATGTGATTTAATACATCAATTAAATTATGAGACCAATTACGGTCAAAGTTAAATGTTTAGAGTAATATGTTAATATGTATTTTAAATACATATTGACCATTACTTATCCTTCAATAGAAATCCTTCAATAGGAATGCAAAGATATATACTATATAATAGTTTCATTGTATAATAATTAAAAATAGTACTTGAATTATATTCTCTTTATTGGTATGGGATTTAACTTGGTGCCAGTTGTTGATCAAATCTTTTATATATATATATATATACAAATAATATATATTATTGATTATATAACTCTTCCTAACTTCTTATATAATAATAATAACTTCTTTATTGTAAAATGTTTTGGGAAGTATTATAGAATGTTGTAGAAAACTCCGTTATTCCTTATCTTATTCTCGAGGAATAGAAATGAAAATTTGAAAAAAAATTGTGAATTTTATATTAATGATCGTAATAATTATGCAAATACACAAACGAAGAAAGGATAGAATCATTGTGGAACTATTGCAGGTTGCTCTTTGCTTGACGGTGCACACTCTAACTCCGGACGATGTCTTCACAGAAGGTCTTAATTGGGGTATCTCCTATGACCTACCCAACGAGAGCAAGCCTGCCCTAGAGCCTTTCTTAGAGCTAAGGAACGATAAATATAAAACAAGCAACAAACATGATCGATACGGTTCCACTATGATCGCTAATAAATACGGCGCCCTGAATTCAGAATGGAATAATAACGTCAGGCAACATTTCGTACCTGGTAAAAAAAAGTATCGCAAGTCGGAATACTATTACTTGCAAAGAAGACACCGGAGGGAGCTTTACAACAAACTGGAGATCATCATGAATGCGTAGGTATTCTCGCTTATTTTTGTGAACTCGTAATAAATAAATATGATTAAAAAAAAAGTTAATTTGCAAGGCCAAGAAGAGACTTGATTTACGTGAAACTCGTAATAGATAAATGAACAACTCAAGAAATTAGTTAACGAGAGAATTTCTTAAAGCAATCTAATTTCCAAATCTATGAACAGATAAAAATTAATACATTTAGAAAAAAATCACTGCATAAGAATATTAAGTGTACATACATTTATTTTCAAATAATAAAGAATTGAATTTTTGCGATAAATGAAAATTTGTTCCAAGAAAATAATTCTTAGTTTGAATTTCATAAAGCTCCCGGTAACTCGCGTTGAAGATTGAGTATTCGTAGAACACTCTGTGATCGATAATGCATAATAACGTGAATGATTGGATATTAAATAAATTGTGATCATAACGACGATGTAATGATATAATTATCGATGTTTTGAATTACGATCCGATTATTTCTGCACCTAGTAACGATTAATAACATCTGCGTTAAAACAACAATTTCTCCTGATCAACGTTTTGTACTCATCATTATCCATTCAAATTAATCTACTAACCTGGATTTCAAACGAATCTGTTAACCTGGATTTCAATATTTTGAGGGGAGCAACGAATTTTCGCGAAACACCCTCAAATGAGAGACACGCTTGGTAATAAAATGAAACGGCGGTTTTAGCGGCTCCAGAGCGATCGAACGGCCGTCTCGTCTCTTTATGGATACCCGTCGAAGCATCTCGGTTTCCTTCCGTGTCATCTATCGCGACGTACCGACGTATCGACCGCATTAACGGGAGAAAAGCCGATACATCGCGATAATGATGGCGAGACCGAACTCTTCGTACCGCATGTCGGTCGAAGAGATGCGCTATTATCACATCACGTGAGCTTACAATTTGTCAAGTCATATTGTATTATTGGACGGATGTATGACGGTAGCAATTACGCGGTGGGATTTAGTCAATTAATTTTAATTATTCGACGAAGACTCGAACCGAGTTTTATCGGAACGCTAATGTTGATCATTTTCAATCCCAATTGTCTGATATTTTACAATATTAAAAAGCCTTTTCCTGGCAATCTTAAATTAATAAATTAATTAATTTATCTGAGCAATTGAAGATATGTATAATACATTTACATATATTTTTATATTGCCTTAGCGTTTAAATATTCCTTTTAAATCGCACGTGAAACTTTGTTGTAATTTGTTAGAGCCAATCTCTTTTCTCTGCGAAAATATGACCTGAGACACTTTTTTTTATCGCAATTTCATCGACTTTCTAAGTAGGCAAGAACAATCTTACATTTAACGAACATCGCTGTACACATTAATGAAAAGATAAATCCGAGTTATTTATAACGCTCACAAAGCAAATAACTTTACGACTGCAACTGATGTTGCAAGGCGACAAAAAGAAACCATTTGTCGAGCCTCGCATAATTTAGCGAAACGCGTTTATTACGACGTCCCTCATGACGCTTTTAAAGACGTTTATCGAACGACATTTAGCAGCGTCATTTACTCCATCCCGTCCGGGATAACGAGACGAGCGTTAGAGTATTGCGGCTAATATCCGTATGAAATCATTCACCCCTTCGCTGGGAAGATGCTAAAGTGGTGGTTTACGCCCGGCGTCTTATGGCGACCGCTTGGGTTATGCAAGGATAGTTTTCTCTATATATATGAGTGTGTATATGTAGGAGGAAGGGGAGGGAAACGTCGTCGGTGGTTTATAAGGGATTGGTCGGCGGTGGTAGTGCCGTTGGTGCGGCTTAAGGATGGCATGAATCAGAGGGTGGCGCTTCCACGGCCCGCGGAACGGCGACGGGGAGTTGTTTCTGAACGGGTCTGGCGGACCATTTATCCGGTTCTCAGGCAAACGACCACGGGAAAATAGTTTCTCTCTCTTCCACGGCCGAGGCCATAACTAGATTTATATCTTCTGCCAGAGTGGTCCGATTATTTTCGTCGGCGGCGTTTCGTTTCTGGTTCATATAAGAACCCAGACAACAGCAGCCGAGAGTTTTTACTCGAGAAACACAGTGCCGAAGATATTTAACTTGGGAACCTTCATAATAACATTGGTGACAGTTTGTGAAGAAATCCTCTGAAAACATGACTCGTAGTGCGGAATTTAATGCTGAGCGTCTTACTTCTCTTGTAAAAGTATATTTAAGGGCGAATTTTTTTAACCGATTGCTATAACAAAGAGTAGAATAACGATGTAAAATGTCCATTAAGAAATACTCATTTATGGCTAATAAATTAGATTTTGTAAATAAAAATATTTTCTTATTTTTATAAAAATAATAAAAGAATGGAAATAATATAATAATAAGAATAAAAAGAATGAATAATAAAAGAGAGAGAATAGACTAATAAGAATGAATATGTATTTAAATGTCTCATTATTGTCAAAGAAAATTGGGACGTTATTTAGAGAATTTGTAAATTAATAATAAATACGAATGAGGTAAGTTTAAATGACATTTGCATAACGTAAAAGAATGAATCGGTTCAAATGGCACATCAGATTAGCTATATTAAGTTGACAGTTTAATTTTATCTTGTCTCTTCGGGAGATCCACTTTTCATTAAGACCTTCTCTACAAAATAAATAGCCTATACATTTACTCAAATTGCCAATTGTTCAGGTTCGTTGATTGCTTGTGATAAATGATTCGTCTTGTTTTTCCGCCTACAAACACAAATATTCATTTTTTTCCTTTCTGTGCAATGTAATCAAACGATTAAACGTGCAGTATATAATCCAGAGAAATGTTTCGTTTTCTTTAAAATTCTTAACTTTTTATCAGAACAGAGTTTTTGAAGAAGGAGATTAAAGAAAACGCAATATCGTTCCTTAATACCATTCTTCTTTTTGAAGTCAATAGGAAAATCTGATAATTATTATCTCTATCCAACAGTCTACTCAAGATTGCTTCCGGATAAGTAGCAGTGATATGCAGAAGTATTACTTTTGCGATCCGATAATCTAAAGACGAAAAAAAAAACAAGTCGAATTTAATGAGAAATGAAGCAGACTTTTAAAACTTTTTTTAACGTACAAAATACATCCTAAAAACGTTCTTTAATCTTTAATGGAAAACTGTACGAGGCACGAATCCGTGGTTTTTTTCTTTTTAGCATTAATAAGTTCGCTAAGAGTTACCGAGAAGATAAATTATTACGTTCTCCTCTCGAGCTTCTGTTTATGTAAACCATATTGATCATATTTATTGACTAATGAATTTATAAGCTTTCATTAAAAAGGAGCTTTCATTAGAATTCATGGATACATATCTAATTATCTTTCTCACGTTTTTTAAGATAGATCTGTACATTATACATACATTTACAGAAGTTTTTCTATTCTCTTTCAGAATGGGCTTTGACGGCAGAACGTGTGTTCTACGCGCGCTTTGTGAAGCATCTCAACGATTAATGCCAAAGGGAAATACTTTAATAGAAGAAATGATGAGAATATCATTCTCGTAAGGATTTTAAAGAGATAGATAGGTTTGGCAAATATGCACTTCGAAGAGCCGTGGTATTAGTATTCTATTTTTCGAATTTTTTCCTCTACATTTCATTTTAAGAATTCATGAATATTAACTGCCGCGTAAGTTTAAAATAATGTGATTTAAGAGACAGGAAGGGAAGGGAGAAAAGAACAAATGCGATGGAAGATGTAGTTAACTGATACTAAAAAGATATAGGATTTATAATGCTAAATAAATAAAAGCTAGATAAATAACTTTCCTTAAAATTAAATACAGACTATTTTAATAATTTTTTGATAAATGCAAAATTGTTTTTTATATAAAAATTGATAACATATATATGTATATGTATATATATGTGTATATATATATATATATATATATATATATATATATAAAGTGTAGAATTTTTTCGCTTTGATATTAATCCGAAAATAAAAATTCTATTATCCACTAGAGATTAATTGGCCGATATAGTTTTGTTATTTGTTCTCTCGTTTGTGAACAACTCTTCACTTTCAATCATTTGCACAGACACAAAAGTTATCGAGAACGTTTTGACATTTTTGTTTGTATAATTCGTTATTAGTACTTGAAACCCATCTATTTGAAACATCCATCTATTTGAAACACGTGTTTTACGTAAAATCGTATATCTACTGTAATATCACAAGTAGAGATGATGATTTTTATAAAAAATTTATCTACGATAAATTGCTTTTTTTACGATTATACGTATACTTCAACTTTCTTCTCAAAAATGTATCATAAAACTACCCCAATTCTCCTAATCAAATTTTCTATATTTTTTATTCAATTTCATTTAATGAAAACTCTGTTTGAAAAACGTGCCTCAGAACGTTATGTGCCAATTCACTTTACTCCATTTCTTCTAAATTAAATTTATAAATAGTTATAAATTTTCTTCGCAAGAGGATAAAATAATAATTTTTTCAAACCAAATGATGACGAATTAGAAACAAGATTCACAACACACAAAATTTTTTTATTCAACGGGAGGTATTTTCTTGATTATTCTACAATTGTTTATCATGATAGTTAGCCTACTTATCATCTTAAATAACGGAGGATTCTCCCCTGAGAGACTATTGCTGCATCATTCTAGAATATTTCAGATGTAATTTCTTGCTGGATGATAGGAGGAGAACCAAGACGCGACCCTTGATCTGCCTTTCCTCCTTGTCGATTTTCCATGACCCTTCGACGCGCAATTCGATCATTGCCATAATGTAGACTAGTGAACGCATGACTCATAATCTAAAAGATAACTCGATTCGCCCTTCTCGTTATAGATTACCTCTAAAGAGAATGTTTTCCTTCGAGCCAGAGGAGCATCGCACGTACACCAAGGCTCATAAAGCCGGCCACGAGGGCAAAGATTGCGCGGCCATGTTTCCCGAGTGCAGTTTCTCCCTCATCGACCTGGCCCTCGGGAAATATAACGCACCTCCATCCGACCACTCCGGAGATGCTATGGACCACACCGGAACTTTCGGCACGGAGGTCGGACCTGCCGTAGATTGGCCGAGATATAACATGAGGTAACGTGTTGCATGCAAACAGCAGTCTGATTTCGACGCTGTGCGAACGTGCAGAATAGCTCCTGTAATGCAAATGATGATAACTCGCCTTCGACTGAGATAAACAATCACCATGGACATCAGAAAGATGCAAGTTGAATAGACTTTGTAATTTAAAGCGCACAGATAAAGAAGTTTTATTTTCTGCTTCAATTACTTCTATTATCGTACTCCATATGTTGCAACAGACATCAAAATATTGGAAGAAAAATTTCTAATAACTACGTATCTCTCGCACTATAATAATAATGTTGACACCATGATAATTAATGTTGCTATTTGTGCTTTATTGCTATTATTATTATCGTTTGTAAAAGCACAAATGCGAATTACGTTCAAACAACTAATACGCGATTTACGAGTATATACATCATTAAACAGAATGATGCGAATAACAGAGTTGAAAGTGGAAAGTGGGACACTGAAAACCGAAGGGGAAACATTTCACATGGCGCCAACGAGGTGGATACGGTATCCCATAATACGAGCTACGTTGTTCATTACATTGTTATTGTGTAGGATGGCTCAATTTAACTAATTGGGTAGGATTGTATTGGATTGACAACATGGATCAGCAAAAAGAGAAAATATATCGGGAACCAATAAGAGGAAAATGAAGAAGGAAAGCTTAAGAACTATCGGAATTCAAAGAAATGTATTCTGCAAGTCTTCTTTTCCGTTTCTGCAAATATTTCTCGCCAATACGGTGTATGATATTTTTAGAATACAAAAATCTCTTTACATTTCATGGCATCGTTACGCAAGATTTACAATGTTGGTTTAAAATTAGAAATTCATGTTTTAAAAAAAAACGAAAAATGATAATCGAGAAAAAAAAATAAAATTTATTAAATTTATTAATTAAATCGATTAAGAGGTAAAGATATACATATCGTTCATTTGTTACAAAATGATACAACTTTGAAAATAAAGTTGTTTAGAAAATGAGTTTGAATGTTTTGAAACATTAAAACTTTTGGAATATTAATCTTAAAATGCAATGTTAATGTAATAATTAATTGTAGTGAAACAAAAATATGTACCTTCTTTTTTCTTTATATATTTCCGTTCTTTTTTTACAATCAACGTAAAAAGATGTTGACAATTATTGAGTTAGGTCATTGTTGAGAGTATTTTTATTATAGCGCTTAATGAGAAAATAATTCCGATTAGTTATGTGCAATAAAGAGAGAATATATTTATAGTATATTTTTAATTACATTAATCATCATTTATAAATGAGCATTGCAAGTCGATTGTTTCAAAATGCGAGGCTCATATTGCGAGTAACTCGTAAATTACGAAATTCAAACATATGCGCAGATGCAATTCGAATGTGAATAAAGCCATATTTCACATTTATAAAATTGCACTTAGAACATAATTAATATTTTATGCAAAGTACGAATTATTGAGCATTTAATAATTTTTAATTATTTATAATAATATATATAAATCGTTTATAACAAAATATATATATAAATCAAATTTTGAAACATAACAAATATAATTAAAATATAATTGTAAATAAAATGTGATCGCAGATTTAGATTATTTATTTTATTCTAACAAAAAATATATATATTTATTTTAACTATCTATATATCTATTTATCTATTTATTTTAACAATCTCCTCGAAATTTAATTAAAACATTCAGATGTGTATATATATTTTAATAAATTTTGTCCCACGGATTTCAATAAAAAAAAATCATGTAAATTCGGAAATCCGTTATAAATTGTTTTATATTTACCTTACTTTTATTTGTTGTTCTATTTATAGCTTCCATTTAGAAACTAATACATTTTTCAAATATGTTGTAAAGTATACAAGAAGATGATAGGGGTTTAATCGTGCACGACCAATGTGGATTGGGTGAGATATGACACGAAATGGGACAGTGCATCAAGAAGCGGTAAAAGTAGCAGGGTTGAGTGATGGAAACTAGAGAGGAAAAGAGTACCTTCGAGATAGCACTTACGTTGTATTTGCACGTGTCATAAATACTTTATATCTCCGTAGAAAAAGAAAGATAATTTTGTAGAAACCTGCTTCGTCAGTGTAGAATTACTCCGCATAGCGTATAACTCTATTGATTAAACAATTGCAATTTTCTCGGTGGAGTTTCGAGATTCTAGAAGACTAATTGGAAAGAGTCTCTCTCTCTCTCTCTCTCTCTCTCTCTCTCTCTCTCTCTTTCTATAAATATTTCAAATTTATTTGTGCATAATAAAGCTCCATTTCTATTTCCAATCAGTTTGGTTTCCATAACTTTCCGTTTCCGTTTCTTACCGTTCTTTCTCACTTTTACTTGCTGCTTTTATTTGATACCATAGCTGTGGGATAAAGAACGAAAAATTACTTCGGCTCTTCAACAAACCCTCGAGCAACACCGGTAACGATATAAGAATGACGAGACTGTTTCATCTTGTGGGCCACTGGAGAGACATTGGGCGATTGGCCCATCGTACCCTTACCGAGAAAAATTGATTTTGGATTTATTTGATGACGTCAGTGTCCAATGGGAGTGTCTCTACGGGAATAATGACACTCTTGTGGCGCCTATGTCGTTGATATTATTGGCGATGAAAGAAATCCGATATATTGATTGCGAGAAAGCAGAGCTCGTTAATAATACTAGGTCTAGGCAATTTTCACTATTAACTGTAACATCTGTTATTGCGTTCTTTCTTTTGTGTTCCTAACGAGATAATGGATATATGATAGTAGAAAGATTTTAAAAAGAAATTTCTTCACTGCTCTAATTTTTTTGTTATTTACTTCGTATTAATGCTATATAATGGATCTGCGTAGGACTTTCTGGATGACGTTAATGCCGTTAATAGCCTCGATAATTCAGCGCTTGTAGGCGTCATTAGATTTATCTGCAACAAAGCTTGGATGAAACATCTAAAATTTTTATTAATTCAGACTGATTCTGCGATAATAGGATGCCGGATGAAATGCGAATAAGGTTATGAGATATTTACGGGTTATCACTTTGTTGAACGGCGAAGAAGCCATTAGATGCTCTTTCGCCCTATTTATACTGCAAAGGTTGTTTTACGTTTTATTGCCGACGTCGTGTTTGTTTTGCCGGTAAGGGACGCCCTTTTTGCTCCGTTACAAGGTGCGGCTTTTTATCATTACACGGCGGGTGCGATGCACCTATCTTGGTGTTCGCAACCTCGTCACACGTGTAACTCTATCTTCTGAACGGATAAAGGGACTTCGACGCGCATCCATAATAGGTAGGTCGCATCCTGTAAAAGCGACGCGTCGTAAAGTCGCAATTAACTACAGCATGTACCAAGCACGTGAATTAACTGTAATTCAGAACGCGTTTCTAAATCGGATTAAACGAGGAGAGGCGAATCTCGAAAGCACGAGTTTTTATCATCCACCTCGCATAATTCAGTACCCTATGTTGTAATATGTACACAGCGCGGCTCATAGGAGAGAATATGGACGTGTTAGCTCAACTCCTGCAAACAAGTTTATGTACACAAAAAAAAATGGTCAAAATTCAGATGGATACAACCGGACGCAACTGAGATGTAATTTTAAACGCCGTACTTTTTTTTATCAATTTCGGCAAAGCCTTAGGAGCTTTAATGTCTCGCACCTGCGCGATGATAAAAATTAGATTTAAGAAAATTACGTCGGCATAATTGCACTGACGGAACGTTAATGTTGCCATTTAATGGCAATTAAAATGGGAAATCCAATTTTTTACATTTTCGGTGGACGGCTCTATCTTTCATAGCGAACTTATTAATACGCGGCAGACTGTGACGCGGTCGATCTGTAAGATACATTAGTGGCCAAAATTAATTCTCATTTCTACTTTTTTTCCTTTGAACGTGTGTGACGCTCTGTAAATCAATCAATTATACTTAATCATAGGAATTGACAATATCAGTATTTTTAATCGTAAGAAAGAAATTAAATACACGTAACACATACATCATTCACTTTTATCTTCCAAAAATATTGCTTTATTGTAAATTTAAGTTTAGAAGTAAAGTAACCAACCCCTATATATTCTATTCAATCTTTATAATTTTTTTTAATTTATTGCTAAGTCCAAAATTGACGGTCAGATCAAAAAAGAAAACAATTCTGGACAGTGCCACATAGAGTTCGGTTTCCTTAATTTGAATAATTTTTGCGTCCGTGAAATGGAAATTATCAATTATAGACAATTTATTTTATACGGCAGCGATGATTTTATTTTTCGCCCGTCGTGCATGACAATTTCATTTTTGATCACGCGTTTTCCACTCCTTTTTTCTCTTTTATTTTTTTCACGAGCGAATAAAATCCGGTAAGAGTGAACGGATATCGATTCCACAGCGGTGGCACCGCCCCAGTTCGCGGGCGTGGTGTGTAGGCCGCTTATAACAGTTTTCCTTCTCTGAACAGCATCGCTGATACTCGGTACGGTTAGCCGTAATTCCTCACAGCTAAGCGGTATGTAAGAGGCAATCTTATGGACTGCCGAGCCCGACGGTCGTTTTCGCATACCGTCGAACGGGTGCCAGCCAGAGTCTACCGTTTTCGCGGTCGATGCCGGATTCACGGCGCGCCGCGACACCCCCGAGTGGAACTCGGGGTGCGCACCCGCCGTCGCTCCCACGCGAGACGCCTGCCGAATATGTATGCTTTGTTATAAAATAACGCGAGCATCGACAGATGCACGATGCGGGTCACTGTAGTGGAATGATCGCATTAAACACTTTTTTAGAACTTCGACTGATGATATTTGGGTGATCATTATAGAAGCTATTTCATTATTCTGTGATAAATATCATTGTATATCGAACATGCAATTTGTAGAGAATTGTTACTAATACGACACGCAATTCAAATGATTGAAGCATACGCAATCAATAGTATTTTTAATGCAAATCGTGTAATACTCTTTATCGGATTTATATGCAAATTAAAGTAGAAATGCTATTTAAAAATATAGCAAGTAATAAAATTTAATATATTCGTACCATTCGTGATTGACGAATGTATATATAAACTATATAAATCATTTATTTAATCCTTCACTGGCAACATTTTAATTTCTTTCGTTAGCAATAGAGGTTTCGAAAAACAGAACAATTTTTTTATTGTTCTGAATTATATAAAAATCTGAAAAAATTTTAATATCAAAGCTTTTGTCATAGACAAGTTTTTGCCATAGAAGTAGGATTGTATCTACTTGTTTCTTTTATACGGATATAAATTTATCTAATCAGAATTTTCATGATTAAAATACCGATGGTGCTTTTAAAAATTCCAGTTGCTAGCGAAGAATTAAGAATCCCATTTAATACAATGCCATTTTTAACCTTTAACTGTTGTCATGGGTCCATTGGACTCGTATCAAATTTTTCAGCGTTATTAAAGTTTAACATGCTTTAAATAAGGATTAATGCAATATTAAGTTTTAGTTTTTATTATTAATTTTTATTAAAAATAGATAAATCTTCTCGGAGCTATCGTATAAACATTAAAAAGATATGATAAAAATAATAATTTAAAATGTCAAGCTCTATTTTGCAATGTAATAAAATCAATAAAAACAGGTTAATATTAGAGCCAAAATCAGATTATATAATTTGATTTTATAATAAAAATATTTCGAGGATTAATCATTTCTTCACGATATCAGTTAAGAATTAAATAAGCGAGTCATGTAGTTTATATATAAATTTAATCAATCACGCGCTGATTAATTTTAAACTAAGCTTAATCATCTTCATCTTTCTGCAGATACAATTTTAAGAAATTGTAATTTAGAAAATTACGTATAGAAAATTATGTGATTAAAATTAAATTGAAAAAAATGAGCTCTAAAATTTAGATACCTATAAGATATATAATAAAGTCTTTGATCAACATCTAATAGCGACTACACATTACTCTCCTGTTAAAGCATGAGAATGCTATCAGTTTGCTCTACAAAGGGAGAGCCGTGTTTACTATATTGATTATATACCACGATCGTATAGCATCGTATTATGGGCGCGGTCTCAATGAAGAATCCCAACGGCTTGCCGTTCATCCGCGTGGTTTCGACGCTACGACTTTTATGTGGTCGAACTTTTTAGCCCGATCGACCCGTCGAAAGAGGTAATTATGGCAGAAACTTTTTTAACGGCTTTCGAAGCAACATTCGATGGAAATCCAACGAGAAGAAGTTTCTGCCATCGACGATAAAAAATATCGCTGATATTAATACACAAATGAGAGTGTGAGGATGGAGTTGGCAATTTTCGGTGTTAAGTTGGAACTTTTGTCAATTACTCCACTGTCTTCCTGCCTCTTGTTTTATATTCTTTTTATTTTGTTAATGACTCTCTCTCTCTCTCTTTCTCTCTCTCTCTCTCTCTCTCTCTCTCTCTCTCTCTCTCTCTCGTGCATTGAATAAGCGCACCGAAGTCGCTTGCGAATACTGTCGCACGGTGAAACCTGTCAATAATAAACACTCAGTGGAGTCACTGTTAATTACAAATTAGATGACGAACAGGTTTATAAAGTTCGGAAAAGCAGTTAAGTTCGTACGGTGTGCAGACGGCACGCACTTGAACCTCGTAAATGTAGACGTACGCTGCCATGCTATCGTTGAAAGCGACGTTAAGCCACTCTGCAGCGTTGCACCGAGGGTTCGCCGCGACGAGTAAAGTATTGATTCGGAAGGCATCGCCCGTAGCACTGCCGCAGTACTTCCCGGAAGAAATTGGTTCTTTCCGATTAACTTAATTTCGCGAGACGCGCACTGCCTCCCGGAATTGGCACCCGATTGCCTTTAACAGTTTCGGTTGCCGTGCAAGTGACACCGTGTCCTGAAAACGCGACGAGGTCCCTTCCAGAAGAAACTTTCCCGCGTCGCCTCCAAGTTCTCACTTGAAAAGACGGCGTCACTATAATCTTCCGTTCTTTACGATTGGATATTTTCAATCTCTTTATTTTACAGTCAAGTGCATAACACACACTTATCTGCCTTTTTCAAATTGAAGTTTAGAATATCTTATAATTCATCGTTGACAGCACTCTCTGAAGTCTGAAGAGGAATCGAAAAATATCTGTTAAATACTTTTTTTTTAATGTATATATATATATAATCAAAATAATCGTTAAAGGGCTCAGAGCACAAGCAAGATATTTTTCGCTATTGTTATAAATTACTAAACATTATATTTAACTAATCAAAGTACAGACGTTTCGACCTTCCATCCGGTCATTTTCAATGTTACAACTACATTAAAACAATTACAATGACATACTAAAAATTCCAGAAGTCTAGCGCTTATAATATTAAAAATCTCAATCTTGAAGCAACGTGTGCAATCCGAAAACCTTGATATGACCGCAATAAGTTACAGGATCTTGTCTTACACCTGTCCATGGTGTCATTTCAGAAATCCCTTATTACAAAGTATCAGTTAGCAATAATAATTTGCCATATACGGTTATTGAGTCTCTTCTCAAACGCTTACAGATATAATTGTCCATAAAAACGTGATAATATATTGCTATATAAAGTAATAATTAAAACTATTGAGAATTTACGTAAATTAAAATGTCGCGAGATTTATATTAATATCTGATTTATATTAATATCTTACTAACAAGATGATCAAAATTACAGCGCATAATGTATCTACAGCAAACAGTATTAAGACCAGATTTCAAAAGATAAAATGTGTCATGCTCTTCCATGCTTCTTGACAACTTATTTTAAACTGATACAGATACAAGTAACAAAAAAATCGACAATTGTGAGTGATGAAAAAATTCAAAGAAGAGAGAAAAGATGACGGGAAATATTTTGGAAGGGGAAAGTGCTTGTATAATGGGAGAGTATATTTCTAGTAAAGATTCTGTGTCACTTTGTAAATTAAGTCCATTCTTTTGTCTCTTTATAAAAATCAATTGAATTATTTTTTATTTATACATATAATCAATTGCACTTCTCTATATATGATTATCATCTGCCTGCTTAGTTATTTTGTTTCACTATCTTGTTACAATATTCTTTGTATTAAAATCTAGCGAGACTATCATAAACCACAAAAATTTACCCTCTCAAAAGTACTTTTAGATGTTAGATATTTTTGTCTTAATTTTTATATTTATAATTATGTATATTTAAAAATGCATGGAGTATATTTAATAAATATTGATTGGTTTTTGAAGAAAAATATATTTTCTAAAAAATAACTCATATTTATGTGTGGGATATTGCAAGTTACACACAAAAAAGTATAGGTTTATTCAAGAAATAACCAAGAAATAACAGTGATATAAGTTGAAAAGGAATTTCAATTAACTTACAAAGTCTTGGCATAGTCATTAAATATAATAAACCATAACTACTAATAACTATAACTAATAGAATAGAAAATTTATGAAACTTGTATTGATCGGCTTGTGATCAGCTATTCTACATAATTATTTAATTTAATAAATATTGATAGTCCAACGAAATTATTTTCAGATCTAGCTAAATCTTTAGATATTTCAGCAAAACTATTTTTTTTGTTATAACACACTAAAAGTTTACATGATAATCTTGATTAACGCGCGAATATATAGCGAAGTACAAATCCACTATGCATTTTATTATTCATCGACGCATCAGTGTAATGAGATGAGCAATTAACTCTTGATAGATCCGTTCGCGTTTGCGTTACGAAATTATTCGAATGACTAAATCAATTTTATAAACTTCCTGTACAATTTCAAAATTTGGAACTTAATAATTAGAAGCGCAATTATGAAAAGTATATTTCTATCCATATGTGAAAAGCTGGAATCATATCATGTTTGGAAGCTCGTAGTCAATACGCAAATAGCGAGCTCCATTTAATTATTCCATCATTACAGCGGAATAACATGAATACGTATGTTTTAACAAAAGAAAGCAGTTCAATTTAATTGATTTAATTGATTTTGGTCTGAATAAAGCCGGAAAGAGAGAGGACGGATGGAAGAGAATCGAAGCCAGAAAGATCCTCCGGATATGTCGCCACGTCGTAACATCCCGTGCGAGGAACAAGATTAATAATGAAATTACATCTTGTCCACCATTGGTTTCCACTTTGCCGGGTACACAACGGGGAAATGTGAGCTCGATCCATTAACAATGGACGTTTCGCTGGCACGTTAAGCCGCACCTTGTTCCTAAGATCACAGGGATACAGAAGGCGCATTCGAGATCACCGCTTTACCGCGGTATCAGACGCACAGGAACCATCGTGTCATTGAGGTTGCGTTATTACATCCTCGGCTACAAACGTATTTGGCGGATACCGTCTGGTTTGAAGTCAAAGAGATGGTACAAACGTTGAAGAGGGAGATAGGATTACCCGTGAAAACCGAAACCCTCCGCGCTGGTATTTTCGCCGTAATTACGCCGCTCGGACTCCACTCCGTAATAAAAATGCGATCGCGTCGGTGGGATGAAGGCAGAGATTAATTTCTTTCAGGACGGTATCGCTAGGAGAATTGCTGATGAATATCTCGGACCGCACCGTTGTCGACGCACGGAGCGATAACAATAATGAAGCCGAGAAGGTTCTTCCTTTCTCTCTGCAGCAGCTATCCGCGGCTCTAAGATTTCTCTCTGATCATGGGATATTCTTTTATTACGAATTATTTATAGACATACTATGCATAATAATAAGAATTGGAATATTTATCAGAATTACTTGGTCTCGCTAGAAAATTCCTCGCTTAGAGAAAATCTGAAAATTTAATAATAACTATAAAGGTGACAACTATATAAGTTGCATGTAGAATTAATATTCATATATATATAATAGTTTTATAAACTATTTTATAGTTATAATAATATTATATTTATTCAAATATATTTCTTCAAACGACAGTTGATATAGTTCGAAAAATTCAATTGATCTCCATTACATATATGCTCATATATATCTCTCATTACTTGTGTCTTTTTTATATAAAGAAATATTTCTTTATACTGACTCATCATTAGATTGATTACATTAATTTGCTTGACTCACATTAATCAAGAATTTTATAAATATAATGTCTCTAATGGTACTCGTCACGGTAATAAATATCTATCATTATAATGAATTTTTACTAAGTCGCCTGTTCTGTGTCATCTTACCATACGTTTCTGATTTAAGAACATTTAACATCTGTAATTTCGTTAAAATTTATAACTAATGTCTAATTTTAAATAACTATTATTATTATATTAAATTAAAAATTTTCAATTAACATTGATAATGACTCAATCGGAATTGAAACATATGTCTGTTTTTCTTATACTATTATTACATGTCATTAAAATTTTTAGATATTCGTTCGTAGGCTCGTAGCCCTTTTCGTTATTATTATTTCATTATTTGTATTTATTCAATTATATATATGAAGAGCAGAATTCCCAAATGTATTTTGTCAAAAATTTTATTTTTTAGTTAGAGATGGCGTAGTGTTCAGTGTTGAAAAACTCATATTATAAGCTACTCTGAAACGTTCAGAAAGCATTTTTTTCATCGTTAATTTATATGCTGAAATACATAGATATTTCGGAGTGCATTATGTTTTTTAACTAGAAACAAAATGCATTTGTTGTACATTTTTAACAATCGTTTAACAATTTTGTTTAATATTTCACATCCTACTGATTGGCATATTGTTATTTCCTGTGCGTAATTTTCTTATGTGCAAAGTTTCTTTTTTTTTTTCGTTTTCTGAAAATTACAAACTTTGAACAAAATGCATTTTGAAAGTTTGCTTCTCATATATTAATTTTACGTATAAATCTTTATAACTTTTACCTCTAAATCTTTCTCTATTGAAATATATTTAATTGAATTTTCTTTTAATCGTATAAACTGTATTTTTAAATTTCTTACTTTTCTTTTTTTTAAATTTGCGTTTTTTATATTTATTTTGGTAACACGACGTTATCAATTATTTAGGATTTAATCCACGACGTAAGAATTTTTCTCATTAAGGTGCGAAATACAAACTGCGCGTTGAAGCTAATACATCATCAATAAAAAGAATTTAATACTTCAATCTCTGCGCAGTACGAAATAGCATCGGACGAACTTGCAAAAAGATTTTAGATTTGTCTTATTTAATACCAGAAGAACATACGAAACGAGTTGCATCTCGACGTTGCATCTCCACGCAGAGGACGCATGTCGAGGTCATTTTCTGATGAACTTGGCGAAGAAAAGAGAACAGGGTGAACATTTATGTCTTCGACTTTCTACTTGGCGAATTTACGGCAAATACACTTCATGCATCTTTCTTTGTCAACTAAAATTTCATAGAAAACTCATTTTCCTCGTGGACAGACCAAGTTTTATGACCGTTTCTTTTACCATTAACTCTTCTACAGACAAAATTATTTTACAAACGGAGCCCATCTCTCGCTCTTCTTAACGCGGCAAAACATAAGACAAAACTTTAACGCTCTATCTTCAATGAGAAATATTTTAATTAAAGAAGTTAGAGAAAAAGAGAGAATTTATAGTAACGTGACTTATTAAAAGTATTTAGCTGTTAAAGGATCCATGTAAAAAAGATTACTTTTATAGAAAATATTGATAGAAGAATAATAGATTTTTATATTTTTTTTACTTCATGTATACATAAAAAATGTACTAAAAAAAGAGTTCGATAATATTATAATCATCAAATGTTGATATAATTTCAAGTGATTGGTTAATATGATAAAAAATAATTTTACTTTTTTGCAAAAAAAAACAATTTTATTGAAGTATCTTTAAGAATTTAGCTATATGCAGATTTAAAAATAATTTTGTTGAATTATTAAAATAATTATATGTAAAACTTGTTAGAATATCAATGCTTTTTACAGCATTGCTCTTTATGTTTGAGTTTCTTACGTAATTATTTTGATGGTCCAAAATTATTTTTAGATGTGTCTAGTTAAATTTTTAGATATTTCAACAAAATCGTTATTTCTGTATAAATATTTAGAAGTATTATCAAACATAATGATATAACTAATCGTTTGATAATAACCAAATATTGTATTTAAAACAGCAAAATTATTTTTGATTGTATTAACCGAATACATTGATTAAAATTATTTTACTCAATATTTGGTAGCTATTACTAGACTCTTTTTCAGTATAATTTTATAGTTACGGTTTTTTTCATCTGATAATTTAATTTGGCGTTAGAAAACGCTATTTAAAAAAAAAACGTTTAAATTTAAGAACGCGTCTGCAAGTAGCAATCCGTTACTCGACGAAATACAATAATGGTTACTCAGTAGCATATTGCAATTCTCTCTCTCTCTCTCTCTCTCTCTCTCTCTCTCTCTCTCTCTTCCTCCTCTCTCATTCCGAATGCCAGAAGCAAATTACGAATTGCATTCTTTTCATTTATTTGCTCCGACCATTTACTATCAGCCGCATAACACCGCGGTGAATTTCAAAAACTAACTTCGTAATGAGATGTTAAACTTCTTCTTATTTAAAGTTTACCCATTTTGTAGTTTGGTATTTTTTGCCTACTACATATATATATACATATCTCTCAAGAACGAGAATGCAGGAGTTCTACGGGTTCGTCAGCAGTACAATTTACGAAGGTATTCCGCGACCCTTTTACGTAAAAGCCATTGCACGTAAAGTATTAGTCGTAACTGTAAGACCATAAAAAATAATAAATTGATTGGCTACGAGGCAAGCGATAAGTCACGTGACTGTTTTCCGATTGGTTAGTCATAGGGATAAGGCGTTAATTGTAATCTTTCGACGGAACGAAAACTTGTGTCTATGATCATGGCTTTGAGATTATGACGTTTCACTCGTATTACTTCTGCGCAGAGGATACGACAATGCTTAGCCTCGACGCAGTAGCCAATCAATTCATCGCTTTTTATGGTCTTACGATTACAACTACTTTTACGTGCAATGGCCTTAAAACTACAACGTAGTTATAAGTGATCATAGTTGTAACAATTCACCAATCACAGTCGGATATTCTCCTCGTATTCAAGTGGAATTGGTCAATTCTTACAACTACAACTACGTTTATGCAATGTTATTATGTTTTGTAGATCGGGCTTAAGATCGACGAGTTTTACACGATTGTGAAACATACGCGACGCTAAAAAGTTAAGGGAAATAAATCACTCGTCTGGAAGAAGACTATAAATGTCGCAGTATTTATCGAGTTCTCGTCGTTTTAATATCGACATCGAATCTTACAGATAATCAAACACCCGCATCACGTATTCATGTTTTCGCTGAGGACTTACCCAGCACTCTGAAATACTCGTCCCGTTTACAATGAAATAGGAAGAATGAAGAAGGTAGAGAGAAGTCTTGGGCGACTCGGCATGGAAAATTCGAATACGTGCCAAGAGCCAATCTATCCAAAAGGAGAAATAAAGAAATACTACGTGGAAGGATATTGCGTCGTCGCCGAGGGAAAACCAACGACTTCAATTTTTCTTTTGTCTTCGTAGATTGAAATCATCCCTAACACAGAACAATAAATGTCTGTGTGCGTATAATACAAAACTGGGGGAGGAAGGGGGAGGATGGAAACACATTATGCAATATATTACCTCATTTCAAACGTTACTCAACTACTGTATCTTTAAGGACTGGTTGTTTCATCGAATAAACTATGTGGTAATTTACCTACTGGATAAACAAAAGAGTGAAGGAGAATAAGAGTGTAAGAGAGTAAAACAGTGTGCTAAAGTTCATCGAAAGATGAAATAACCCAGTCTGAATGTCTTTCTCTTCCCCTATAAACTTACTTCTTTCGATTGTTTTCAATTTAATATTTCGTTATTAAAATATATAAATTATCTTTGATATAAAAACATAAATTACATATGATTTATTTTCAGAATTTTCTAAAAATTTTTACAAAATATTGTTCGTCTCTAATTATTATTACATAGAAAATCGATATTATTAGATTAAATATTTGGATGTACTATATGATTTGAAAAATTTCTTTTTACATGAAGATTCAATATAGATGACTATTTTTTAAATGTAGATTTAAGAAGAATCTATGTTATTATCTTTTACTTTAAAATTCGAGATATATTGAATTTATCTTTCTCCAGGATATACTTATTTCGATCTGCTCCAGAATTACCGTTATATGCTTGT
The DNA here is from genome assembly GCF_024713525.1 of Acromyrmex echinatior. Taxonomy (NCBI): domain Eukaryota; kingdom Metazoa; phylum Arthropoda; class Insecta; order Hymenoptera; family Formicidae; genus Acromyrmex; species Acromyrmex echinatior. The sequence goes on along the minus strand of NC_141863.1, from coordinate 1,825,331 downwards.
TGAATACAATTTTATATTTATATTTATCTTTCTTATTCGAGTCTAAATGTGGAACTACGAGAAAAATATCCATAACGTAAAGAAAATAGGACGGCCCATTGCTTGTGAAAAATCCTGTTTGATAAGAAGCCATTGTTTGCTCTCTTCGAGTTATCATACATTGAAAACATTCAATAAAACTCACTGTATCAAATATGATAATCAAAATAAAATTCTCAAATATTTTATATCTATAATTATATTTTTATTTTCTCCTTCTCTTAATCTCGTAGAAACGTGTTGTCAATTGTTAGAATATCAATTTATAATATACTGTATGAGACCATCTAGTATGATTCTGGTAGAAATAAGTATGGAAAATCCATTACACAATGCGGCGGATAACTGACATTCTTGAAATGCGCGACGAAGGTCCTCGAGCGAAACTACACTACTACGATGACACTCTGAAAGGGAGAAAAGAGTAGACCGTCCGCCGAAACATTTTCGCGCTACTTCGACTTTTGAGTGGTTTCCATCCCGATTGAGACGACACGTGTGTGTACGATTGCTGAGTCGACTTGAACTCGCGTTGTTCGAAAGCGATTCTGTAATTGCCATTCGTTACCATGGCACAAAGTAAATTGCAATTTTTATCTGTCCATCACCTCTGAAGAAAGTTAGACACTATCAAAGGGATAACTCGCAGCTATCGCGTAACTGCCTTTACGAACCCATTAAAACCCAGTAGTAACTTTAGACGCTGTGTCAATTTTTTGCTTGTCACTATACTCAGTCAGCGATTGTTACATCAGCCATGTATATTGGGTCATATAAACAAAATGTAAAAAATATATCATTGCAGCCTATTTGTCGAAATAAATATTTCGCAAAACATGAGTAAAAACATCTGACTATTTTCATATGTTTTTCAATCAAAATATCTGTTTTTATAGATAACAGAAAGTGCTATGAAAAACGATAAAATACTTCAAAACGTAAAACGAACATTTCATGACAGATATCGATTATTCACATTAAACAAGCAAATAGCTGTACCATCTTTTTGCTTCGAATGTGTATTTTGGCAACAAGCAATTTTCCTCGAAATAAATTCACGTCGGTTTTTCAGGATTCTCTCCGATTTTATCCTGGTCTGACTCTACCTGCCAATGCTTCAAACTCGCCATTGATACCAATGCGATTTGTTTAAAGGTAACTATCGCTCGCAATGAAATAGAAACATACACTGCAGTTGAAATGTTATCGACAGAATTAACCAAACGTGAATCCAATGTGAAATAAAATTTACAAAAGTTTTCTTTTAGCAAATCTCTGAATTGGAATAAATTGTATAAATGTGTCTAAGCATGTTACAGATATATATACAGCGAAGGAAAATCGGTAGAAATATGAATGATGTATTTTTTTCGTCCACCAAAAACTACATCGAAATTGCGCCGTGTTTCATCTCAAGCATGGAATATTTTTGTAATGATATTCAGGATTTCCCAGTCTGACACTGCTTGCAACAGATCGCCAAGTAGACAGGAATATGTTCGATCTCGACGAAAGTTGACCTGTATGTTAAACAGACATACGACGGAATAAATCTTGACGAGGCCGCTTTACACGGCAAGAAATCCCTGCGACATTTGTAGCTGGTCCCTCTTGTCGCCACTGGATATACATATCTTTGTGGAGAGAGCACGCTGCTTGTGAGAGGATATTAATGTCTACATGACGAAACTTCCATTGAATGCAGGCAACCAGAGGGTTTTCGCTTTCTAAAGCTCACCGCTTCCATGTAGCACAGAATCGCTTATTTAGAGAGTTGTATAAAATCTTGCGTTAAATAATAAATTGACGCTATCATTCTATTTATTGATACGTCAAGTTTTTTTTATATATGTGGAATAATTTAGGATAATAGAGTTAGTTCCTAATTTTTGAAATAACAAAATATTGGCTTAAATATTTCTGATAATTAATTGTTATAAGGGACTCTCAATATTTAATTAATTTTTAACAATTAATTGTTATAAGGGATTCTTAATATTCTTTTTAAGTATGTGGCTTTGTCGAATTTTTCTACTTTTACTTATTAGATATTATATAAATAACGAAATTTAATAAAAATAAATTTAATAGAAATAAATTGGAAATGCGCGCGCTATGCTGCTTCCAGATTGCGTAAAATAAATTAATTAATAAAGAGCAGTTTAAATAAACTAATATCTTTATAATAATTAAACGGAGGAAATTTTGAATCACAATGTACAATACATATTTGCATATCTAATTTATGAATTTAACTCATTAAAATGCAAGCAGTCATTAATCAAATGTTTAACATTAATATTTTAATAAAACGTTTTCTTTTGTCCTAATGTCCTTTGACATGGATAAACTTTAAACTATAATTTCTCTTTAAGGCGCATTGTTTCAAAGTTCCTCTTCGGTAATTGCTCTTTTATTTCAGTACGTTGATCAATATAAAGTTGCCCTTCCATCCTGTGATCTTAAATAGCATGAATGCCGCTTCATCTCAATGAAGGAACTTCCAGCGACTTGATTCTAATTAACTAGAATTTATTATCCGCGAGACTAACCTCTATTTTTCGAGGAAGAGCACTTTAATGGTTCTTTATATGCTCACGTCGCAATTAATTCGCAAGATACTGATGTGAATTTATACTTTCCTCCACTTCCGCGCGTCTACGAGTATCCGTCTTCTTTTTCTTCCCTCGGCCTCGAGTTTCAGCTTTAAGCGCTAATTCTTCTCGTCGCAAAGCGGCGACAATGCGGCTATTTTCATAATTTGATGAGAAAGGGCATGTCTATGCCGTTTAAAAAGAAAAAAGAGAACACGTAGACGCATCTGTATCGTTTACGGGGGAAAAAAAATAGCGTAGAGACAAGAGTCTCGTGCGTATACGAACTTCAAAAAAAAATTTCAGAAAAAAAGTTACAGGAAAAAACTAATTTCTATAAAAGGTAAAGCAGACGGGCGACGATATTATGTGTAATTAAAAAGTTAAGGGAAGGACGGTCTTTCTTATCCGGAAGTTTTCAGCTCGACGACAGAAGCAGGAAAAGGTTGTTGTTGGAGGTCGACGTATCGAACGAAATTAACGAGTACTATGTGTCAAAAAAAGGAAAGAAGTTTGTCTGTCGCGTGAATAATTCACTTATTCGTCGAGAGGACAAAATTCATCCATCATTCATCGGGCTTCTTCATTTACGCTGTGATAGCGGTTCCTTTTTCGCAAAGTGCCTTACTAATAAAAGCTACCATAAAGGAGATTCGTCCGAGGGAAGAAAGACGCCGATGCAAGACGGATGCAGACCCCAGGTTCCGTTTGATGAATGTACGCACAGATTTTCGATGATGTGACTTTCAACGAGAAAGGGCAGAACACGTAGAAGGCGACTGACGACATCGGTGACTCTTTTCTTTTTTTTTTTTCACAATACGTTTATTATTTTTTAAACAATAATTTTAACCGTTCGTTATTTCAATCGTTTTACATACGGTGGATAGTTGTGTAGAGTGTAGACGTTAGCTTACAAATAGATTAGTTTAGTTTATCCATACATAATGCGTGTGAGTGTTTCTCTTCTCTTCTTTTTTTCCGTTAGAGTAATGGCTTCTTGTAATTAGGTAATTAATATTTTACATATATAGCGTCTCTGCTTCCGCTTTCTCTCTCTTTCTCTTTCTCTCTCTCTCTCTCTCTCTCTCTCTCTCTCTCTCTCTCTTTCTTTCTCTCATCATTCTTCCCTTCCGCACTATCAACTCTCACTCGCTCACGTTCTTCCAATCCCTTTTTTCTAACTCTTTACCTCTTCTATCGTACCCTTCTCGTCTTATCGGACACCCGTTTTTCGACCTTCAATCGAGAACGGAATTACGTGAGAAATTATAGACGGATTTAAGTGCCATTTGCCCCTCGAAGCGAGATCGAGCGAACTCGATCGTAAATGCGTTGTACGAGACGATGTGTGCGTTTCGTGACGAAGCGACGGAAGAAACGCGATGAAAACGCAACGAGAGAACGAATCTGCAGGTGCATATTCACATAATTGTGTGCCGCGTGTAAGTATGTTTATATACGTATGTGTGTGTGTGTGTGTGTGTGTGTGTGTGTGTGTGTGTGTATTCATCGCCGTTAAGCCCCAGCGAGCCTCGTCATTTCGCCAGACATGCGTTATACGGGCGACGAGCGTAAAATCGCAGGTATCGCGGGATAAACCGCGAAACAATCGTCGTCGAGATGCGCCAGCGCCGACTTTCCCAAGCAGAAACGATCGCCGGGTGTCGTCGACGAGAATTACAATACGGTGTATGCACCGTCCGTGTTCTCTGACGCGCTTAAATTCCCAAGTAAACTCACAAGACTCGGTATATTATTCTCGATAAAATACGACAAGCTAGAAATCTTGTCGCGTTTCGCGTTGCTTTCGTGCGAACTGCATTTACTGTGTTAATGCTAAACTGGGCATTGTTGAAATTGTGTTGATAAATAATTAGAATTCATGAATATTGAGTTTTAACATTTTCCGTTTTCTCGAATTTATATAACGTACGGATGTAATTATAAATATATGCAAATAACGAATAACTGTGATTAGAGCATTCTTCATTAATAAAAGTTTTATAGAATTATCATAAATTTATTATTATTAAAAAAACTTTTGTCTACCGATTTTATAATTAAAAATAATTATAAAAATATTAATAAATAATAGCTAATAATTTTAAAACATTAAAAAATATTACGGTCGAGTCTAAATAATAATAATATCCCGATTCATAATTAACGATTATGACTTTTTTTATCTCTCTCTCTCTATTTAAGTAAGACAATATGCGTCTCAGATTTATGAAACATTCCGCAGATGTTCATAAGATAGCCTTACCGCGAGATCTCATCGCTTGCATATTTCTTGCTGCGATGCAAACGTCAGCCGCATTCTGCGCCTCCATTGTTCTCGCAAATGCAGTTCGGCAAAGATGGCGGACGGCGAATAACGTCGCGCGTTTCGCGATCGTGCGATCTCACTGACGATACATTACGCCATATCCGGCATGTCGATTACGCGTCGCTACCGCTCGGGTGTATAAAAGATCGGGTGTATAAAAGAAGCCATAAAAGTACTATACAATCTACCATACGGTTTCGATAGCGTTTCAGGCTCGCGGGGGCTCGAATTGCGGCGTCACGCTAATAGATCCGTTCCGAAATAACTCAAATTCAGAGGGATATTCGGATAATCAATGCGGTTAATTCGAATATTTCGACGTGCGAATACGACGTGTAATGTAATGTAGGGCAAATTCAAGAGAAATAATCTCGCGCCGTTTCTTAATTAAACAATGGCCATTAAATGTTTCGCGATATTCGGATACCAAACGTTGACGTTCCGGTTATTTAACGCAAAATTTTTCTATTATATCTGTAGCTCGCTGAAAAACGAGGAACCGGAAGATTAATATTGGTACTACAAGGTATTTCCAAACAATTCTCTAAAACTCAAAATTGAAATTAAAATTGACATCGAGAAATTCGAAAAATCTCGAATGAATGAATTTTCACTAATTGAAACAACTGATATTCCGACATGCCAGACCAAAAATCGCAACTGACGCGACGTTCGCAAAGCCGAATTCGAGTATTCGAATATCGAAGGAAGAAAGTCGAGGAGCTGATCTGATTAACTGACAACGATGTGCCGATAAATATGTACAAATCGCGGAATACTCGTCCAAGATCCGACGAGTGCTACTTCTGTATAGCCAGCACTGATATTCGAATACCGAGCCATTCGCAACAATCGCAACGACGGCCGTCTCGCGATTTGGCGGAAGAGAGAGAGAGAGAGGGCTTAATTGCGAGACTCGTCGATGCGATTTGCGAACGTTCGCCGGCGAGTCTTCAATACTGGAACTCGTCCGAAAGAAGAAATGGACGCACGTTGGGCAGGTGGCACTCGTTTCTAAGACACATCAGACACAGACGCACAAGGAACAACACAGACAGACAGACAAACAGATAGACGACGGACAGACAGACAGACAGACAGACAGACAGACAGACAGACAGACAGACGAACAGACTGATAGATAAACAGATAGACAGAGAGATCGGCATGTCAAAAATGTAGAAATCTCGGTGATTCGTTGTTTATTTAAAACAAATTTTCCCTCCTCTCCAAAAACGTTTGACGCCTCTTTTCACACGCGCCTTACCTCTCTTCACAATCTCAATCGCTGTTCGTCCCGCGTACATTCCTCTCGTTCGCACCTCTTTTACGTTTCCACCGATTGATTTCCACCTGCGTCGTTCACTCGAAACCGCGACTCGCCAGAACGATAATAATCCACGCTAATAATATTCAATGACAATAATAATAATAGTTACAATAATAGGATAATACGATTACAATAATAATAATCGTCGTAATCGTATAATAACGATTCACAATGATCAGTAATTGCGGCGAGAAATATTCTCTACCTCTCCCCCTGCTATCCCCCCTTCGCATTTCCTTTCTGGCAACTCTTCTCTCCGCTTTGCTCCGTATATACATATGTATAGCAATAATTATATCATTTCTTTCGTTACAGCGTCGATTAATTAAATACTTCATTTTCACATTCTCATTCTCTCTTTTCTTCTCTCCATACAGCAATAATAAAGTGTATACCGATAATAAGACAAAAGCAGTAATGTGACGACTCGCGACGCAAATGATGCGAGCTTGATCTAATCACAAAATTGAGAACGATAGAAAGAAACAGACATACTTATTTCTTAAAAAAGTGCAAACGCAACGGTGATATACGACTAGTCTTTTAAATTCCTTGAAATAATGTTGCTGAGAAAAGCAACTTCTACTTTCTTTCACGCTGTTTCTGAAATATCGACTTTTTATTGCAACTTTAGAAAATGTCACGGCGTACTTTCGTTACTCGGTCTTATCGAGTTGCTCGCATTTGCTAAAAATGGTGATATAATTTGTATACTTGTACAGAATCGATTAACTGAATAATATGGTAGATGGGAAAAATCTCGATAAAGGATATAATAATCACACTTACGTCTGATAAATGTGTTATCCTCGATGCAATTTAAGCATGATAAAAAAAATGCAAAAAATTGAAAAGATGTAATTATATAAATTATTATATTATAATAATTTATATATGTAACTCCGAATTATAATATTTTTTCAAATGTTCACTATAATTATCATCGAGTGAAGAAAATATTAATATCGAACTTAAAAATTTGTCAATTTTTAAATTATTATTATATGCAAAAAAATATCGCGATATTATCTATATTTAAAAAAAAATTACTTTTAATCCAATAAAAATCAATTCAACCTGGTTTTGCATTTCTGCTTACCACGCTTAATGGCGCATTAAAATAACCGATTTTAAAAGTTGGTACATTCTTTACCGACGGTATTTCGTCATTTAAATGCCGATTTATCACAATTGCAAATTTCCTAAATTTAACGCACATGTAGAATTACCATTCTTGTTCACATGATCACATACATTTCCTCAATGATCTCATGAATAAAACACGAACGTTTCCACTATAGATTGATTGCCAATTTTCCGTGACTGCGAAATAATATAGAGAATTAATGTGCAAACATCGATAGCGTGAAAACATCAAATAAAATATAATGGTATATAAATAGCGGAATAGCTGCTCCTGCAATTATTAGCAAGGCAATGATATTTCGCACAAGTAGCGCAATCCAACCGTGATTTGCGATATAGCCGATCGATCTATCCTCTTTGAAAAGTAATGAGATTATGTAACTTCAAACAACGCTGGCGTAAATAATATACAACAAAAGTGAAATTTTTTGAAAATTCATTTAACAGTTTTTATGATCTTTATCGCTGAATATAGCAACTTCAAAGAAATATAAATAATGGAACATAATATCCTCGCAGTTCATAATAATCATTCGGTTACACCCTCGTCATATATGTTCGCTCATTTAAATCGCGAAAACATTTATTGTCCTACAAACAAGATAAAAATTTCGTATTTATGCCAACAAAATTAATTTCGTCGTTACGAAACACGCGGCCGACCAACGCGAGCTGCGAAGTAAATGAGGCAAATGGAAGGCGCGCGTAATGTCGCCTGACGATTCCTTTCGCCGCTCTTGTCACGACGCGCGTTTCTTATCTAAGAAATTATTTCCTTTCCCACATCTCTCCGCTTCGGCGTCTCGTACCGCCGCTCTCTTTCGTTCGCTCGCTTTTTTTCCATACGCAAATTACACAACATTCACACAATCCACGAATCCCCACGCACCGCATACACGCGTACGGATCACTCTCACGCACGGGCACTTTCACGCACGCACGTAGAACGCAACATTCGTTCGATAAATACATGTAATGAAATATATTTCAAGCCGACTTAATATATAGGATAACAGCTTCTTTTCCATTTGTATATCTCGTTTTAGGTCGTAAATCTAGAGGATTTGCACGAGTCCGCCGTACGATTCGATTAGTTAGAAAAAATCTAGAATTTCTTAATTACCCGTAATTTTATCGTAAACATTTAACTGTAGATTCGATACGTTTACTCCCTTATTAACACACGTTCGCCTACGTATTACGGATATAACAAAACGCTCGTACGTTATTTTTTTTTCTTCCTTATTCTTTGTGTATTACACAGTTATTTGTGTATACGGCCGCGTGTCTGTGTATGTATGCGTGTAATAATAAAGTGTACGAGCGCGTACGCGCGTTGCACGCTTACGTGTGTGTACGTATATACGTATATAACATACGTTCTTTACCTGCGTTTTATCTTTAATTCCCCTTAGACGCTCGTTATCTCGATATTTAATTAACGTATCGTCGTAGTCGTGCCTCCCGAGCGGCGCGTACGAGGCGCGCGATTCGCTCGTTGAGATCGCCAAAAAGAAAAAGAGGGAAAAACCGGGAAACGGATAAAGGAACGCGGAACGCAGAGAGGAAAGGAGAACGGGAGCGCGTCGGAGTTTCGATCGGAAGGGCTCGAAGAGGAGTTTAAAAAGTGGCCTCCCCTTCTCTAACGATGGCGCATCAACCCTCGCGTGCGAGATACACCAACGGGATAACGTGTTATCGAGTTCTGCTCACTCTCAAAAAGAAGTTTGCGTATTACTCACCGTCAACTTTCTCGTTTCTTAAATTATCTCTAAGTGTAAAAAAAGTGAAACATTTCTTCACTTACGTTATATTACGATAACGGTCTGCGTCGCGACGCGTAAACGAAGATGCGATCGTAATAACTATGTTATAGCTAATGTGAGGCAAGATATGTGCATTAATAGAATTAAACTTCTTCGTGTGCGAGAGAAGTGACGGCATACTTTATACCTGAAACACATTGGATGTCGAGACGCGAAAAAGGAAATGGATTGGAAGGAATTTTCGTATCTGCCCATACAGCACAGATCATTCCAGCAATATTGCAGCAATGTTAATGCAATATTGCAAGTTCTGTATTGTATAAGTGGGATTAAACAAAATTCTTGACGCTTCCCATATAGTGTAGATCATTCCAGTAATATTGCAACAACATCGAAATGTTTGCAATGTTGCTGCTTCTATGCTATATGGATCTTTTGTATGTCAAAAATGATTTTGTGATTTCTAATTACCAATGTATATCTCCCCGTAATGATTATCTGACGTACAACGACGATTCGTTGTGTCCATCCCTGCAGCACAAAGTTGCACAAAAGTTGCAGTAACATTGCATGCTGCAGCAATATTGCTGCAAATTCTGTGCTGCATAAAAAATATCCATACAGCACAGAAGCCTGTTATCACATTGTTGCAACGTTTGCAATGTTACTGAAATTGTTGGAACGTTACAATATTACTGGAATGATCTGTGCTGTATAGAGCATTAGTTTGGAACCATCAATAACTGGAAAGAACCGCTTTCGCTCCCGCTGTGACGAGGTTCGCGGAAATTACGATGATGCACGGAACCTCGTTGTTGGTCTACTGATCGAGACCGATCTATCGATATCGATTCTAATAAAAAAAAAGCGCTCCGTTCTTCCCTCTCTGTTCACTTTTCAGAAATCCTCTGTTCAAGTGAAAAACATAACGAGGAAGGATTTCATTTTCTTTCGTATATATGAATACACGGTACATACAGAGCGAATCAGAATGTGCGTCTGTGTCGTAAAAATGTTGAACGATTGACGATCAGCGAGTTGAAAAAAAATTCCTTCGGTCCATCACGCCGGTTTCCGCCGACCGTGAAATCTATTCTCAAACGTGAAAGAAAAACGACGTGACGTGACCGAACAAGAATGGCTCGATAATTCGCGAATGAACGTCGTCTCCGGTAAAATCGCCTAACTTCCGCTCGATCGCGTATGGATACACGTAGAAATGGCGACATATATATTTTAGGAACGACGATGATTCATTAGGAAACGTCAATACTCGCCATCTCTATCTCTCGCTGGAAGCATTCTCGATTTTCGCCAGCTATTCCTGCTGAAAAATATCGACTTTGTCATCTTTAATATGTGTCGAGTGCTCGATGTGCGTAATAACTTTTTGCAAGTTTGTATCGATTTCCGCTTCTATGCGTGTGCGTATATATGACATATCGGAAATCGCACGCTCTCCTTCATTTACGGACATTTAGCCTCGGTCTTTTCATTTTAGCGAAGATTTCATTTCGTTTAATATCGACAGCTTTTCAATTTGCCTCGTTAACCGTTTTGTTTAACTCTCAGATCGGGTATTTTTCTTCTAAAATAAAATTAATTACTCAAAATCTATTAAAGGATTTTCTTATCTGCCCTTTCCTTGAAGTTCCACCCGTTAAAACATCTAATAATTATAATTTCTTAACGAGATCGTGGGTGCTTTCCATTTATTGACACATCATTCTTTCTTGACATGAAAGACCAATAATACATAGTAGACAAAGTGTTGATCGATTGTTATGTTCATAGAAAATCTTTGACAATGTGCGTAATCGTGCACACGGATATAATACAATTTTAATTATTTTCTATAACACAACAATTGGCTGGCACATTGTCTAATAATAATAATAATAATAACAGAACAACACTTGTGTCAACTAATTAGATCTGTTCTTTATTCCTGCATGCACGGTGCAATAAATTGAAGTAAAACAAATATATATTTGTATTGCTTCAACTTATTGCACCGTGCACCAGTTCAGAGAGTGTAGGAATTGTTTCACTAAAAGTCATAGCACACAAAAGAACTTGAGTAGTAAGGAAATTAACATGTTGATTTGTTATTGTTCAAGTTATGGCCTTACGGTCTTTACTATGATTGGCCAATTTGCTTACTGCTTACATTTTTTTTATGTGCTATAGCCATATATAACTCATACAGCATAGATCATTTTAGCAATATTGTAGCAACGTTGCAACGTTCCAGCATATTACAGTAACGTTCGAAATATTTCAACAATGTTGTTGCAAGCTTCTGTGCTTGTATGAGTTAAGTGGCGTCTACAATGAGATTTTAAGGCGTAAATCTTTAAGTCCTAAATTGTATAAAATCAACTAATCACAATCAAATGTGAGAAAGATAATTAATAATGATCGGTCAATTTCTTACAACATTTAAATTTTACACCTTGAAATTTTATTGTAGACGCTTTAGGCTGCATTCAGTAACTTCACCCGAATATTATTTTAGCCTTCTTATCACCAAATCGATTAAACAAGGATACGTGGGTACACCCGGGTGAAATTTTTGAACACAAATGATATTCTACAATACAATAAAATACAATCTGAAAGCATCCATATAATTCCGTATGCTCGGCGATTCGGAGGGAAAGCGCGCGACTGCAGCGATACTCTGTACACGTGTGCGTGTGTGTATGTGTGTGTGTGTGTGTGTGTGTGTGTGTGTGTGCGATGCAAAATATTCCCGCGTCCTTTCATCCCGCCCGCAACGAGAACGGAACGCTGGCGGGAACGGGCCGCGAAGAACTGAAAGCGACGCGGCGCGCGGCGGCGTGTTCGCCAATCACCCCCGGGGAATCCCGCGAGCGCGAGAAAGAAAAAAGATCACCGGCGCAAAAATCACGACAGTGATGACACCTTCGGCCGGCTCCGCGCACTCTCTTAAAATCTTCTTCTCTTTTTCCTTTCATAATCTTTTTCGCGTTTGGTTTAATCGTAGAAAATGTGAGGCGTACAAAAATGGTGTCCCACGGCACACTCGACGCACTCGCGTACTTCCGTGTCGCGTGCCGCGTCCTCGTCCTCCTCGCTTCTCGTCTGCTCCTCCGCGTTCCGCTTCCGGTCCTCCTCGTGCGATCCTTCTTGCGTTCGCTCTTCCGTCGCGAACGAAAAATGAATGGCATGGATGAGTGCAGGGGAGGAGGCTTCATCGAAGGTCCGGCCTGTCTCGTCCTCTTCCTCTTGCTCTCATTTCTTTCGTTAGGTTTCCACCTGTTCGCTTTTGCTTCCGTATCTCTCTTTTATTCGGGGACGTGTAGAAAAAAGGGGGAGGAGACGATATATTTTCCCGTGCTTTCTTCATCGTTCGCCGCCGCGAACTTCGCAACAAATATCATGGATGGCCCTGCTTGCTGGCCGGAGCAATAAAAGTCTGATTGTCTTAACAATACTATCAGTTTTACATAAGTTCTTCTTCCTTTACTAATAGTCATTTACGATAATTATTAACAATGTGTCGTAATATTTTCCTTATTTTGAATTTAATTAACACTCTAGGGGTAAGAATTATTATTAATATTGTTGCTCAATATCATTGTTATTTTTTATTATAATTATCTTATTATTTTTATTATTGTTACGATTATTATTCGCTATTTATCACTATTATTACTATGCGTTTATTATTCTTATCATTATGGTATTTCGTGTTTTATGTACTCCTACATAATTCATTTATTACAATTATTAATACGTCGAGATATCTTTACGTTTAGTTGTCTAATATTACTGTCCATCTTTCGGACTTCATGGCCGTCGCGTCCGATGGTACAAATACTATATGTTGCGTGTAATTTACAAACAGATCGACGTGCATCGACCCGACAAAATTATAACAATGTCCCATTCAGCTCTTACGCACATTCGGAATCGGTGTGATTAAATGTTCGTCCCCCGTCGACGTCCACGTGTTCGCAATTTAATCCCCCCCCCCCGCGGCTGTGGACAATAACTTCATTTTAGCGTTAAGTAACACATACACAACGTTGAGCAAAGATTTCGATTAAATCTGTTCGATCACTCGAAGGGACTTGAGAGTCTCCCATCGAGTCCCCGGAAATGTCCACTCGGCGACTACAAAGTGGGCGTGCCTCGCCCTTCGCCGTTTCTTGATTACGTTAATCTCTATTTCTAATCGCGCTCCAACACACACGCGTAACATCCCACCAAATCCATCGACTCGTCATCTTTTAACTCGCAACACCCGCCGATAAAATTCTGATTAATCGCGCATATAAAGTAATACGTATATGAAGTAATAAATATACTTTTCTGAATGCACAAAAAAAGCACGCTCGGTCTTTTCGTTACTTAAACAGTTATATATCCACGTACAATGAATTTGTACTCGTCCATAGATATATCCGAGTATCTCCATAGAACACAGATCATTCCAGCAATATTACAGCAACATTGCAACATTCCAGAAATATTGCAGTTATATTGGGAGTGTTACATCAATATTGTTGCAAGCTTCTATGCTGTATAGGTTGATATTTTTATTCCATAGCATAGAAGCTTGCAACAAAATATTTTCAATGTTACTACAATATTGTAACATTTGCTGTAATATCGCTAGAATAATGTTATATGGGACAAAACTTTTAATTCGCACTGCTAAAAACGACGAAATTGCTCCTGTCCATTATGGCTCTGGGTTCATTAAATCGATATATTTATTGCGTTAAACGAAATATCAACAATTAACACCGACAGGATAATATGAGAGACACGCGTACACGCGTGCGTACATTCTCGCGATTATAGGAATGACTGGAATTTGTCGGGTGCGCACGCACACCGCAAATTGATCATGATTAAACCATATCACAATCAAAAAAGCATTCACACGTTCGACGAACCGTTCCCGGTTGATAGTCGTGTGAATTTTGCAAGTCTCAAGTGACGTTTGCGATCGAAAATCAACGAGTCGCGAAATGTTGGCAACGAGAGAACCGGCGCGTTCACGTCCGCCCTTCGGACACGCCCGAAGCTTCCGTGTCATTGGAATGCGACGAAAGCCGGCGACACGACGACAATGGATAACAGTAATATCGTGTAACAACGACAGTCATATTACAAAGACAGCAGTTATCACTACACCGACAATAATAGCGATGCCATTAACAAAGTTCTCGTGTTCGCGGCGAAAGCGCGAGTGGAAAAATAGGTGATGTATCGGGCGTATTTTCGCACGGTTCGAAAAAAAGTAGAAGATCGAAGAAAATCTTTTTGTCTCCTCACCAACCGAATTTTTCGCGGTTCTGACGAGCTTCTTAACGCTTTGGCAAATTCAATTCCGTGAATCTGCTACGAGTCGCATCCGTTTTCACGCCGAGATTCCTGTGCGGCGAACATTTATTTATTTACACACACGATACACATCGACACACAGCTTGCACAAGTCGAGGAAAACGTACTGCCTAACGGCGGTTTGTAATCCATCGTAAACAGCAACTTTTGCTCTTCCGCTTTGCTTGTGCCAAAAATCTTTCTGATCGCCGGACGTCGTCGAGTAGCCACGGGCGATTCATGAAAACATCTTTGACAAAAACTCCGCCTTTGACGACCGGTAAAATGTTCGCCGAGGAAATTCGAACAGAAAATATTCGTGTACCGACCAGGATAAACAGCGTACGACAAAGCGCGTCGTTCCATACAAGGAAACATTTTTGCGTCCTCTTGAGCATCCTTCCCAAGGAAGCATGTAAGGGGACTCGAGGGAGAAAATCGAGATATTGTGAGCGATATTCTCCACCGCTGTTCTGATCTTTTAACGAAATTCTGTCACGGGGGCGATGGTATCCTCGAGGTATAGGCAGTTGGTGTCTTGGTCGAAATACTCTCTGTAATTGTTGGCGTCGGATTACAGTTCATGGCTCTCCTCGCGACTCGCGCGCTCCGATACAAAAGAATGGAGGTCGTTTACTCCTTATTTCGGCAGTCTATACGTTTGGTCGAGTTTGCTTCGATTATCTCTAGAGCGGTACCATCTAGCTGACGATGAAACAGAGCGGTGTGATTCATCGCGCACGTTCGCATTTTCGTTCTCTCGAACGTGATTTCGGCGAGAAACATCGCGTGATGATGATGTGGAAGAAGCGATGCTTGTCCCGCAAATTTTGCTGTTCCTCTTCCACATTTTATTTCTCGAGCGAAAATTTCAACGAATGGTGAGAAGGATGGTGAAAGGGATGAGCCTGAGTGGACGAGGTATCCACTTCCTTCTCAGAACCGCGTTTGTTTCTCTTCTCTTCAAACTGATTATACCTGGACTACTTAAATTTAATCCTGGATGGAAGTTCTACTTGAATTAAAGCAAATCCAGTTTCCGTTATTCCTTTGGCCTCGTTATTTTCTCTAAGAAAGAGTTAATTGCCTTAAATTGTTGTGACTGCTTTAAGTAGCCTTTACTTCAACGGAATATTATGTTTTGTCTTCTCTATGTGACGCGAGACAAGTAATTTATTTACTTGTAACGCGCGGAGCACAGCTCCATTTGAAATTCTGTGGAAGTAAATCAACCGTTAAGTAAATATGTCTTTCAAGCTAAACCAACATCAAAACTCGCCACGCTCACGTTTAATGGAGCTCTCATCATCCAGTGAGAAGCGGTCATGTTGAACAGTCATTCACTTTAATCTCAGATCTTCATGAGGAAACAAGAAATGAGCAAATCAAATCAGATAAATGTACCATTCTTCTTCCTCCTTTCTTGTCAACTCATTTTCGGAATAATTCATCTTTCGTATCGTTATCTTCCAAATTGCGATCGTGGTGATCCGCGTCGATGGTTCCGAGGGAAAGTAATCCAGTCCACTTTTTTCACATTGTTTCTATCGACTTGCCAGTAACTCGCAACTCGTTTTACTGACCAGGTCTGAATCACAGCGACGCGACAATCTATCGACACTGTTGACCATTACTCTTGTCACCGAAAATATCCGGCAATGTACTCGCTCGGTGTCGCGATCGAGGACGCAACTGCGAGGACCATTCGAGGAGGGCGAAACGTACAGATGAGAATAGTGCAAAAAGGTTTCTCGAAGCAATGGAAGAAGAATAATCACTTTGTCGAGTTCTTGTCGCAGACGCTTCCCCGCAGTTTTCCCCTCCCTGCGATCTACCTTAGCCACCGCGAAGGAATACGATTCTTCGATAGTTCTCCGGGTAATTGGCGCACAAAGAGTCTTATAAAGTCGAAGAGTACTTACAGGAAGACATGCGATAGTAATTCTCTGCTAAGTGTCCGCCTTGATCGACGCCTCGCCTCGTTAACGATCTACGTTCTTGAGCGTTCGAGAGCTACGTTTGCGGTCTCAAAGATGCTCGTCACGAAAGATTGTGCGATGAAGACAACATTCAAAGACGCTTAATCTTAATTCGAAGATCGCCCTTTCGAGAAACGAGCGAGGAATGACCGTTTTAAGATGCATTACGATTATTACAAATAATCTCCTTCACTCTTCGCATAATTCTGCTTTCAATAAATAGAATATTTATGGAGTCTCTAAGAATAACGTAGCAATTGTTACACTTTGCATATTGGTAAATATAAAAGATTAATTTCTATTCGAATGAAGATAAGAAAATTATGAAGGAAGATTCGATTATGAAACGTACGTGCGAATTCTTAAAACGGAAACATTTCATGTGATATTTATATACAAATGTTAATCTTCATCCATTAATGGGAATTGTTTCTTAGTCTTACATTCTAGAGTGAAATTTCTCTTCTTCTTCCAACATCGCATTCCTCTCTCGTGCGAAAATGCTGCGTAAGTTATGTAGTTCTACAAAACATTTACGTAACAAAAATTTACACAATGTTAATTACGTTGAAACGTACACTGCGTTGTCGACATCAGTAACATTTTATATTCACTTTATTATATTTAATCGCTCACGATACAATCTCGTGTCGGAAGAGGAGCTTTATATGAGCAACGTGAATTTGTTCGCATCATCACGAAATAAATTTTGCGAATTCAGAAAGAAGGATTTTTCAGTGATTTTGTAAGTACCATAAAAAGCTCGGCTATATTCAAACATGTTAATACAACTCTCTTATTTTCTCTCTCATTTTGCAATTCTCGATTATAATAATCTTTTTGAAAAACTTATAAATCATTTACAAACATTCATTTCTCTGAATCATGATTCTTTATCAAATCGCGATATACTTCTAATATGTAATTATGCAGTATGATTAAAGCGGCTACTTCTCTTAAAAAATAATTTACAGTGGCGGAAAGAAAAAGAAATTACTGTGAATAAATGTATACGATATTTTCATGGATTTCATGATCGATCAATTCTTCATTTTAATTGTATTGTACATAAATTTAATGAATTTGTATGAACGAGAAAAAAGTTATTAGGTATTGTAATCATGATAAGATATTGTTAAAGTAGTTAAAAAGGATTACCTCATTTTTCTTTTAACCAATGCATTAAAGTCTTTTCATTTAATTATAATAAGTTATGTCACGAAAGAAAATATCGAAAAGGAGAGGAGATTGTTATTTTAAGGAGCGTTTTAATCGAAAGTATTTCTAATTACAATATGCTCTGCTCCATAGTAAGAAATTAAATAAGCTGTACTATCGATTTATTAAACGGCAACACGACAAGTTATAAGCAAACGTCCTTTGATAATGCAAAACGAGACAAAAATGTTGTAACGATGAAAATGGAAAATTTTTCCATACAATCTTTATAATTTCTTCGTTTCATATTATTATAAATTTTTCTATGAAAGATTCTTGTCCCGTTTTCTTCCTTCTTTTTCTCAATTTTCTCTCCGCGAACCTTTTCCTCGACAGAAAATATCAGCAGAAGTTTTCAATGCATCGTAAAGTATTAACAATAAATAATACTCGCCGAGCGAAGGTAAAACGCCAATTTCCATTATAATAACTCCTTTTTCCATTCCACACGTTTCTCAAATCACCCCGAGATCGGCCAGACAAGAATGCTTCGCGGAGCTTTGAGCTTCTGCTAATAAGTGCTTGTTTCATTGAGCGTTTTACGACTGTGACCCACATTTCCTTCACATGACAATTTTTCAATAATACATATTTCTCTTCGAGAAGACATCTTCAATTTGTAAGATTAATTCAACCATAACTATAAAAGATTGATTAGTTTTATCATCGTTAATGATAATGTGTGTTGGTGAATTCAATTGAATAATATATTAAAATAATATATTAACTGAATGTAAATAATATTCAAAATACGTGGACACATCGTTATTACACTACATTATGATTTTGAAGTAAATTTAATTTTTTCTCCGAATGTAATACAGGGAGAAATATTACCAAATAGTTTTGCGAGATAGTATTTCGTTTAAATCGATTAGCTTTCGAAACCAGGTTCAACACGTCACATACAGTACATTATGCTTGTAATGTTACAAAATATCTAGAATTAATTGCAACACTTCGCATAGCAAATTGTTATACCAGCAAATATTGGTATACCGAATTTTCGGTTATTACTGATTGAAAGATATTACAATTTTGTTAGCGCCGAATGCTAATTCAGCTAATTGTTCGCTTTTTTATAAATCATTACCGATAATGATTCTATAGTAATTATTAGAATTATGCCATGCCGTTTAAGCCCGCAAATCATTTATTAACTCGTTAAACTTCGTGGAAAATATTCCATCCGAC
The DNA here is from genome assembly GCF_024713525.1 of Acromyrmex echinatior. Lineage (NCBI taxonomy): Eukaryota > Metazoa > Arthropoda > Insecta > Hymenoptera > Formicidae > Acromyrmex > Acromyrmex echinatior. The sequence goes on along the minus strand of NC_141863.1, from coordinate 1,806,372 downwards.
GTACCAATGACAAAAATGAGCTTTCTCCTCTGATTATCGATTCTAAACGTTAAAAAAAATTCAGAGTGTTGAATCGATGATTTTAAAAATAACCGTATGCGTGTTTCATGAGCTTCGACAGCTGATGTCCTCTATACATGCGTGGGCCACAATCCAAAAAGGTCTACCTAAAATTACTTACGTAAAGTACATATGTATATATTTATATATATGATATTTATATTGTATATATAAAATACATATATATATATATATATATCTATATATATATATTTCTTATAATTTATTAAGCTACTTAACAACCTACTGCATATTCTTTACGCGCATGTATATACACGAGTTTATATAATCTCTAATATATCAACGTATACGTGATACAATATGCTATAATAATGCAATCCGATCTTTCGCGGATGCGTGAAGGCTGCGAGAAAATTAACGAGTTTCAAGATAGGAAGACGGATTTCTTGCGTAATGCGCGATCACCTCTATTATTTCTGTATCCTCTCGTCATCTCTCTTTTTGAATCCGCACTTCGAGTGCGAGCAGATGAATAAGATATATCGCGTTTATAAGTTCGTTAAGCACGCGATGTTAAAGTTCAATGATGGATGCATTCAGCAGCGAGAACGATCGCACAGCAATTGAATGTTATTGACATGTACCCCTAGATTCGACGAATCAGATTCGATAGCAATTCAATTGCTATTCAACTGTTGTCTGCTCTGAATGCACGCGTTGATGATCACAGCGCAATTTAACGCTGCACATGATCCGTCTGTTAAATAATACTGAACTACCATATTGCGCCAGCATCAATACAGAGTGGTGCAAAATTACTATCCGTTACCCCTAATTTCGAATTGATGACTTTCTTTTCGCCTCCCTCCTTTGGATGTCTCTAACCGAAATAAATTTCACCTTTAATTATCTTATTGCCGTTTCTTGTCCCAGCAAACATTAACTAATACACTAATATGTTTGTTATTTATTAAGTAACAGAATATATTTGTTACTTATAATTTTAACAATATAACTGCTACGTTTTATATAAATGTTATAAGTTACATTCAGACTTACTCAGTAATATAACTATAATATAACAGTCATGTAACACGTAACAGTTATATTGTTGAATAGAAAATTGTAACTAACAGTTATATTACTGTTAGTTAATGTTTGCTAAGATGTTACCACAATCATCTTGTACGTGTTCCAAAATTAAGTTATAGATAACAAATCTGTACTATTAAGTGTACTTAATAATTCGAGCGTCGCGTTCCGTTGTCTTGGCTACCAGATTCCTCGGTAATTCTGAGTACTTGTCCTCTGCGAAAACTTAATTGGGCGCCATTTTCAACTCCTTAATGCTCAACAATTAAATATTCCGGTATAATTGAGCTAAAGTGAAGTTTTACTTCAAAGTAAGCGAAGATCTTTAGTTAGTCGTTAGTTAGTCGTGTTCTTGATTCTTCAAAATTGATTCTTCGAAAAAGCTCTTAAATTTGTATCGCTTATAATTCGATTATTCGACTACTAATTACCCGATCTGTAATTGAATCGTCAACTGTTCCATAATTCAAACGAATGAATTTTTCTCAGCGTGTCTCTCAATCCATTTCGAAACAGTTGCTGTTATGAAATATAATGAGAGATGAAAAATCAGGGACAAATAAAGTTTTGCGAAGCTATAAGCTATCTGCTTTATCCGCTTACATATCGCAATCAGCATGCGCGGCAAACTTTGTACACGTATACGTAATACCGGCATTGCGAAAATGAAATTTGCGATGCAATTTCCTAAACGATCAAAGACAACTACGAGCGTCATCGTGCTCATTCGTGTCCTCATGTTCTTCATTGATCCTACAGACGAGACGACGTGACTCCATGCTCGATGTGTAAATCTAAGGATGCAAGAACGGCAGACTTTGGAGCATGTCCAAACTGCATCACATTTGTAAAGATCTAGACCGATGCACTTGCGGCGATTTCGCAAACAATAAGAAGAAATGTATGATCCAAATCATGATAAAAATAAATTAGAAATAATAATAACATTAATTAAGGAATCAATAATATATTAATTCTCTCTATTTTTAAATCACACCTTACGTAGTAAGACATTTCTTTAATACCGATATTATTCATTCCTTCAAAGTCCTATATATTTGTAATTTAACAGCGCGATATTTGATAAATAATTAGTAAGGTATTAGATAAACAATTAGTAAGAACAAAAAATGTAATTGCGTTAAATCATCGAATTATCGACAAATTTCACATCGTTATATTTTACATATAACTCTTTCCTCGCAATGAAGTCGTGAGGAATCAATTATTAAAACAATTCTGTTAATCGTGACCCACTCGTGAGCTCTTAACTCTTGGCCATAAACGAAACAGCGAGAGTAAACCGAGTAAGAAGCAGAGGAAACAACGCGGGAGAAAATCCATGTAAAACGCGAACTCTGAAATTGCAGTCGGTCACGAAGCACGAAATCAGAACTTACTTACCTAATCCACGTATTCACGTCCTTCGTTCGTTCGTTCGTTCTTCGTTCGTTCGTTCGTTCGTTCGTTCGTTCATTCATTCGTTCGTTTACCTTGCACGCCTGTCCTAATTTTGCACTGCCGTTTGCATTACTAATGAATCACGTTTCTGCCAAAGGCTGAGGTGACTGAAAAATTCAATTACAACGGTGGAGTTACGTTCCCACCAGGGCGCGAGTGTAATGAAACTACCCCGGACACGCGGAACGTGTAAAATGACACAGGCAGCGATGAACGACAAATAAAAACGAAAATCACTGATTTCGGGGAGCAGTCGCAATTATCTCGCGACCTGATTCGTCCCTCGACCTGATAGATAGCGGCCTTCGCCGACGATATTGTCTGACGATATAATTGCGAACATATCTATCAATTGCGACACACTCGTGCTTAATGCAAAACGGAGCACGATTTCTTTGAAATTCAAATAGTATCACAGAAAATTTAATTAATTAATTAAATTTAGATATTGCAACCCTTTTTGCAGTTTTCTTAAAACTACATATTGTGATAAAGAATGCTTGAGAGTCATGTAAAATGAAACCATAATAAAATTTAAAATATATACACAGAAAAAAACGTTTGGTTGAATTAACTGGAATTCTGGTGGAAAATAAACGGTCCAGAAGTTTTGTAAAATCTACTAGTTTTCTGATTAAATCTACTAAATGCTGGTTATTTCAACTAGAATTTTAATCGATTTAATAAAAAAAATCTTGTAAATTTAACTAGAATTCTGGATCGTTCATTTTCCAGAATTCTAGTTAATTCAACCAAACATTTTGTTCTGTATATAAATATATAAAAATTATATAAAATAATAATCAAATAAAAAAGTGATAAATACTAGAAGAAAATCATATGGACGTAACGAAAATAGACTATGCAGTTCTATGAAGTTGTTACTATGATTTAGAAAGAATGTCTCCCTCCCCTCTCCCTCCCCCCTCTCTCTCTCTCTCTCAAGTATTAAGTTAAAAAAAGATATTGATAAGTTCAATTCTTTCTAACGGAGCGCAGATGTTAAGATCAGGGAATGCGCAGTCTATATCTATTACGTCTATTAGAAGTTACTTCTAAAATAATAGTCTCGAATAGAGCTTTTCGTCAAATCTTCACTAATCGTCGGAATTATCAAAAAATTCCGAAAACGTTTGTCTCTTTTCCGCATGCGAATTTTTCGTTACCTATTTTTCTTAACGCGGGAATAGAGAGAGTAGTGATTCGATTACAGGAAGACGCGTGATTGGGACTTTCTGGCAGCGTTTACGGGGTGAAGAGATCTCGTGGAAGGAACGAAAAGATGCTCCAATCTTCCGACACGTCGTCTATACGTGTTTCGTTGACGACGATGATACGCGATCGATAACGTTTAATATTTATACGATTCCAACGAGTTATATAGACTTTATGTAACTGTACACGATTCTCGTAGCGCGATCTAAATCCACAAAATAACGAAGAAAATGCCTCTGTCCAATAATTGTGCAAAATTGTGTTTCAAATAACTGTTCGTTATTTGAATTCCTTTTAACATGAATATAACCTTACCACAAGTTGTGCAACAATCGAGTAATTTAATGTAACATTAACTATTCAATTGTGTGAATATCAACTCAATTTCGAGTTCGTTCAATTCCGATTTATAAACTTCAGTTACACAACTTTTATATAACTTTACAATAGCCTGAACTCTCCGAGCAATCGAGGAGAGCTCAAAACTGGACTGAAATACTTCATTATACATTTCGATATACTTACAATTATCATAAATACCAATTGCGCTTACGACTGCGCCAAGATTCTGGCTGACTCTTCTCCTTTTACAAGGAATCTACGATAATAATAATCGGGTGTGTCAATCGCCGGGTATTTCGTACTTCCGGCCAATCGCACTAACAATAAATCGAGGCGACGCGATCGATCTACGGACTCGCAAGATTCGATTCAACACGCGACTCGCAATCGTGGATTTTGGGATGAAACAAAATCACGTTTTTCTTCTATAATGTATGTACATACGGCGTTTTATCGGCGTTGCGGCCGATTATCACCGATTACGAGTGGCCTGTTTAACCGCACTCTATAATTAACAATATATACCTCGTCGTCGTCGCTACCATTGTTATCATCATCCTCCTTCTCTTTAATCAGTTCTCCTTTTTCTTCTTCTCCGCCGTCAAGAAAGTTATTATTACAAGCGCATCAATTATACCGTTGATTACGCGGCTATCGTTTGAGAGAAACGATAGACGGCGGGGTGCGAGCACTGCGAGCCGTAAAGAATATGAGAAGCGGGGGCATCTCATTGTCCCTTATCCCTTTTATACGTGTGCATATATATGTATATATATCGCGGCATGATCGATATTCATTTATTATAATAACGGTCGTTGGCGCGCACTTTATCGGCTCGTGTTCCAGCCACGCAGTATCGATTAACTACGGCCACAAACGGAGAATCGGATCGTTCTACGTTTTGCATCTCTCTCCCTTTCTCCTCTTCACGTCATCATTTTCCTGCCCTTTCTCGCTTCGACCAATTTTCGATGACACAGACCGCCGTGAAAATGAGCTTTACGTCGCTCGCGTGACAAACACCATTTTGACGTAACGTGTAACGCAGAGATAGGACATCCGTGACGCCTTCCTCTATCCCGCGATTCATTCTGATCGCGCATTCGTGCATTCATAACAAATCAGCGCGACACTGACGCGCCTCTGAAATACTCAGCTGCCAAGATAAATCTACCGACCTGATGGTTATCGCGCGAACCATCGATCGAATTCAGGGGAAGCGAAATCGAGGAGGGGAAACGCTTATCTAGTCCTCAGAGTGAAAATTTGTTGTACGTATCAGAGTCGAGATTCGTATACGAATAACTATCTGTATCGTAACTCAATTTTTAACGTCTATGGAAAAGAGAGAACGATCCATATATCACAAAATTTTGCAGTAACATCGCTGTAAAGTTACAATATTACTGTATAATATTATAATATCATTGCATATTGCTGGAATAATTTGTGCTGTACGAGGATATCTGGTAAAAATGATTTTATCGTTGACGTCAAAAGTAGTCGATAGGGCAGTAAACCCACAAGATAATTTTAATCCTCACGTTGCACACGACGGATTAGCTCTTTAATATCTCTATCGATGTGGACAGCCATTTAGTACAAAAGTGGAACCGGTCTTTTTTACAAACAGAAAAGACTTTAGAAATTATGTGTGTCCCATTATTAATCGATCAATCTAATGCTTGTATACCGAAATTAGACAAAAATAATACGAATGATTAACATTCACCACAAATTAGTTCCTACATCAGTTGGATAAGTTAAACAGTCGTCATCGAAAATCAGTCGCTATGCGAGCGATTGTCCTCAATTTTCCCTCTAACACGTTACTTGTCCTCTTTGCGATTAACCGATCGCGAGAATGTCAGACGCTGGCGATTTTACGGCCGCTTTGTCGACTCACCCGCCATTGTTCATCGCGCCACTCTGCTCTCTTCTCACCTCACTGATCACTTCTTCCGTTCTTTTCTTCTCTCTATACAACGTGCGGCACTCGGCGCGACACTCGGTGCGGCATGTTTCGCCCATCTCGTCGACGGCTGTCCTCGTCTCTCGGTTGTCCTCCGTCCCACGTCGATGCCTCCGTTAATTAATTGCCGAGCCTGGCTACCGTTTCCACGTTGGAGGAAAATCGTCCCCTCGGCGATCGGTAAGAATCGACGTGATGATTATCGGAGCTTCACCTCCGATCCTTCATCTCCTTATCGTACCACCTCCGTCCTCGTCCTTCGCTCTCCCTCCCCCTATCCCTCCTCGTCACTTTGTCCCGTCCTGGCGAGCTGTCCTCTCGCTGTCACAGGCGAGTCCCAGCGCGACTAATCCGGCTCCTTCGATCGACTCTAACCCCCTCCCTCTCGCGTTTCTGCACTAGAGAACACGCGTATCTTGATCTCCTATCTGGCGATCCGTAAACGCGATAGCAACACCAAACCTCATGTTACACCTGTCACAAGCACGTCATCAACAGCACCGCCCACCAGCCTTCACGCGGTTCGGCGAATGAAATGTCCTCTATACTTTTCTCCTCTTTGTCCCCCTCCTTCTCCCCCGCGAATTGTACAATTAATCAATTAGTGTAATTAATCTCTTTATACATCTATTATGCACATATATGAAATATATTATACCATTACCTTTTACGTGAGCAAATAAATTGATTATTATATCGCCGGCGAGGGCCAGGCGAGAGCGCCCTACCGCCCTCTTCGGCCCTCACCCTCCCTGTCTCGCTTCTTGTCAGCGTATAAACAATGTGTACGTACATACGTATAAGTGTATACGCATGTATCTTATGTATGGATGTATGTTTGTATGTATATATGTATATTTGCGTGTATACATGTATAGATAGAGTGCGCCCTTTCGTGTACCTACGTCTAGTTTGTGTCAAACGCGTGCGTGGGTGTGTATACGTGTGTACCGTGGGTACGTGTGTGCGCGGTCGCTCGTGTGTGTGTTTAATCTCCAGCGGCTCTAATTACGTCCTGTCTCTCTTCCACCCCGTCCTCCTATCCCTTTCCTACCCTCCGCTTTCTCTCTCTCTCTCTCTCTCTCTATCTCTCTCTTTCCCCCCCGGAGTCTCTTCGCTTCTTTTTCCTCTCCGTCTCCGGCGGGAAAACTATCCGAAACCGTGTCATCTTTAACTTGCGCTCGGCGTTCTTATTCCCGCCCCGTGCGACGGGGTAGATGTATATCCTTCTCGTGTTTCACGTTTCCCGCCGCGTCATTTCGGCTCCTGTTAACACTCTCTTCCTCTCCTCACTTCCTCTCCCACTTTTCTCCGTGAGAGACGTCGGAACGCTCTCGACGAGAGAGACTAGCTATACCGATCGCGACGATGTGATATACACACATGCACGCACACAAAACATACACTCGTACAACACAAATACATACACGTACACGTACACATATAATACACGTCGAAAGCCTTCTTGCGTCCCTCATCTCGTCTGAATGTGTTCCTTTTTCCGTCTTCCTTCCTCCCGTCTTTTCGCGAGTACGTGGTCTGTATTGATCCACAGTTGTACACGCGGTAAAAAGAAGAAATTACACGCAGCGCCGCGATCGATGATGCAACTGCGATCTAGGAGAGGAAGCCGAAGAAGAGATTAATGGTGAATTACGATCCCACGACTGATGTTTGTCGGACGAGCCAGCTTCAACCCCTCGTGCTTTATATACGAGTAAAATAAATTTCTCTCTCTCTCCCCTTCTCCCTCTCTCCATTTTTATGACAATGACAGCTCACGCAGGAATAATTAATAAACGGCGCTGCAACCATAAACATTAATTCATATCTTCTTTTTGAGAATTTGCTGTTTTTTTGAGAATTCACGCTAATGTTGAGATTAATAATTAATTATGTTCATTGCGCTTCGTCGATTTTAATAATGCAAATTAACACCATAGATTGCTTAATTGAAATAGTAGTTATTGAAAGATATCTCTGTGATATACAAATTAACAGAAGAATCTTCAAACAAATATTGTATTCACAAATCGATCTCACTAATTTTCATTCCATACGAGTACTATCGCAATTATTTATTCACGACGATTTATTCGGTCAATATATTTCGTGAGTCATCGTCATGTAAACTAATTTCAATGAAATTACATGTAATTACGAAATTTGTCCATGAATGCGCGTGTATCGATAAATGATCAGTGTCAGTTACAATAAAACCCGAGAAAGGAGCAATGAAAATTTTCGATCGGAAACCTTTCAGGCACGTAGGGCGTAGCTGGCTCGTGTTTGAAACCGCTTTTTGGCACGCTTAGCACAACCCTATCATCATAATCCATCCTATCCATCCTATTCATCCGCCGCCCTATCGATCACCGACGCGACGCTACTTTACCCCGTCGCGTTTTCTCTTACAAGATTAAATAGATTAGACTGCGACCGCGTCTAAAATTGGCAGTTGTTCGCAAGGTTGTTGCTCGATATTTACGCTTGTTCCTCGCGCGATTTCTCTTCCGGCCTCCAACACTCTTCCCCAACTCCTTAGTCACGATTTTTGAATGGCGCGCGTTACATGACAAAGGAGCGCCCAGGACACGAGAGATCGCTCTGTCCAGAGATCGCTATTAGTCAATAGCATTAATAATGGGACAAGCTGGTGAGTGGACGCTTCGCGCAAATTATTTTGCCAATCAATTATTCCTGGTAGTCATGTCGCTCTCGTCAGGCGCTTGAATGCTGTCCGGACCACTCGATACGTCAGAATAATCGATCAACTGGATAATTTGCTTCGATAATTGGCCGCTCATGTAAATTACTCGAATGTCGAATCATTCTCGCGTCGATAACGGCACATCGGTATCGAGTGGCGATCGAAAGAAAAATGCCAATTCGATGAAAAATCCGATCGATAGATCGGCAGATTTATCAGATTTTATAAATTTCCGTTGTTATTTTTTATCTGATAGAAATTTAACAGGTATTCTTCAGAATGTTAGATTTGAATGCAGATAGAAAAAAAAGTCTGATAGCAAAAACCTGACGAGAAGAGATGGGGGACATGTTTAGATTATCTTAAAGATATTTCCCTTCGCCATGTCAACACGAATACGGGCGTGAAAAAGGTCTCTCGCGCCATGTCCCGCGGTGTACCGAAAAAATGGACGCGCGTATATCTCCCCCCCCAAAAAAACTCGTGTAAATATATAAATATGCCGCCGTACGGGGGTTGACGTTGGTGCTGGTACATGTATGTAGGTAATATGTATAATGCCAAACGTGTGCAATGTATACGTATGTATAGTGTAAATGCGTGGTGTACCTCAATGTGTGTAACGCATCCTCCTCGCGCTGTAAACGTCTTCTTATATAAAATCGGCAGTTCGGGCAGTTCGACGTCTCGCCGCACGACTCTAGCCTTACGTATGAAACCAGATTTACAAAAATACGGTGCGCGTGTTTTTCGCGTATTTGGCACTTTTTCACCTCTCTCTCGCTCAACCTCTCGTTCTACCTTGCTCACTTTGTCCTGTCACTCTATCCCGTTCTCTCTCTCTCGTTCCCTTTCACGCTCTGTTTCGATTTCTCCTGCATACATACAGACACACGCGTACAGATGCACGCTTTCTCTCTCTCTTTCTCTCTCTCTCTCTCTCTCTATTTCCCTATCTCGCTATCTCATTCTGTCACGAAAGCTCGCTTACTCTCATATATACCATGCAGTCGCACGCCCTTATCTCCATCCCGAAGAGTAGCCGGACTAAAGTTCAACCAATTCGCCCTCTTCGAGGAGGGAAAACGGTAATTCCGTTTCCGTGGATTTACCCCCGGAAGAGCCACTCGTTCGTGACCTGCTTGTCCCATTGTATCCCCCTCACTTGCATGTTCATCCTTGGAGTCATCCGGAATCGCGTGTCTTTGGCACTGGCGATCGAGAGAGGGTTCCTCTTCCACGTCGACGCGAAAATCGGCAGTTTCGATGATGGGCGGCCGCGAGGAACGGCAAGGACAGCGACGACGATAACGGCAACGACAGTGATGACAACAACGGCCGCGATGGCGACGACGGCGACGACGGCGACAGCGACGGCGGCGACGACGACGTCGGCGACAGCGACGGCGACGGCGACAACGACGGCGACAACGATGGCAATGGCAATGACGGCGACGAAGACGACGTGGATGACGCTGTCGGCGATGCCAACGATGGTTCAGCCGCCGTTGTGGACGCGGCACCGCGCCGCGCGAGATCGTCGACTAGTCCTCCTCAGGGCCCATATTCATCAGCATCATCTTCTTCTTGGCGATCTTACTGTACTTGATGTCGATCGGCTTCGTGGTGTCGTACAAGCTCGGCGCCTCAAAGATAATAAACGCCGTGCCGAGCACGCAGGTCAGCGTAAAGATCCAAAGAAAGATCCGGTCGAGCACCATCGCGACGTACTTCCAGTCCTCCTCCACCTGGGAACAATTAGAAGGAAATGTGTGTCGCGATTAGTTAGTCATTTCCTAACGTAGCGATTGATACATCGTGTCGTATAAAAAAACATATATGGAAAGAATAGTTCTGCTAAAGTATCTGAAAATTTAATTAGATGTAGATTTGAAAATAATTATGAAGGAATCAAACTACCTACTCATATAGGGTTTTACATATGGCCATCCGCCATTACTGATTGCCACAATTCAAGTACTAGCACAGTACTGTCTAAGAGCGGTAGTCAGTTCTTATATTCAAGACCGTCTTAAGTTCTGTCTTGAGGTCACGAATCAATCAGAGAGCCGCATTTAGTGTCTTAAGACATTACTTAAGATGATCTTGAAATAAGAATCAACTATATACTGGCCTAAATATTGAATGATAACTTGGGCCCAGCACTGGCAGATGGTACTGACCCAATTATTTTAGCCAATCATTTGGCAATGATGGTTTAGTTTTGGCTGACAAAACTTTGATCGTTATTTAACAGCCAGTCATTTGCCAGTGATGGTCCAGTATTGGTTGACAAAACCTCCGTTGTCAGTTGACAGGCTGGATCCTATAAAAGTAGTAGATACTAAAATGTTAAAATTTTTTGCAGCATTGTTATCAACACTTAATCTTCCATCAATAATATAAAATTTTCACGTTTCGTCCGCAACTTGATTGAGTCTTCGAACTTCAGTGCAAGTTTTTATATTGTTTCGGACTGTACAAAATCTGACAAAAATTCTTACATATTTACAAAAGATTTAACGAGTTACAGAAATTGGATTGTATTTTACTTATTTTTTATACATTTAAATTTATCTATCAGAATTCGCAATTAAAAATCAACTGTATCTTTAAAGTCTGACATTGTCAACAAATGGTTTTATATAATTATTTTGATAATCTAACAAAATTATTTTAATATCTGTATTTGTTATGTGCCACGTCACTTTTGTCGCGACACTTTATAACATAAAGTTTTTCTATAGTCTAGATTCCTAATAAACCTTGATTCTGCTATTTACTCCACTCGATTTCACTTATCGTTTTTGTTCTTTTTTTTGTCTACTCTTAAAACTTTTTTCGAATATTCGTTCTTACTAATATTTATGACTCATCTGCAAACGAATTCTTGAGTCAAAACTAACGTACTTTAATCTTCACCACGCATGTTTTCGATGTTAGAATATTATTGGTTATTATTCAACGAAAACTCCACTTCTTTTATCGTAGTGAAGATCCCTCTAATTCTGATCAAGTTAGGCTGTTCTCGTTAGCTGCGTAACACATCTCTGACTTAGTTTATAAGTTTGCCTATATCATATTGAATAAAGTCTGGTCAGAAGACAATGTCCGACTCTATTTCATTATTTTATATTACATACAACGCGCACGTAACATATTCAGCTAAATTATTAAATAGTATACAGTAAAACTATTCATTCTGTATACACGTTTTTTGTGGCAGTTACATATTTTTAATTATTTAACCATACAATATTTCCTTGGTTTTAAAAGTTGATATCGAATAATGCACTTTCCGTTCCAATGGCTTCGATTTCCTATGGCACACATCGAAACGCATGGAAACTTATACTGTACAAAAGTCACATATGGATCTCGTAAAGACAAAAGAATCTTCTGAGTCGCGAAAGTCCCTGGTGCATATTTAGTATCAACTTGGGTATATCTGTTACCCGACTTGCAGTGCTATAAAGACGCGTTTCTATCTCGCGTGATCCGCTGAAACACTCTCACGCGCAGATCCGGCAGCATGCGAAGGAAAAGATGATCGATCCCGCATGCTAAGGGGATGTATTGACTTCCTTAGACTCCCTTTGCGACAAGAAGGGAGCCGGGGACGATAAAACAGTCACCCAATACTTTTATGATACTTCCATGAGGACAATGCACTATGCCGTTATATAGAACTCGCTACCTACTTGTATCACTATTTCCTCCCCTCATATTTCTTTCTCTTTCTGTTGCGAGACCTGACGGAGAAACATCGCTCGCCTTGAGAGCACTTTCAACGCGTGATCTCGCTCTGTAGGGTCGGCATCCGTTTAACCGATGCTGAATAAACCATTAGTGAGCCGTGAAAGAATGACTACGCTTCTAGGCGACATCGGAATATAATTAAGGGCAATAAAAAGTTAATGTCAATCACGACAAATCTGTAATTATACAAAAAATTGAGAATATACGATATATATATTGTTATACACTAAAAAAAATTTACTAAATCTTAATACATATTTCTCTGAATAGTACTAATGTAAGTAAACATTTACTTACAATAAATAAATATTTACTCAATAAAAAGAAAGATAGTTAAATCAAATTAGTCATTTTCGTATCAAATAAATATGTTTACATTTACTAAGTATTTACTTAAAACTATTGAAACAAATATTCATTAAAATTAGTATTTTTTTCAGTGTAGTTAGTTAAAAGGGCTAATATAAAGCTAACTTAGTACAAATAAATTAATATTTAATAAAAAATAAAATTCTTAGCCTCTGTACAATAATATTCAACGTTTAATTATTTTTCAAGTTTTTTTCTATCACGGTCGGATTATTCAGGACTCTTTAGAATAAAATTGTCTCTACCATTCCGCGTTTTTCATTTTATTCATATAAAAAAAATCACCTCTTTTGTGATCATATTCGATTTCACGCAGTAGTATGGAGCGATATTATGTGATTTTATCAAATCGAGCAAAAACTTGGCTACGAGATTGGCTGCTGTGTCATCTTCGATATATATATATATATATATATATATATATATATATATATATATATATATATATATATGCAAATGCATTTGCATGCTCTACATATATACGTATGCATATACTTAGGGACACATATACATACCTATAACGTATATACGTTATTATATACTAACATACGTGGCATATAATGCGTATATTACTGTAAGCACCCATACGCATTATTCTATATAGGGCATTCTTAAAATAACGCATCTTACAGCTCTTTTATAACGTTTAAGAGAGATAAGGGAAATATTTTTCGGAATAATATGCCGTTACTCTAAAGAAATGTGATATGCATAAAAACACGTTTGCATTTTGCAAAAAGATTATATGGATATTTTTAAAGCGGACAAAATCAAATAAAATAAGAATCTTTCTATAAAACTGAAATGAATTTTGGCGAGTTAGATTCAATTTCTTTCATCGAATCTTAATATTGCAAAATGATAGATTTCTAGACGTTCCGCATTATGTACGCTCGTAAACGACATTTGCCGCAAAACGGGCGCATTTGGCAATGAGTGGTATTCTGCCGCAATGCGTTCTCCAGTATACTTTACTTGTATAAGTTACGCGCACGATATCGAGAATGATTTTAAATGAAGCTTCATTGAGCTTGGCTTATCGCGGTACTAGGATATCCGAAGATCTATCTTGGCAAACTACGTATCCGGAAATCAAGCCATATCCGGAACCGAAGTTCCAATTTAAGTAAACGACACGACAAATAGAATGCTCTGAAACTTGCGGAAACTGGACACATAATCATTTCTCGTAAAGCTCGGAATCAACTTTCGTTAGAAAAAATGTTGAAATGTTGCTGTTTCTCTGATTAAAAAGTGCAAGGTTTCTTTCGGAATTTCATGAATCACGAGTTGTATATTTCGTCGAGGCTTTCATTCCAAACATTTCAAATACATTTTTGTTTTATAAAGTGGGTTATACGATGGTCAATATTTTTTATGAATGTGAGGTTATCTCATTTTTATTGCACGCTTGGAAAACCGTACGGTGAATGCGAGCGAAAATAAAATGTAAAAAGGCTGAAAAGGGGAACGCTCCATTTTGTTTAATTTCAACCTTCTTCAGTATTTCCAACGTCGTTATTTCATGGCTGCTGCTATGGATTATGTCTATCGCCGAAATCCGGCAGAGTTGACGCTTCTTCGATTTTACGAAGGAGATTTCCAAATCTCTGGAGTATACGCGTTTGAGTCGGGTCGCGATACGTTCGACGCTATAAAATCCGAAATACTGCAAGAAACCAATTCGCGATTCACCTAAAATTCGAGAATCTGGGTCAGGTTCTACAAATCATATATATTGTATATATATGTATAGAATAATTTGGACAGTCACATATAGACGGGCGACGTGCGACGTTAACAAGTATCATCATTACGAAAATCGTTTTGCAATTTTCTTAAATACATATTTATATTTGGACGACTTTAAAACGACGTGCGAACATAAATCGATGCCAATCAAAAATTAAATTGAAATTGAAACAAATCTCGTGCATGCCAATTTGGCAATGCAAACTCGAATACGTTTGCAAATATTCCGCAAGTAATACAATATAGTTTTATTCGTAAAAATAATCAAAGCGCTCAAATTTTCGATTGTTCTCGACTCGAATCTCAAACATGGACGTGATAAGTGTACAGACTGTGCATTTCATATTATATCTATGTTAATAAAAAGAATTGAATCACAACAGCATCTCTCAATTCAGCATCTTTTATTTCTCTTTAATTCATCCTCTTCAAGAGTTTCAATTCAACGTCTTTCTTCAACTCGATACTTTAAAAAGAGAGAGCTATGATTCAAGCTATTTCAGTCTTTCTAAATCGATAGTGACATCTTCATAGAAATGCATAATCTTATTACGTTTATGATTTCACCGAATTTATTAATTTCAAGTATTCGTCGTGAAATCTCATAAAGTTCTGCGCTTTAATGACAGGACTGTACGAATCATCAATACAGTTTAATCTAATATAATGTTTTAAGAGTCGACACAGGAATGACAAGCCAACCCATTTGCACCTCATTTGTGGTGCAGCTACATACATATATATCTGCACTCTATTAGATTTTACCATATATTGTCTCATAGAAGAAATATTTTGCCATGAAACTCATTTTGGCTTATATCTTACGAATCTACGAAGCCTATTAAAGAACCAAATTTTAGAATTTCTTAAAAACATTTTAATGAATAAAATAGTATGTTCATGATGCAGATATTCTGTCTTTATTTTAATATTTCGTCTCTAAGAAGTAATATTTACGTCATAAAATCTTTTTGATTGCTTTTTTTATAAAACTGTGAAGAGCCGAATTTTGCAAATTGATTCTTATAAATTTTTTAACAATAAATTTATATACATCTTAACTGTACTATAGGACACATCGGATGAGATATCAAAATAAATTTTTATTTTGCCTTTTTCCCTAAAAAATAGCTCTGTACAAGCCTTCAGAAGTTTTTCCTGATTACGAATATCGTCAATTAAAACGCGATTCATCTAGTATTTTAGGCGTAATTTCAGCATAAAGAAATTCGTCTTCAACTAGAAGTTTCTATAGTCTCTTCTGTCGAGTCTTAATATCTTAAAATCTTAATATAGCGTTACTTCCAGTGCGATGACTAGGTAAATGAAAATCTCTGTTCGCATTATTCCTTGTATAATGGAAGTCAATAATCCTTTTATGTCACGCGGACTCGCCGATAACGAAAAATATTTCATTGCGTGCAAAATTACAAAGGCAGTTGCGTATGATACATATGACGTTATTGTCATTCGTATATCGCGTGACCGATGTACGTGTTATGATAGGAAACCGCCTCAATCATCATACCGGAATGCAACGCAATAAAACGTGCGGTAATCCTCTTCCACAATAGCATAAAGCTCTGCGATATACAAATCACCGTTCCTACTATAAAAGTTGCGTGCATCGCATAGGTAATCTAATGTTTTACAAACCACTATAACTAAATGATTTCGCTCTAATGATTTCACGAATTAATTACAATTAAAATCTGCTCCTTAAAAAATTATGTCAAATAAATCGATTCTAATATAGCGCTTCGCAATTTACCTGAATATTTTTTTAAATATGATTTGCAGGAAAACTTGCTGGAAATATTCTCTGACTAGAAAATTGTGGCATGTCGGCGATTGGCGGAAAGTTATAAAAAAAAAGTATATATCGCTTAAGTAAAACACAATAATGTTACATAAAATTATCGTCTTACAAAAGATTTTCTCAATTACATTAGTCGTAATTAAAAATTAATGTTAGCTGTGTTATATTTAAAGCATATTGATATCTAAAACAAGTTTGCTGAGCATTATAAACTTCCACAAACATTTCTCTTTGCTTCATTCAGCTTAAAAGTTACGTGAAAAAGTGGGCGTTTGGTTTTAAGGTCAGACGTCACACCATTAAAGGGCGATAGGGCACGAAAGAAGCGTATCGTTATTTATTTTTCTTAAGATTACATATCTATAAAATTTCATATGAATCAATGACTGCCAGCTGACAAGATGATTTCTTGCAAGCAGCTGATTTTTCAAGAAACAAAATTACACGAAAAGAATGCGACGCGACAATCGAAAATTTGAAGATACGCTTCTTATTTTAAACGTTTGCTTTAATGTGGATATAATCGCTCGAATTAACGGAGACAAAATATACAGCGATTTAATAAAATGGGAATAATAGATTTTATCAAACTGTTGGACATCGAAATTTCTATCTAAAATGTCACAGCACATTTTGAAAATTTTTTTCTGCGCTGAACACGATGCTGTCGGCAGCATTTACGTAGAATGTCGAGATTTTCAATAAATTGAATTGAAATGGGCTCAAAATGATGTTTTTTACAGCAAAACAAAAAAACTTTTTTTTTGTTTCTAAATAAAGTCTATGACATTTTTAAGTAAATTGGAACAGAAACTATTCCAACTTACTTAAAATCCTGATGCGCTACGTAAATTTTGACGACGGCATTCAGCGCGAAAAAATTATCAAGGCACAACACTATGGAGAAAAAAATAATCTTTTACAAATAGTGTTATATATTCTATTACATAAGTAAATGTTATTCCTACGCGAGTATCTCTGCTATCCTCTACTCTCAAAATGATAGCAATTAAACACCCGATATGTTTGCACGAGCGATAAAAGCAGTCGCGTACTGTTTACGAGTCCGTGTCAAATGCATCAGTCTCAATTCCTCCGGTAATAATCCGGAGATCGTGGTTTCCCGAAATACATTTCAGACAAAATGATCCATCGTGCGTATTGTGCGATCCCCGCTGATCTCTTGATACATAATCCGACTCTCGTAATTCGCGAATACGCAATTAAGATTAATTGTTATCAATTATATTTGTATTATTTATAATAATGACACCAAGAGATCATGTGTGAATTATTTTTGCAGCTACGCGTTAGGAATGAATTAGTTCTCTCGCGAATTTATAGAATAGATTTTAAAATATTGAAAATTACCTTTTTAATACATGAATTAACAATTACAAGTCTTTCAATTTTCCCTTTATAAAATTTAATTTATTAAAAAATATATTATATGATTCTAATATATTATATCTATTATAATTCTATATTTATTCATTTATATAGAATATATATTTACATAGATTTAATTACATAGTCATTTATTAATACAGAGATGAATCAAAAGATAATTCTTAGTATATTTAACGGTCCATCATATTTGAGAAAGAAAGATTATTCATATAACGTGGATATAAAAGTTCGCATAATTTTTGGTGTCGTAATCCAATATAACTTCGAATAAACGAGCGCACAAGTAAAATAGAACTTATTATTAAAGCATATCCATTTGACGCGTATTTCTTTCTTCAATATCATTTCAATGATAGCATTATCCGTACAATAACCCGAAACTCACGAATAAAAAAAACTGGCAAACATTAAAGGTGCAAGTATGATACTTACGCTCTCGAACTTATCCTTGTTCCTGGCATGCTGGGCAATGAAGCGGGCGTCGTCGATGGTCTTCTCGACCTCGCGTACCAACGGCTTCTCGAAGGTGGGGCTGACGTCCTCGTGAGCGTATCCAGGGCTAGCTGGCCCAAAGAGGTCGTCGTCTGCCCCCGGCAGTGGCAGCGAGGGTAGAGGCTCCTCAAAGCAGGGTGCGACGGTGCCGACGGTACTAACGGCGGCGAGGTCGTACCTCGTCGCCGGCGGTGGCAGACCGTGTGGCGGTACCTCGTACTCTCCGCTGAACCTCTTGCCGTAGTACGTATCGTACTTATCAGTCTCTGGAACATGGAACACATCGGTGAGGATGCCCTCGGGCGGCTTGCCGTTCGCCGCCTCGACATCATCTTCGTCGTCATCCTCGTCGTCGACACCGTTATCATCGATGTCGCCCACGCCGACCCCAGGGCCACCTTTGTTCTTTGAATCATCCTCATCGTCGTAATCGTAGTCGTCCTTCTTTGGCCGTTTGATCAGGAGAAAACGCGGTAGCACCTGGATGAACAGTATCCGTACCCACTTGGACATACGATGGGTGACGGGCGAGCGGAAATTCACGTTTAGCACGGCTATCGTGACGACCACCGACGCGGTCACCATCACCATCGTGAACAGCAGGTACTTGCCCAGGAGTGGCACCGTTAGCGACGTGGGCGGTATTATCTCGGCCAGCAGCAGGAAGAACACCGTCAACGAGAGGAGTATCGAGATCGACAGGGAGACCTTCTCGCCGCTGTCGCTCGGCAAGTAGAATACCAGCACCGATAGGAAGGATATGCCCACGCACGGTATTATCAGATTCACCGTGTAGAAGAGGGTCTTGCGGCGCAGGGTGATGTTGAACACGATGTCGGGATAGGGCTCCTCGCAGCATATGTAGAACGCCTCGTTCCTCACGGCAGGCACTTTTATGATGTCCCACTCGACGGAGATATAATAGTCGGTCAGGTCGATCCCGACGTCGATTTTATTCGAATCTTCGGTCTGCAGGAGATGCTGCAGATCGACCTGTGAACACAAGAAGAACGATCGAACGTGAATGGAATTGGATATGGTGTGCACACACAAATGCATAAAGGCAATCGTTTGCGATCTCGACCAAGTATAAAAAGTGCAAAAAGCGCAATCATAAATCTCCTTTCTCTGCAGTGACAGTGAATCGCAACGAATTATTCTTAGCGTTGGTTAATAATAATTATAGTTTTGCAAATGATTGTTGCTAAACACATACAGAATATTTGTCATGATTACAGCATATAGAATATGTTTTATTATTTACATTTTCAAAATGTTTTCAGCGTAATATTTCAATATTGAGATTTTCTAACTTTTGAACGTCGTTTAATATTGGTATAACAATAATAATTATATGTATAATATATATGATATATTATATATGAACATATAGTTTGAACGCAAATAATGTACTACATATGAATATTTTATTTTAAAATACATATTGCCGCGAAACTTACGTACATTATTGAAATAAATTTATGCTTTACATTAGTAAATATATAATACAATTTGCATATTGTATACAAGTTAAAAATAATTTTTATCATCATAATTGTAAATTATATCAGTAGTTAAAAATTGAAATTATAAAATAAAATATACTTTTTATTATATAAGTATAAAATAACACTAAAGAATTAAATTTTTTAATGTTTTGTAGCTTGTGATTATCATTTCATGAATATTACTTGCTTTTTTCTGTTAAAATTTTCCAAATGTCATAATTTGTACGCAAATAGAAAAAATTATAAATGTAAAAGAATATAAAAATTATTTTAGTAATTAAAATGGTTACAATTACATGAGAGAAATCAACAATAGTTTATTATTAATTTTATCTCATAGTTTTGTATGATATAAAATATGTTTAAAATAAAAACTTTGATATGCAAGAAAAGAAGTAATAAAAAGAAATACATTTTTTTACTAATTTCCTGCATAAAACAATTTGAATTAAAGTTAAACAAAATTAAATTAAATAATCTATTCATCCTTTTTCTTTCTTCTCGTTTTCATAGATAGCATTTTATATTATCATCAAAAAAATTTACTATAAGTACTAAGCAATACATTTATATTTATGTACACTTATATGCAAAGCATATCATAAGCCGACATCTTCCTTGCATACAATTGCATATAATATTGTAATCCATTTCAAGATTTGTAATCCAACTAATCTTTCGAACGAATCCTCTGAATCCCCGGCTTTCAAACTACGCGTCATTGAAACGATCTTAGAGGCCTAATCCAAAACTGCAATAGCTAAATCCCCAATCCCAATTGTTATTCTACTCCATCGCATCTGGCATCTTAATCCTCAACTCGGCAGTTCGATGCATACCAACATAATCGAAACATACCAACGAGAGGTAATCAGGAAACACAAGTACTTAGAATACCTAAAGATTGTTATCTTAGCGCGCTGTTTAATCGGTGCTTCGGATAATCGGAGTTACGGAAGGAGTTGGACGGACAAAGCGATGTGTGTGTGTGTGTGTGTGTGTGTGTGTGTGTGTATCATGGTTCTACATGTGTAAGCGCGTTGATGTACACGTTATTCCGTTAATTAACAATTATCTTGATTAGTCTATCAGCTTTTAAAAATTGAAATTGAAATTTGTCGTATGAAATGGCAAGTAATATTGAATTTTTAAACACACACACACACACACACATATATATTAATATTTTGATAGAGACATGAATATTTTTTGAGATACAATATCACTAATCAATTTGCATTTTGTTTTAAAATATTTTATATGCAAGAGATACCCAAGAAAGAAAAAAAAACGTATAAATGCAAACTATGATTTCACATCGTTTGAATTTGAAGAAAACAATAGCTCGAAAGAATCATTGTAGCTTAAACTGCTGCGTCTTGAGATTTATGGACTCTGCGACTTTTACACGAAGACATTTCTGATACAGCCCTTCGCGATAAATAATACCTCGCGGTTGACTTTCAAGGATATTCTGTGAACATATATCCACTTACATTCTAAAGCAATACAGAATGTTCTAAAGTATCGCGCCATTTTCTCTCACGTACAAATGCTTGAAGTTAAAAAGAATTGATTTCAGCTACTTATTTTAGTATCAAGATATTAACAATTTTAAGTATATAATTATTATAAACTTGAAGGATGTCGAAAACATCTCAAAATATTGTAAATTAAGAATTCCAAATTGAATTTCGCTTATGGAAATCTTATTCTTTATTTGATTCTTAGAATTTTCTTTTAATGAAATTTTAATACATAATTATTACTCATATATTTAATAAAAATTTGCAATCTAATAATGTTATAAAATGTTCAAACAAGTTGTTGCAAGGAGTTCAATTTCAATTTCAGAAAATCTATAACATGCCTGACACATCTTTGTGTAACTATATTCTATGTTCGGAGAACTTTTTTTGACCTACCTACTATCAGTGCGCTGCCCAAATTCCTTTTATCTTTCGGCACAATTTTCAAAATACGCGATTGTTTAAAAAGAGAGAGCAAAAACGTGGAAAGGAAGAGAGCGAAAAGAAAACGAACGAAAGAAATTGGTTATCTCTAATGGCTGCATGGAATACGGGTCTTGGTTATCTTAAAGTTTACGGAATTCGAATTAGGTTTGGAAAGCAAAATCGCGACCACCATTGGAGTTTCGCTGGATGATCCTCCCTGGACCACTTTCGAGATCTGTCGATAGTTCGATGAGCAATCACTGTTCGTTCACAGCGCCTTTCACGTGCGCATTTTCTCGTTGCTTTAATCGGATTCGTTTCCTAATTTTTCAATTTCAATCCTTGATTCCTCCTTCGTAGGGAATCAAAGTTTTCCCTTTTTAATTTCAATTACAGAAGAAATCAAACGAAAGGCTTAACGATCTATCCTTACTTTTTCCAATCTTCCAAATTTTGCAGAATGGAATAAAATTACAAATCGATTACACAAGCCATGTTTTAAAAAATTGTGTATAATAATTCTCGAATAAAATTAATAAATACCTTCTTGAAAAAAAAAACAGTATAATATTTTCCATTATAATATTACCTTTATGTCTAAAGAAATTAGAAATGAATTTTTATGTCATATTTTAACGTAATGGACGTAACTGATTTATATTGCTCCTAATGAAAGTATATTAGCGATAAATCGTTACGATGATTTATTAATATCGTAATATGCAATGATTTAAAACGACATGTAAAATTGACAAGAATATCGATCAAACAATATCGATTATCTATCCAACCTAAATCATGACTAAGAATTTCACAGTCGTTCCACTCTCGACTATCTCGATATCTTTTTCGCAGTGAAAAATACTCCCGATACGCACGCAAGACATGCCGATAGGGGGAAATTGAAACCAAAGCGCGGAAACGGAAGCTATCCGCAGGTGGATGAGAGGTTGATCATTGGCACTGGTGTGTTTTCGAAGTGGCTAGCGGACGAGCTTCTCTGTCGAAATGGCTTACTCTCGTACGGACGTGGGATTTATATCTACGTACTGCTGCTGTACAGCGGTAAAACTCTCGCAGACAGGCGGATTTGTCAGTGACGGATATATCCGTCAGTCAGCAAGAGGAGTCTCGCTTGTCGGATCGAGCACGAAGAAAAACGTAATGGATGAGACAAACAGGCGCCACGATATGTAATCGCCGAATTGTGACATTCATCGATGCTTTCTCTTATTTCTTTTTCTCTTACATATATCCATACTTATTGTTAGTTTCTGTTAAAATTAGAATTCGTAAAAAAGAGGTATATCGTCGAGGTATCGGAATGCAGTTCTCATTGCATCAATCGGAAATAGGTGCTTCGTTAAGTATTTTTTTTGTATCCTTTGTGAAATAATAAAGAATAAATTTAGCTGTGTAACTATATCGCAGTAATATAGGTAAACATAAAAATTTAATGATAAACTGGAGAAAAAAATAAAATGAGAGCAAATATATAATCGACTAAAATTTATTCTAAATTTCTTTATTTATCAAATAAAAAAGATTTTGTTTTTATTTAAAGAATAAATTAATAGAATTTTTTTCGGTCAACTAAAGATAATTTAGAACAATTGCACAGTGCAAATAATGTGTAATTAATGATTTGAGGGAAACGAAGCGTTGCAATTTTTAACTATTGCCGTACTAATACGCAATTTTTTTTTACTTTTGCAATTAATTGTCAGGTAAAGTTATCAAGGAAATTACAGTTTTTCTGTTTCTCTTTGTAGGGTAGTAAGACCAGAACACAGACGAGAGGTCGGCTAATTTACGGGTAAAGTTAACTGAAAAAACCGATCTTAAATATTTCTCATAAATACTGTTTAAATATTTGTATATAAATTTATCGAAATTTTTCATTTCAATTAAAAATCCATGTTTCAAAATCATGGAAAAAATTTCAATTACATCTACATAAATATAATATAATAGTTTGTAAATCATTCTATTTACTGCATATTTTTAAATCTACAAACATATTATCTGTTTTTTATCTATTTTATCTATTATTTATCTATTTTACGTATTTTCTGTATTATAAAATATTTTTGTAATAAAAACTATAATAACTTGTTATAACAAGATTTTTGAATCTTACATTTATAGAAACTATAAAAGGAAATAAAATATATACATAAAGTATATATAAATAATATAAATAAAATAATTCAAAAATTTCAGATGTAATATATTCATCATTACAAATTAATCCTAACTCGGGATTAATTTATGTAATATTTATAATTATATCTATACATTATTCGTAATTATACATATATATATAAATATTATAATAATAAATGACATTAATAATACTTTACTTTTGTACTTTTCATTTATAAATTTAAAAACACTTTATGTAAATTTAAAAAAGCTTTTATATATATATTATGTAGAATTATAATTTTATAATAAAAATAAAAAAATCTGACTTTTTCATAACATGTAAAAATACGAGTGCAATTTAATGCAAACGATGAATGTGTACATAACATTACTTAAATTACTCCCACTTTATCAAAAAGCTATTTCATAACAGACAAATTTTTATAATTAAAAATATCGCGAAAAAAATATTTTTCTACTTTTAGAAAGAAGAAAAGTATGATACTTGTTTACATTTAAGCTCGCGATAAAATGTTGCGCATAAAATATTTTACGCAACATTCTAATCTGCGTTATACATTAGAGAATGTAAATTCGAATACTTCACCACATGTGATAATCTTTGCAATTATTTCTGCAGAATTATATTTAGAAAATACACGTTATTTAGAGTTACCGTCTTACAGTTTCTGTTCTTTTTACATTCAAAATTATATATTACTTGTGATATATGTGTAATAAAACTAAGAAACTAAATTGTTAGTATAAATATTTGATAGGCATAAACTTACAATCTCCAACAAAATAAGAATTCGTAGTCGCATCAATTGATTACGTTTGAATTACAATACTTACCGTATAACCGTCGTAAGTCCATGAACCAAATTTCATAAAACAAGTCTGCTCGTCGAAGGGGAAGTATTCCACGTTGATTTCGCAAAATGATTTATAGATCGCCGGTGGTTTCCAGGTGACTCTCCCAGTGTGGTTTAAAATCGCTTTAGTCATGATGGTCACCTCGTAATTACCATCGGCACTGAAAAAGAAAATTCATAATTCCTTTAAATATTTTAAACAACAGCATAAAAAATAAAATATCGTCGAAGTTTTAAATAACGTGTTCTTTTATTGATGTATTTGGATATATTCGCCGATTTTATAACACTATGCATATCGCATATATTTAAATGGCGCAATATAGCACATTCATATTAAATATGCGATTACAAACGGAGTGTCATATTTTAACTCCGATCTTATCTATGAATGCCTCGACGAAATATTTCATATTTGTTACGAAAATGAACTTATAAGCAACGTAACTCCATTCTAGTCGAAATCGTTTCTGGATCATCCCTATTTTGCGAGACTTGCGCTTCGTGACAGAGAAGAAACGCTGCCAACGTGCAGAGAATCTACAACGTCATAGTAGAAAGTTAAAAGCTTCCTGCCATACGTAAAGCCAATAGAAACGGTTCCAATCGATATTCCGAATAAAGCGAGGCGACGCGACGCTTCAAATGTTATTGTGTGAAAATTTGACAAAGCGATGTACGCTTCGGTGCGTACATTGAACACGAAACAACTGTACCATCTATTGCCGCAGCCATCTTTCTCCTATAAATTCTTCTAGAAATTAACTTGATCGTTTTTCTGTTCTCTCTCTCTCTCTCTCTCTCTCTCTTTCTTCCTTTTTTTTTAAATTTGTAGAAATATTTAGGAAGCTACTCAGTTTATATCACTACCACATTTTTTTTATCAATCATGTAACATCAATGTGCATAATACAATATTTTTTTAAAGGGAAGAAGATTATTTAATACAATATTTTTTTAATACAAAATGAATAATCGCAAAGTAATAGAGCCTTTCTTCTTTTACTGTTCTTCATTTAATTTCATTTATAAAAAAATATAAAAATCTATTTTCTCTTAATTCTTATAAAGATAAAGACAATCGTTCTTATTTCTCTTATAAGATCATTAATGCGACAATTTCATGTTATTTTCATTCTACTGTGATCCTAAATTCTGTAGAAACAATAATTTTCATATTAAAGCCATCAGATTACCCGGTTATTCCGCGTTGTCAGTACGCGTTGCAAAATTTCGAGGAATTAACACTGAACGTTACGACGGTGAACTGGTGGCAGCCGAGATAAGAAAATCCGTCGAATAAACGATACAGCACCAGAGTACCGATGTTATTGCGCAGGACTGAAGACACAGAGTGCTCGTGAGAAATAAACTCGCCGAGGTAATGCGCTTGCAGGAATTTCTAATACGGATATTCGGGGTGCTATGGCCGCACCGTCACGTCGCAGCTGTCGCTACTGCGACCACACTTGTTGCACTATTTTCGGTCGGAGCCGGCCATGGCATTCTTATTAGTTCAGCTATCGCTGAATTCTGCTCTGCCATGTGTGTCGATCCGTTTTGCGCCGATTTCGCGCGAATTCGTGAATTTTTCATCCGACGTCTCGTTCCGCGCACGTGACGACGTTACCTCCGCGACTGATCTCCACTGAATCGAGACGGGGAGGACTCTTTGACATATAGATTGTCGATCGATGAAATAATTCATAACTTTAGGTATTGTAGTATAAGTAGCATTGTGAGACATATATATACAATTATAAGGGTGTTCTAGATTTATTAGATTAATGTTAATGACAAATTCCTAAGATCATTTCGAGAAGAAAATTATAATATTGAAATGTTGAGGCTGTAGTTTTTAAATAAGAATAAGTTAAAATTAATCAATGAAATTGTCCGAAATTTGCACATGGCGAAAAGAACAGATGAGAGAATAGAATTGATGCTTCAAAAACTTTCACTGAGCAATGTGCCATGTCTAAGCGCACAAATTTGGACAGTCGGTTGGTTAACTTTAAACTCTCATTTAAAACTAATGTATTCTCTCAAATTTGGAGTGGAATCTCATTTTAGAGAGTGAAAATTGAGCTAGTCTTGACAAAAAGTGGCTCAATTTTCAATCTTTAAGAGCGAAATTTTATTCTTCAGATTGAGATTCCCTCTAATAGTTTTAGAGAGTAGTGTCGACACGTATGTGATGGAATTTTCGTCTCAAAATAATAGGAATGCCATTAATATCTATCAGTAAATTTAAAGTATCATTTATTTAAATATCAAAAATGAAAAATAATATTTTGTTATCTATGTAATTAAGAAAATATTAGCATAATAAGGACCAAATATTATTTTTTTATTACAGCTGCAAAAAATTAGGATTTCTATAATTCTCAAACCAAATTAAAGATTTACGAGTATTTATTTTTAAAAAATTCAGCATATTAAAAAAATAAAAATTGCCAAAATATATCTACGAAAGCGAGTATTATAGGAAACACACACAACAAATCAAGAAAATTTAAACGTTATATGCATAATAAGACTTTTACGTTAACTGTTCGTGAAACGCGAGCATTTGTTTGCAACAAAAGTTAAAGCATATTGGATAAAGTTCGCGCGTCTGCAAATCCTATTATACAAGCTTCTGAGCGTTAATGTAGGTCTCTTACACTTTGTGGTCATCCGATAATTATATTTCTGTTATCAAACTCTGTATAGAGAAGCGTGCTAAAAATAAGGGTGACTCACCTAACTGTTACAGCTTAGTCTACAATACATGTTGCAGAATACAGGTTGCAGCAAAAATCACGAAATATAAGACTTTCTAACTCAAAACAATTATATCAGATGCATTGGCGGATGTTTCAATAAATTTTGTTGTACATTTACATTTTATCTTCGTTTGTATGTAATCTAGCAATTAAGCTCGAGAAAATTTTTTCTGACAAAAAATAATCGCCATCACTAATTTTTAAATCACGTATCATATTTCTGTCATTAAAACAATATAATATTTTGCGCTTCTGCTTTTGTTGCAGTCTTATGACTGTGAAATTAAAAATTTATTTTTTTATATATAAATAAATTTTATATACATATGAAATAGTTCAATAAGAGATCAATATTTATATTTAGCAATGCAATTTTATAATTTAAATAAAAATATTCTAATTTTATCCCATTTTTTAAAAACATCTCTACTTCTTACTGAAATATTTTTTGATCTGAGTTTTAAATTATTACCAAACTGTCTGTGTTACTTTCAAATACAACATAGAAAAATTTGTAACTTTTCATTTTATTAAAAAATACATGTAATATATTCTTAAAACATCAAATAATAAAACAAAAATAGAAGTATTTCGTTCATTATTTTTGAAAATTAATCGCACCACGCATCTATCAATCGTGCTCTAATTACGGCTGATCGAACGATTATCTTCGTGAATAATGAAAGCAGATGTTATAATTTGATAAGTGGGCCAGGAAACGCCGAAGTTAATTTGCTAATTTGTAGAACATCGCTTATAAGTCAACCGTGCTAAACATCGGTCGAAAGTGTTCTCGAGGCAAGTATCATTAGAACGGAACAGTGATAAGAGCGACTCGCGTAGTTGATAATACAGGACGACGGCTCAAAAGTGACATTTTAATCGTGGCACATAGTTGGACGATGCTTAAGCTTTGTTCTCAGGGCGAATGAGATTTCCCGGCGAGAGGAACATTCGCGTTGTTATGGGAATGTTACATAATCTCGGATGCTGTTACATTATTCTGCTGCCAGTCAGCGAAAGATATAATAATCGTTCACTTAACGATGAAACGATTCAAAGTTGGCGTTGTGATCACGATTATTTTATAAGTAAAGAGATTGTCTCGTGGAAATTCCATGCGGTAATAAAATAAATAAACTACGATATGACATTTTAAATAATGTTCCTCCCGTTGAATCTTTTGAAGAGTTACATAAAAGTAAAATTAAGAGATATATCTGTACATTTTTGCATTCTGAGGTTTTACGATTATGATTCATATACAACCAAGCTTAAAAGATACTTGAAAAAGAGTAAGAAATTTCTTGCGGAAAATTCATGTGTTAATAAAATAAATAAGTAAGACAATACGATATAAATAAGTAAGACAATACTTCAAATAATATTCCCTCGATTAAATTTTTTGAATTATATGAATTGTAAAATTATATATTAGAGATATATATACTTGTACATTTTTGTGTTCTAAGATTTTATAACTGTGATTCATGTAAAACCAAGATAACGCCTAAAAAGAGATCTAAAAGAAGAAGAAGAAGGGAAATTACAATGTTCCTCAGGCCGAGCCATAATTTTTGCGCTTCGCCGGTTAAAGACAAAGTGGACGCTGCAAGTATCGTAAGAAACGAGCGCGTTCTGTGAGTTACGTCAAGAAAGTTCGAAGACTCAATTAATCACGTTTTTTTCGTGCTCCAGACGTGCTTTATGGCGAGTTTCTTGCGCGGGCACGTCATGTAAATCTCAGAACTCTGTGCAAGTAGTAAAACCACCGCCGACTCCAACTCGACGACTTCGAGAGCCGCGGCATCGTCTTGTGGCAATCTTAATGATAACGTCGTCGTCTTTTCTCTCCCTTTTCCCTGATTCGATCGTCCCTTCCGGAAAGGCCGGACGAATTCTTTAAAAAAAACTTCTCTTTTCTATATGGCTCGACATTATGAAAGATGACGTCATTCTATCGCCAGCCATACAATTTGTTATGATATTTCTAACTATTGGATGCTCTAATTGATTAAATCAGTCAATTGATATTTGAAATATTATATATTATGTTGACTCTTTTATGCTTTTGTGTACTGATAATACAATCTATAACATATCTTTATGTACTCTCTAAATCTGAAAACAGCCTCTAAATCTGGATAGCCACTAATTACCCAGTGGCACTGGATAATCAGTAAAGTTCTAAATCAATGAACTAAAAAAGGAAGAATGTTTGAACATTATATAATTAAAATATTAATATTTTGCACGTTAATTTCAATCTTCCAATACCATCGAATTTATGCACTAAAACAAGGTTAGATCACATAATAAGGATTAGATAGCTTACGGATCTCACATTTCATTCACTGATTACCAACGGCATACTTGGCACTGATATCAGTAATTATTCATTGATTTAGAGAATATCCATACAGCACATTAATGTTGAATCAATATGTCAGAAACGTTGGATTGCAATATTGCGAACATTGTAGCAACAATGCGAAATGTAGATTCAATGTTGAAGAGACGTTGCAAAAACGTCTAATGTCCATTGAATTACAATGTCCGTGAGACATAAAAAATTTTTCGTATATTAATTAATTCAGTTTTATTATTAAAATAAGTATTATTGTGATTAACATCATATTCCGGAACACATACAACAGAATTATAATTAAAAAAAAAGTTTTTTTTTCCCTCATTTGAGAATAAATATTCAATTTGTGATTAAATTTGTTCAATATTCTTTTAACGTTGCAGCAACATTAACAATAAATGTAGAAAAATGAATATATTATAGATACAACATTGATGAAACATTGACACTTCAACATTCAACATCTCAACAATATTCTTTCAACGTTCAATGCTGTATGGAGTAACAAATGTTGTTGGGCGTAGTCCATGATTTCCTACAAGACCTCGTAATTTTCTTGGAATACACAATACGTATGTATAGACAAATTTGACATTTGCTCAATCTGCTACTACAAAGACTTGAATCGCGCTCAACGATTGTGAACAATGGCGCAAATGCTGATCTCGAATACGCTTATTTATAATCACGCCATAGAACGCGGAAAGTGCTGCCCTTTGCCAGGATTCGGTCTCTCGTGCCGCAAAAATATATATGACATGTCATTTGCGCGGTACGATGTATCTTACCGTCATGTAAAAACTGTTTTTCCGAAACTGGAACCGGGAAATTCTTGTGTCGAATCATGACGACAATGTCGATCGACATTGCGGATCGCCAGCTATTACGACCGAGGTCTACGATAATCTTTTTCGTCTTACTCGGAGAACGAGCAGGGTTCTCGTGCGGACCATCGGTATCCTCTTACCCAGCAGTTTGTCCCACCTCAACGAGGCAGTAAGACTCGATAAGACTCGATATATACTCTCGGGTTGAATGGCGGAATCGTTGCAACCGCGTTCCGCGCTGTGAGGCACTCTTTATAGAGAGTATTACTTACACTTGCCTCCCCCGCGATCGTTTCCAAAGGGGAAAGCTCCCTATTGTCGTAGATCTCGATGCTTACGATGTAGCGTCCACGACCTGAACGGACTGATCCCGCAATTGATAACGCGTTACGGCGCACAGGAGAGCGCTCTTGGAAAAGAGCATTGGGCGAGTTGGACGCGAGCAGAGCTTGGCGGTTGACACTTGCGAAATGCGAGTTGAATGGCTCAGTGAGAAATGGAAAGAGAAAGAGAAAGAGAAAGAAAAAGAGAAAGAAAAAGAGAGAGAAAGAAAGAGAGAGAGAGAGAGAGAGAGAGAGAGAGAGAGAGAGAGAGAGATCAAGTTATCCCATAAATATAACAGAAGTGAGTTTGGACGCGCTGTGGATTAGAGCTTACCGCTATATGGATACTTTTTCTTTATCTATACTCCCTGTTGTTCCATTATTGAGTTCATCCCCTTTTATATCAAACTCACGTCGTATTCAAGAAAACAATCGCGTATCGACGCAATTGCGACGCAACACGTATGTGCGATTACTTGGAGCTAACGAGACTTTGTTACCAGGCCACCTCACTCTCTTTCTGTCTTTCTCTTTCTCTTCCTTTTCCTCTTCTCTCTCTCTCTCTCTCTCTCTCTCTCTCTCTCTCTCTCTCTCTCTTTTATTCTCTTTCTCGCAAAGGCAACTGGAATGGATTACCACGGTGCGGTCTGGGATGAGCTGCAGGTGCAGTAATCCGGTGATAATGGAGTAACGAGATTCGCCCTCACGTACGTTTCCTGCATATTTTAACTCTGCATTTTGCGGCACGGTTGTACGTACGCTGCGCCGTCAGGTCGTTGTGCCTAAGCAACCCTTTGGCCGCCATCCTACCGATCCTTTGCGTACATATAAACGCATGTTCACTCCACTGATTGCATGGAGACTTGAGTAATTTCGTTGGATTCATGGCAACAACGATGACGATTCGTTTTCATCAACGATAATGATTATACTAAGTATTCATCACAAAAGAATAATTGTTCGAACTTTTACGAGTATCTAATGTTGCTTCGAACTTTTAAATGTTGAATAGCTCATTAAAAAACAAAATTCGATAACGTCTTATGTGATTGAATTAGAAGGAGAGAAAGAGAGTGAATATAATAATATATCATAGAAAAAAATCTAGTAATTAATAAGTAAAAAAAACAATATATAATTTTTAGTTAGCTTGCATAAAAGAATATTTCAATTTAATTTCAAATTTTGTAGTTAATAAAATAGTTTATTGAGCCACTAATAGCGAAGTTAAAAGCACTGGAGCGTATTAAAGCTATTGTACACTGATTTAATTTAAGTGTAAAAAAAATATAAATGTTATCGAATTATAAAATATAAAGGAAAGCTCCCTATTATGAAATAGGCACCTAATATGAGATAGCGATGTTTCTGCTAAATTAATAATAACTATCTATTGGTTCCGTCATGAATTTATTGTTCTTGGATTGAAAATTATTTAGTAGAAAATTCATTATTAGATCATGCCTGTAGTCATTGTAAAAAAAGATTTTAGAATTTGGTCTTCAAGTTCTTCATGAGCCTTTAAACATTGTTTAATAAATAAATATTTGGCAATAAATTCTTCATGTAGTGATAGAGTAAGATCGTACTAGAAAAATATGGGATATGTTGAATTGCTTAATTACAGAAATTAGATTTGATGATCGTAAAATTAAGGCGTAAGGCATGAAAATCGTAATATGAGATACCCAGGGTATTTCTAATATGAAATAATCCATACGCCTATGTCATAGCAAAAACCGTTGCTAAAGTATAAATGTTATTGTACAATAACAAAAAAGAATGAACGTCGAGTGCCTATTTCTGCGATGCTTGATTTCAATTACCTGAAGACGAGTTCTGGATATAATGTATGTATCGCATATTCATTTTTCGCGCATCCTGGCTCTGTTTGTTTATATTTAAGAAACATTAAATAAAGTTTTTTAGTTATAATACTGATATACTTTGCATTTTACTATCGATTTCTCAGAGCATCTCATATTAGGAGCACAATTGTTTGACTTTGAGATTTGCTTACTTTTTACATTTCTCTTTAATTTTCATAAAAAAATAAAATTTAAATTAAATTTTATATAACATTATCTTAAAGCTTATTAAATTCCCTTCAAAATGATCTATTATTTTTTTAAATTTTACCCATAAACTTCTAGCATTCATCCAAAATGAACTCAGTATCCTATAATAGGGGCCTTTCCTCTATATTTTACCAAACACCACAGTAAAGTGTATTAAGGATTTTGCAATTTAATCTGTAATATTTATATTGAACACACATCTTCACATCAAATTTCACGATTGCATCAGTGTGCACTGAATGCGATCAACAATTCACTGTAATTTTTTTATGTGTCGTTGAAGTGTTGGTGAATGATTTTATTAAATTATTTGCACACTTTTTTATAATTTATCTAAATCTTTTAATAAATTATTATAATATTCCGAATTGAAAATACTAAAGAATTGAAGCATCGAGTGATCAAATGATTTCTTAATTGATGTAATAATATAATATATGTATATACATAACGTGGCAATTACATCATTGTAATACACACATACACGCACGCACGCACGCACACGCGCGCACACACACACACACACACACACACACACACATCAGTACACATTATTAATTATTGAAATTTTATAAACTAATTGTAAACAATTTACAAATTATTTTGCATTTTGATTTAACAAATTAATTTGCCTAATAAAATGAGCTCGTTAAGCCGACAATATACAGCAATTAGTTTTAACATAACAATTTTGTGCTTTCAACAAAATATTCTCAACGAAACTAGTTCCACTAAATTAACAAAATGTCTCCCGAGCGCGACAATTATCTACGTTTGTCAGTAATGATTCGCATGCAGTGGAATTTCGCGCAAATTTGTTTTATCTATTTGATATTTCTTCCATTATGCCAGACCACAGCAATAGTTTACTCCTGAATGCGCTTCGCCTAACAAGAAATAAAGGAAGATATATAGTATCGGTGTAAAGTGCAGAAAAGCTAGTGGCGCCCCAACACCTTAGGTTAAGTTTTACATAATGTATCAGTGTTGTACCTATATTTCCTGGAAGGAACGAAAGAGGGGATCTCGTCGAGACAAGGATCGTCGGGAAGCGCGACTCATGGGGTTGCAGGAAGGCCTCAAAGCTCTGATGGAAATGAGAATGGCGGATTGAACGTCGCTCGCTTGAGTGGAGCTTAATAGAGCGGGTTAAGTTCGGTTTATTTGATACACCATCTCGACGCCTTAGATGAGATTGCCTGCCGCCGTCCTACGAGACCCGATTGTCCGTAGAGCATACGCCAGAAGCCGCTGCTTACCCCCTCCCACCCCAGGAATCAGGAGAGTGTCATAAACCCTTTCAAGACGGAGAGACGTTTTACTATCTCTGAAAGCCTTTGGTAGATTTCAATGAAATTCAGTATCCTCGTCTTTGTAGTTGTATTGAAATACTTTCTTAACGAGAATATAAAGATTAAGTCGCAGCAAAAAAGGTTTACTGTTTTTCTATTATTTCTGTATCAAATAGATTAAGAATTATAAAAGTATAATAAAGAAGATTTCTTTTAAACAAATAAAGGATAAAATTAATGCCAACAAATCGCCGTAATTTTGCTCTAAAATTGACAGATATAACAAACTTTTCGCACACCAAGCTAAATTTTTAAGCAACTTATAATATTCATTTAAGTAGCGATACTTTCCAGAAGGCACGAAAAAATGGACACGTGTACCAGTAGCGATATTTTGTATCGATTTAATGGCTGCAAGAGTCGCGTCAGCGGGCGCGAATAATTAATTTCGACCCATTCTGAATTAATGGTTCCCTAATTTGGACTTACGTAATTTGTGGTTTAGCTAACCGCACATTATGCATCACGTTATCGCGTCTGAGTATTACGCGCACGGCGAAGACCCGCGGCGGATGAAATTCGCGGTCGTGGATGTCGGCAATATCCAGTCTGTCGAAATGTATCGTATAATCTCGCTTTATAACGTCTGCCGACGGATAATTGGTAACGCACCATTTATCTGATTGCCTCTTAATCGTTTTCATCTACTTTAATTTACGATTATCCTATGAAATGGACATCGTTAGGTTACTACCGACATCTTCGAGGTTGTATATTCGGGACGTAACTTTTTTCTACGCGATTGCTTACGCGCAGGGATCATTCGGTCGTGAAATGCGGTGAGGGTGCAGTGTCCGTCGCCGTTGGACAAACGAATTTACCTCCCCAGAGGGAGGAAGGGAATCCTGAAACCTCCTCGTAAAAATGTCGTCGCCACGATAGAGAGCACGTTTTATTTCTCAATGTTAGAGAGACTAGCCGGAGACTAGCTATCGCAGCAGCGTCCGCTCGTTTTTGCGACGTGGATTTTCAAAATATCCGACGGGAGAATATGTTGCAGGAATATCCTGAGCGAGGCTTTATGGGAATATCTACTCTCCTAACGCTTCGCGCTAAAATCCTATGAAGTATAGCCGTTTCGCGGTGACGAACGAATATAGTTAGAGGGAGCTTTCCATTTGGTGACACAAGGTATCACTTTATCTTTCTTGAC
This sequence comes from Acromyrmex echinatior, assembly GCF_024713525.1. Lineage (NCBI taxonomy): Eukaryota > Metazoa > Arthropoda > Insecta > Hymenoptera > Formicidae > Acromyrmex > Acromyrmex echinatior. The sequence continues at coordinate 1,770,603 of NC_141863.1, read as the reverse complement.
ATTCAATAAGTAACAAAGATAAAACGACACCTGTGTCAACTTGTGTCATCAAATGAAAAGCACCCAGAAACCTCGCGTTACGAATAAAACCACTGCGATCACGAGACGCGAAAGAGGTTCATATTGATGACTTAAAGACAATATCGTACACATTTCTACTATTATTAATATAATATATGAGGAGCAGACTTTCAAAATGCGTTTTGTCCAAAATTTGTAATTTTCAGAAAACGAGAAAAAAGAAGCTCTGCATAAAAGAAAATTACTCACTTTACAGAAAATAACAATATGTCAATTAGTATAGGATGTGAAATATTAAACAAAATTCCTAAACAATTGTTAAAAATTTTAAACAAAAATATTAAATAAATGCATTTTGTTTGTTTCTAGTTAAAAACATAATGCACTTTGAAATATCTGAAATATTTTTTTTCAGCATATAAATTAACGATGAAAAAATGCTTTCTGAACATTTCAGAGTAGCTTATAAGATGAGCCTTTCGACACTGAACGCTACGCCATCTCTAACTAAAAAAAAATTAAATTTCAAACAAAATGCATTTTAGAATTCTACTCTTTATACAATATAATGTCAACTCACTTGTTGTAAAGAACAATGTCGGGTAACCATATGTGTTCCGATGGTACATGAAGGGTGTCGACACCGCCATATTCGTCCGGATTCCACTTCAGCTTGTAATCGTTCCACTCCTAAAAGCAAAAAAAAAAGAACTGTAAACATGTCATTGCTTTAACAGGAATAAAAGTCTTACAGTTTTAAGGTGATAATAGCATCATTTATCAAATCAACGATTAATTTAATTGTGATATTATTTCAGCTTCAATTTATATATATGATTATGTTTTAAGTCCAACAATAAGTAATGCACAGTTTATACAGGGTATTTCACAACTCACCGTTTTACAATATTTTAATGGCGTATTATGGTGATAAAGTAAAAATTCTAATACAAAATGTCGAGGCCACAATTTTTTAATTATAATTAAATCGATTAAAGATAATCAATAATATTGCATAGAATTCCCACGACAATCACGTTATTAAAATATTGTACGATGGTTGGGGACTGTTAGGTAAGATCTAGCCTCAATTATATTGGGTCTTTTTTATTTGATGAAGGTGTTAATGAATTATTGAGCAACCTTTCTCTAAACAAAAAAAAATTGCATGAAAATAAGGGGACCACGAAAACCGTTTTCCTCTTCTATTCTTTCTCGTTTTCTTCACTTTATGTACAATACAATATAACTGCTCTTATTATTTTTCCTCCATTCGTATTGAAACAATTGTGAAACCCATTACCATTTCATTTTTTTGAAAGTGACAATTAAAAAATTAACATTTTTTAGATATTGACAGGAAATCAATCCTGAAGTATATATTTTTATTGCAAAAACGATACATTTGTAACTCTTCCAGTTTACTGCTAGAGAACAGAAATGTCACTTATCATATAATATCATTCTGATCAAGTTCACATTACAATAATTGTTATAGAAAAGAGATATTTTTTAAATTAAGTAGTCCATGTCAAAATTATTGCAAAAACAGTTGTACAGAAACATCCTATTTGGAGTTATGCACCATTTTTCCTTAAAAGATTATTTAAAACGTTGTTTTGATTCAAAATTTTTAAAATGCTTTTTCGAAAAATTGCTAATTTTGATATGCACTACTTTTCTATCCAACAAACGATTAGATATTAAAATACGATTACGATAAAAAAAAATGTTTCTAGAAAATTTACTTCTAGGAGCTTATTGTCCAAAGTATAAGTTAATATTGATCCATAAAAGAGAAGTATATAATATTTGTAATTGAATATCCATCGTCACGAAGGAGACAGTCCATAATCGTGTTAACTGCCCCGATATATATCATTCAACTCCAAACCCTCTTACGACCACTAGGCGTCTTCGCGATCCTCATAATTATCTTACGGAAGTTTCGTCCATCGCTACTAATATCCGAACAGGAAGACGCGATATCTTATTTCTACAATCCACTTTTTGGTTTACGCGTTTAAGCGAAATGAAACGATTAAGAAGCAAAGTAATTACGGGACTCTCGGTTTTTCTTTTTGTCCGCTGCCCATCTCTTTTATCTTCACCACGAGATTCTACATTTCTCGAAACAGCGACGTTCAAATGCATTGCGGCGAGAAAGAAATCTTTCCCAGGACAATATTTTCCTCTCCTTCGTCACTACATCTCTCGCTGAATAGAAGAAAAAGAAGGAACCGAGGGATGCATCTCGCGAGTCGCTTTGAGACTTCAACCCGACTTTTTCACTCGTGCGTTCGTATTGAGAACGAAATTATTGATCGACGATAATGAGACGAGGCATTACGACAGACTAAAATGAATATTTGTGTGCGTCGCGTGAGCTTGTCACATCACCGATCCTATCGGGTCTGATTCCAAGATGCGTCGATATTTTCTAGCGAGAGATGAATGTCGAACTGATAGCAAAACGTAATTCACGAAACGCCAATGTTTTCTTACGACGGATCGATACTCGGGCGACGCCCGGCAGCTGCGACTCCGTTTATAATCCAGTTACAGCTTATATAAATTTCACTCACTCACGCACATATCCGTTGAACATCGACCAAATCTAATGTAGATTAATGTCATCAATAACAGAATAATCGTATTCAGTTTGAAGAGATACACAATCTCTAATTTCTAGTAATTTGATTTTACCAGCTCGATCCTAAGTAATCATAGATAAAGCCATTTGAATATTCAATTATTCAAATAAAGGTATCCAATTTTGAAATTATTTCTCGACTACACAGAATGAAATGGAAGACTATTGTTGCAAAATGAAAAAACTACAAAGTCGGTCTTTTCTTCGAAAGCCATTTCTCTCCTTTATGTTTAATATGAAATTTCTTTTTCTCCTTTTTCTGTTAATATAAAGCAAGCACGTGTAGAAAGAAAATTGTATCTTAAATGTACCGCACGTAATAATTTTCATTCTTTATGATCTGTTAATTTATTTGTAGTGAGATTTCTCATTATTAAATGGCCGTGGCGTACGAGATCTCATCGGTGTAAAAAGAAAAAAGACATTATAAAATGGAGTATAGTCGATCTCGTTCGTAGTAAAAATAAATGCTTTTTATACAAAGTTTTGCCGTATATAAAAATAACTAGCTACTAATAATTTTGAAAGCTATTCCGTTGCGCTCGTTACACAGGTAACACAATAGCTTGTTATTTCATTCTTATCCACATCTTATCCAATCGGAATTACACAATTCATTAAAAATAACATACATACATAAAAAAGTTTTAATTTTAAAATAAATAGCATCCTATACGCACGATAACAAATTATCCAATTAAAAGACTAAAATAAGATTTATTTGTTTATAATTGGTGCCTATTTTAAACAAATAAAAGATACAAGGTGACAAAAAATTTTTGTGTTTATTAAATCATTAATTATATACATACACATATATATATATATATATATATATATATTGTATAAATATATATATATATATTATTAATAAACACAAAAATTTTTTGTCACCTTGTAGCTTTTATACAAAAACCAATATACAAAAATTCTGTGTTCGTTATATCTTATTAAATACCAAAAACAATAATTAACATTCAAAATTTGGCCATCTTTAGCTTTGATACAAGCTTGAAGGCACTTTAGAAATGCCTAATAATAGCTGCATATCTCTTCACAGATAAATATCAGACAGCAATAATCTCCAGTTCATCAACTGATAATAATTTTTTTTGGCAGAGTCTTTTGGTATTTAATAAAATATAATTAATATTTCAGAGTTCGCTTTTTTAAAATATATTATTGAATTGAATATAATATTGAATTGAAAATTATTTTATACGCATCATAAGACATTCGTAATGATTTGATAAACACATCAAAAACTTTACTGTCAATTTGTAATCTGTAATCTTACATACACAGTCTTGGCCAAAAATATTAAACACCTTATTAATCATTATTTAAAGTTTTAGCTTAAAAATTGATTTATGACATTGGCTATAAATTTTCTTTTGTTTCAAGAATCTTTTAAACTTATGTATAATGCCAGTGACATATAATAATGACATATAATAAGTAAAAAAATTCCAAATAAATGAATAAAATACAAGTATCTAATATTTTTTATCAAAGCTATATCTGTCTTCTGCGTATAAAATATTTTCAATTTAATTTAGAAACTGAGTTATTGCAAACAAATACGAATCGAACTTGATGCTGTTATATATTCGTCAAGAATTAGTTAAAGATTACTCTTGAGCGTAATGTGATCTCGTCATCCTACGCAAAATTATATCACGCAGCAATGTGTGACAGAAAACAGCCGCTGCAGACACCTGCGATGTACGGTTGCGACGGTACGGTGCATCGAGTTTCGTTGCTCTTGCAGGCATTAATTATTCCGTTCGCAATTAGCTGAGTTCGGTAGGTACGTATCTGGCATCACCACCGCAGTGCGCCTAAAATTCCCCGCACGATCTAGCGAACCCGGATCGAAATCAGTTACTGTGGTGCGCAACGAACGAAGCAGTCGAAGGATTTTAATTACCTGTTCTTTTACAGTTTTCTGTCCCCTTTTTTGCCCTTCCTTCTATATCTCTCGAATGAACGAATGGTTCTTGCGAACAAACTCTTTGAAATAAAAGGAAACTTTTTCTAATGCAAGGAATCGATTAATTAATTTATTGAAATTTATAGACTGTACGTATATATGAAGTGAAGCGAGAGAATACAATTAGGCACTTTTTAGAAGGTCCTGAGAGAATTATTGACATGAGAAAGCTATGTGCAATATGAACAGATGTGTGCAATTATATAGCATGCACTTTAGCAATTTCCCTACGTTTCTCCCTCCCTCTCCCTTTCCCTCTTTTGCCTTGTAGGGAATGAGATGATAAACTGTCACACATCTCCCATGGAAAATTATCTTCCTGCTAAAACGATTATACAGGGGCTCGGATGATTCCGACGTTAATTTAGTACGCAATTCTAAAATGGGAACCTGTAAAAGGGAAACGCCCCAAGACACAACTTTGCAGAGCATATTAGAACGTTCTATACTTCGAGCGGATTGTAATCAAAATGGAGAAAACTGAGGAAAAACTAAAACTTCGACACTAAATCCTACTATACCGTGAACTTCGGCGAGAACTTGAGCTCTGGTCCTCCTAAGATTGAAACTAAAATTAAGCAGGTAGATAATTTCGCTAATTAATCCGGCACTATTGCAGAAGCACGCAGTAGAAGTGTCATGTAAGACAGATTATTAAAATATAGTATTGATTTAATAATGGAATTGAATTTTATAATAATAAGTGCACGCGCGCGCGCGCGCGCGTGTGTGTGTGTGTGCGCATTTTTTTTTGTCTAGTTATCGAGCAATTACATAATTGCATGATTACATTGATCTGTTTCTTCCATTGGGTAATCTTGGAAAAAAAGTTTCCGCTTTTATTATTGCAATATGCAAACATTGTTATATCAATATACTTTTTAGTGAGATATCATTAATTAAATATATGTCATAGATGAAGTCACTTTGAAAAAGAATAGAATTTCTAGTACGAATCTTTAGTCAACACTCATATCACTATATCACACTAGTAATAAATCAGAATTATAAGTCATAAATCTTAGAAAATTTATATCCAGAATAAGTCGTATGTATATTAGATTGTTCAGTTTTCAGAAGTTATATCAATCAGTTCTTGTTAGTTTTCCTGATAAAAATGGCAAACATATTTCCTTTTGATTTTAATTATCTCTACGCAGTCACTGATTATTGCCTTATGATAGTTCTCTGATAAAAAAATTGATAGGAAATGATTAAGAACGATAGGATTTCTATCAATTTATATAGTTTTCTATAAGTTTACATCATTTTCTATCGTTGATCTCGCAAACATCACGATTAATCGGATATGAATTCTATTGCATTTTATAGAAATTCTATTAGATTTGTGTAAGATTCCTATAAGATCTGATTCAAATTAGTAAATTCACGAACCAGATTCCATATTCAAAACGAAAGCATTTTTCTATCGTTCTCTATCAACTTTTTTTACCAGAATTATAACTGATTCGCGTACAACTTTTTTTTTCTAACTTCTAATCTATTACTAACGATTTATTGCAGAAAGTCCATAAAGGTGACCCTACAGAGCCAATAATACTCAATAATTTTAAATCAATAATAGTGACTACGCAATATTTTTAGTATTTTTACAATCTTACACGATCAGTATTATTTACAATCTATTTCACTTTTGTTTTACGTACAATATCTATTTCACTATGATATACTGTGACATGGATCTTAATAAAACGATAAATTCATGCTCGAAAATCAAAATCCAGATCAATATTCTACATCAATTCATCAATATTGACCACACACGATCAATAATATTGTCAGTATTATTAACCATGTTAGGGTCACAATAAGGATTAAAGAGTTAGAATAGTACATAAAAGGAAGATGTTACTCAAAGAACTAAAGTCTTCCCACAATGATTACGTTCGGACACAATGAAACATCGCTCGGATATCTCCGATGCCTCTGATTCATCATCTGTTCTTGTTTAACATTAAATGTCCAAGACATCGGAGGCATCCGAGGGACGTTCCCGAATGTCAAAGCCCTGTAAAAAAAGGGAGATAAAGAAATTAATTGAACTTCGGAAAAATGAATAACAACATGGCATTCTTCTCACAATTGAATATCCAGCTGTGTGTGGTTGAGTGGCTCGAAGCGTGATCATAAAAGTTCAGTATTTTTCAATATCGTCGTAAATTATGCCATACGTCATTTGCATTCGAATTTTTCTACTCGCGCAACGATGCTGCGCGAAGGGCGAGGATTTATCGAGGATGGATTCTACGACGTCATAAAATCGCACACCGCGCGATCACGACCTAGCGGGAGAAAAAAAATGCTAGCAATTTAGTGGCGATATTTTTTTTCTTACGGCGTAAAGTGCCTTCGTGATACCAGCCGTCTGGGAGAAGTGTATCTCTTCAGTCTTTTCTCCTATCGTAAATATCTTTTCTCGAAGTATTCGTTCTCCTCCGTTGATTATCTTAACTCTTAATGTACACGTAGCTTCATTTTTACATACTATATTTATATTATACACTATATTTATTTAACAATTTGTAACGAATGAATTATTTAACATCCCGATTTTCTGCGTATATAAGAAACGATAGAAGACGCTTGTATTTTATAGTTTTCTCGTGAAAATTGCCATAGAAAATGTACCTCTTAAGAAATCGTCTTAAAAAACCCACGCAGTAAATTCTAATTCTAGTGAATTATAGAGCACACATTTTATTTTGCGGACGAATTGTAAATTGAATCGTTTCGTACCATTATCTATTTCCTCTAAGTTATTTACTGTTCTTTTCTTTAACTATATCTCTTTGTTAAAGAGGCGCGTTCGAAGTCGAAGAGATGAGAGCGAAGTGCATCGTAAATCGGTTTGTGCAGTATCAAGAAAAGTATCGTCGCAGGGCGATGGAAATCGGCACTAGAAGAGAGACGAGAGAGAGAGGCAAAATCAACGACTATCTAGTGTAACCTTTTAAACTCGAGAACGACTGAGATTCTTCGTATTTCTCCCAGGATGCGTTTCGCGCTGTGCGCTTCCTGTCGCGGAGTGCCTAAAGGATTTGTTGGTGTATCCCGCGTCGAAAGAGAAAGAAAGAGAGAAAAAGAGAGAGAGAGAGAGAGAGAGAGAGAGAGAGAGAAAGATTTGAGAATAAAGAGGAAATTCGCAGCCGCAAAAGGCAGAGAAAACTCAGCACACGTTCGGCTTTACTCGTCCTAGTCGCCGTCGAAGTCACGCGTGTAATCGCGATTGACAATTCGCGAGAGCTCGCGAGAGAGATAAGAGACTGCGTCATTCTTCTTTTGACGATACGATGTCCGGAATAAAGCGGGCCGCACAACCGGCGGTACTCATCGTCGATATCGCACACCACGCCGTTTTAGCTTGAAGCGCGGTTGTTCCGTCGACGCTGTCACGTTTAGATTTAGCTGCCATGTGAACGCAGCATGTTCGCTCTTGCGAAAAAATCTCACGATGGAAAACACAGAGGAAACGCACGCAGGACGCGCACCCGCGTGTACATGTTTTTACCTTGCAGTTTTAACGGTTATATTTTTCGATGTACCAGCAGAATGTTGCTATTGATAATAAAATTGCGAAACTAGCAGCTTTGAAATACAAGACTCGGCTTGCTTTCAATATGAAAAACGTACATCTTTCTACTGACGTTTAAAAACTTACGCACGTACAGCCTGCATGATACATTCTGTTATAAATGTCTCTTATTTATAAGACGGTATAAATAAAATATTTCAATATGTATGTAAGGATACATGCAACCACATATGCTTGTGCATATTAAAATTGTATATTTCTTTTACTTCAAAAGTGCAACTCAAAAAAATTAAATTTCCCGGAAAAGAGAAAAAACTATTTTTCTCTTGACAGAAAATTAATGATTAATCAAATAATATTGTATTAACAAAAAGAATATATCCTTAACATTATTAAATATTATTTTTGTTATTTTTGTTTCACAACATAATACCAGTTTTGACGATTTTTTTTTTAATTATGACACTTTTGATAATTTTTTTATAAAGTCATGTTAGTTCATTTTTTTAATAATTGATAAGTAATATTTTGGCTTATTCATAGAAATCATTCAAAAATCTTTTTGAATTATGTAACTTTTAAAATAAGGGATGTATCCATAAAATTAAATTGAGAATTTTAAAAAGATAAAACTACAAAGAGAAAAAAATCGACAAGGGGAAAGTAATAATATTTATCATCCGTTATTATGCAAAGAGAATTCATAACAAAATAGTGATAACATTTTTAGGACATAAATGCAAACAAAACATTTCGGATCATGCTGTTTCAGTCGGTTGTTTTTTTCCTTCGCGAGGTCAGACACGAATCTTTTAGGAACCCGTGTCAGAACATTTCGTGGAAGGCAGAAAATAAACGGAGGATAGAAAGAAATCCGTTGTTACCGAAATCCGAAGTAGGTGAGAAAACTTGGCAAGACTGGAGGCTGTCGGCTTCTTTTCTAGCAAAAGCTGACAATCGTCCGTGTTGGACGTTCGGAAGCCCCGTAAAACTCGCCAGCAACAATGGCAGAATAAATACTCGCGATGCAAACATCTTGCCCTATTTAAACAAGCTCTGAATCGCGCGTATCCGTAATCCTTGGATCAGCTATTCTGCAGAAAATACGAAGGAAAAGCAACAACAATGCGCGATTTAAACACATCGAAACAAACATTACTTTTGATATTCGCATTTTTGTGACTTGTAAAATAAATTCGTTACGGCGCCAAATGGATTTTGCGAAATATTAACTTATATCTCTCGAGAGAAATAAAGTTACTCGCTGGATATATAAAGAAAAAAAATGCGTTTCCAAATTTTTCTGGATTAACCCTTCGTCTGCAATTTTGATCTTTTTTTTTTTAAGGAAACGAAATTTTGCTATCAAATTTCATTTTCATTTTTGCTCAAATTTCAATTTTTATTGTGACTAAAGATTTTAACATTGAATTAAAAAAACCTATTTGATAATGTAATAAAAAAGTTAAAAGATCTGAATTTTTTTTGAAAATTTGGAATAGTACAAAAATTTAGACTGGATAAAACTTCAATCGCAGATGGAAGATTTGAAAATAATTAGCTTCATTTTTTACGTTAATTTCATTATAATCTTATTACAATCATTACTGGACAATAATATATCACGATATTCGCGAACAAACGAGATAAACTTGCATAAACGACTTAGCTACGATACAATAACGTTACATACAATAACATTGCGACAAAGTCTATGCTGCTCGCTATGTAAATCCACGCCCGATGTTGAATCTGTATTCAGAGCAGCCTTTGTAACGGACGACGCCTTCTTCATGCTATCGAGGAGTTAAGTAATGCAGCACGAGCGTTGGGTCGGCGCATCGGTTAATGAACAAAAGGGATGGGAAAAGCGAGAATCCGACTCCCATACTTATATTACGTTGCAGGTACAAAGGCTACGAAGGAGTATGGAACTTTCCTCTTGCCCTCGTCATATTTACAGTACAAATATCGCCAAAGAGAAACGATTTCTGCGCGTGTTGAGAGCTCGGACAGATTTCCGACGCGACAATAAAGACGAGCAGAGCAACTGTCTCTTGAAAATTCATCTACGGACAATAATGAGAGTTCCCGAAGGTACACGGAAAGAACGATTTTGCTGAAGTATTTTAAAATTGTAATTAGATATAAATTTAAAAACGATTTTATTGGACCATCAAAATAATTACATAGGATGTCCAAAAATTGGTTATTACAGAATGTCTCTATTTAGGAAAAGATAACTTTGCAACTTTTTAAGATTTTTTAATATGATTGGTTCATACATTTAAATCTAGTGAAGAGTAAAGCCAACCATATTAAAGAACTTTATTGCAAAGCTACTTTTTCTGTTGAATGCAACCATTGTCAAAATTTTTTGCAGTATCGCTCATTATGCATAAAGAATTTGTAAAGCAAATGCAATATGTTAAGAATTACTTGAAAAAAAATCACAGATTAGTCTAAATTGCATTTAAAAGTAATAAAAAAAAAATTAGAGATAGTTGATCTGAATCAAAAGTTATTTCAATAAAAAGTAATATTTTTTAAATTTGTACTCTAATAGAAATATGTATGAAAATGTATTATAAAAATCTCAATTTTTGTATATAAGTATTTTATGAATTCAAGAATATTTATGTAAAGTTACATTGAGATGCAGACATTAATTGTTGAGTAAATAAACAAAATATTTATTTATATTGTTATAAAAACTAATTAATGAATTTCAATAAAATTTTACATAAATCATTTTTAGTTAACTACTTAAAATTTATATAAAAAATTTATATAAAATTTACATTTAAAAAATTTTATTATTTTTAAAATTTTTATTTATAATAATAAAACTAATATCAGATAAAATAAATAAGCTAAATGTGTTGCTCAATAAAAACAGATTGTTATGAACACAACTTTCACATGTATTTAGTTTGTTTAAAGCATAAATATTAATATATGTATTTATGCCCTTACAATCTTCTCAAAACTACAAAATTATTTTCATAATTAATAAAATTATTTTCAAATCTATAATATTTATATAATTACATTTTTAGATACTTCATTAAAATGTTTTCTAATTGAATTCAATATTTCCTCCATTTCTCTCTTTCCCTTTTTTCTCTTTCTTCCTCGCGTAGCCGAGCATGCAGGAACAATGCGACAGTAATAATACGGCGATAATCCAATTAAATAATTTTTCGATAGGCTCGTCGATAATTTGTGCATGCATCGTAATTGAGCTCAGTGCAATTCCACGCGGCACATAGTCGATTACAATTTCCTATCGACGATGAAATCCATCCGATACGTCGATAGCAGCGATACGCCGCGCGTGCATTAAATTGTACAGCTCGCGTTCCGGTCCGTTGTAATTATTCTAACAATATCAATAATAGCAGTAACGATCCGCAGCGTACGCGAGACAGTCGAACTCGATAAATCCGGTCGCGAAATAGATCACGCTAATCATACAATCGTTGCTAATAAATACTCTATCGGGGCGTCCCTCGCGTTTTTTTTTTCCCAATTATAACAAGAAAATTTCCTCGCTCATTGTTTCCATCGAGCATAATTTGTCTTCTGTGAAGATAATATCCACCTTGTTTTACAAACGAGACAGGATCATCGATTGGCGACGGATTCGATTAAACTTTCTCTGTTCTTCCTGCAGCTCCGATTGCCTTTCTGTCAAGAAAAACATATGATTGTTTACTTCCCGAGTACTGTGAAACTTCCTAAATCCATCACACAATCGCTGTTGAAACTACTAGTCGACCTCTCTTCTTTCGGTTTCCTTCTCTTTGAACAGTAATCGCAAGCAATTCTGAAACTTCGATAAAGGGACGCTACTTCAACGGGAACTGACATGACGCCGAAGGGGAACTCACCTCTGACCCTCCACCACATCCTGTCTCGTTCATCCGCCACCGTCATCCTGCGGGTCGACATCAGAAAAAAAAGGGAAGACGCCGCTTTATCGACACTGACAAACGGTCGTAACGAACTAGATAAAAGGAGGAGGGCAAAAAAAGCTCCGCACAAACGGGAAGCATGTGGTTGAGATGCATAAAAAGTCGAAACTTTTCTGTCTGGGTCAATTTTTCAACTACACTTCTGATAAACTTTCGTGTCTTCGATCTCGCTACTAAAGATTGTCTATGGCTAAAAATACGCCGGTATTCATGAGAATTTCGATCCGTGCCATTCAACGGAAATTCTCTGCAAAGATTCGTTCATAGAAACCGACTTCAAGAGAATTTTGTACAACTGTTTCGACGATTGAATGCAACATAGAATTTAATGTAAAGTAAAAATAAAAAATTTAAACTCGGATTCTTGTATCAATTATGAAAGAATACGATTAAAGCATATGTATTTATTCACCTAAATGCATTAATTTTCAAATATAATCGCTTTGTTTTATATATTTTTATACTGATTACGCAACGATGTATTACATATCAAAACTATTCGTAGATTTTTCTCTGCTTTGCACGTACAGAAATTTGGAACACCTTCAAAGTTATACCAAAGTCAACCAACAGATATCTGTACATTCCGAAGAAATTCATTCTACCGCGATACCAAAGTTTTTTGGATCATCGCCAACGACGGCCGACGACTCTTCGAGAATTTCAAATTTTCTACGTTGCAAGACGAGGATTGCATCCGCGAGCGGTGCAAGTACGTGCACCCGGGCTGCTTTACAATTAAAATACATCCCGCCCCGTCACTTGCAGATTCTAAAAAGCAAAGCACAAGACGTCCCAGCATGTTCTGTGAGTCAAGTTCCAAAGATTCTTTCAACCCTATCCTAACACATTGCCTATCATCATAATCTCACCATTTTTATCTTCTTCATCTTCTACTGTCTCGACATAAAAACACTATTATCTGTCAATTTATCTATTCGTAAAATATTTTGTATTCCTTCTTAAAACTTAAATTATTGAATTTTATTTATTATTTTAATTAATTAAATTTTATGTAATTATATTAAACAATATAAGAAAACCAATAGGTTCTGACGAAATAAATCCATAAATTATAAATGCCTTTATTAAGACCTTTCATTTATTATTTTAATAAAATTAAAATAATAAGCATCGAAGATGTGTTATTTTACATACAATTTTTCAACTTAAATAAATTCATATATCCCTACTTATGCAATTCATTTTAAAAGTTGGATTTTTCGAGGAAGTCATCTCGCAGATATTTCCTAAACAGGTGAATTTTTTGTGAGAAGAGAATATTTTCAGAGATTTTTGTATGCATAAGAAAATATCTTCAGAGATAGCATGAATTTAAAAATTGAAATTGTTATAATAAATAAAAGGATAGCATCTGTGAGAATGGAATAAAAAGATCAATTCAACTGAAATATGTCACAATTAGTTGTCAAAGTAGCGACTTTCAAATATTGCTCCTGGATCGTCAATGACGGAGAGTGATAGAGCAAAAAACAAAGAATCTTTAAAAAGAGCAAAAATATTGTAGTTACGGCCAATAAATTCGCAAGACAAATGGACGAGAAATGGTCGTGTCACAGAGTTGTTCTTCTCGCGAGGACACAAGAGGGTATTATACCAATAAAGGCCAACTGCTATCCGGCGATTCGAATTTCGTCGTCGACTAGCGCGAATGAAATTCGCCTGCTTTGAAATTCCAAACCATCGTCTTACGTCGAAAGGGTAGATCCTGACAATCAAAGCAATACGGCAGCGTCGCGTATACACTCGCGAAAATGGAAACCGAATTTCAATGATCGGCATTTGCAATCTTTAAGCAGCTTGTCCAATATCGCCTCATTCGTCATGTATGGATAAAATTTGATTGTAAATTAGAAGCAAAGTTAACAACAAAATTACGTTTAATTGCGTCATCTTGTTCTATAAAATTTTAATCTCAATTTTTAAAAGATGCAACTATATCTTTATATGTTTTATAAAAACAAAATTTTCCTTTTGTATCGAAAATTATTATAATAATTATATATATATTATTATAATAATTATTATAATAATTGTTATTATTATAATAATTATTTTCCATCTCTATAAAATTTTTTAAGACTTCAAAGACTTACAAAACTCTCATAATAAAAAAAAAATTAAGAAGACATAAAAGATATGTAATTGAAATTTCCATCCCATATTGTTAATTGTATCCTAATGTAATATTCTATATTTAAAATGTATTTTTTAATTAAAAAATATATTTTTAATTTTTGGACGCAATTGCGTTTCATATCTATTTCAATCCAATAAGAAAATTCTTCTTCATTTAAGGAAATTCCATATACAGCCTGACCAAAAATATTAGGCACTTATATTTTATTCATTCATCTAGAATTCTTTTACTTGCATTATTACCTATTCGCCACTGGCATTATACGTAAGTTTAAAGAGTTCTTGAAACAAAAGATAATTCACAGCAAATGCCATAAATCAATGTTTGAGCTTTAAATGAGCTTTAATATAAGGATACCGAATAATTTTAGTCAAAACTGTATATGCATATATGTATATATAAAATGAAAAAGTATATTTCCAAATTACAGAAAATTTTTACAATTAAAAGCAACATCACGCTTAATTGATAATGAAATATTTACGTCCATAAGGAAATATCTCAATAATGAGTATCAATAATGTTATACATTATCAAATCAAAGCAAATAATTCATGAAAGGACACATATCTCTTACATATTTCATCAGGTAGTCACAAATTAATTATTAATCAATAAATTGCGATAAGCTTTAATTGATCGCTAATCAAACATACTAATATAGATTTCATTATAATAGCGATATAATATAGGTTTAATTAACGGTGATAACGATTCTACAATAATACAACAATAATTAATAATAAAATAAACATAACCATAAAGATAATCCATAAACTTAGTTCAAATATCAATTAATTATAAAAATTAAAGACAGCATTGTAAAGTACTGCTTTTAATTAGCATAATTAAAGAATTTTATACTTATAATTTCTTCAGAAATGTTAAATATAATTCTTGGACTATATGTAGTTCACTAAAATTATATTATACAGAATTTCTTTCTAATTTTCAATTTTCAATTTAATTTATCGATTAAGTTTCTTTATTTTAATTTTACTTTAACTCCTTTTCTTATCAATAATTGTAATAATAAAATTATATTGAAAAATATGTTTATATGTTTTATACATATGTCTAATTCAAGTCTAATATACACAGAAATTATATGATATGACATCATTTTACTTACTTGTTCCACCCAAACGTTTGTCGTCATGATCTGGTTCTTCAGGTTCTGAAAAAGAAAACAGAAAAATGGATGAGCGTCGAGTGTAAAAGGCGTTATCCTACTTCGACTGTTTCTGGTTACTCAAAGATAGATTTATTGGTTTTTCGAGACACTAGAATGATACTAGAGAAAGATAAGAGAGAAAACTCTTGTCGTTCGAAAATCTCAATAAATCATTCTACTGTCGAGTACATCCATTTTCTATAATGTAAAAACAATATTTTCAAATACATGTTCTTCTTATTTTTTTAAAGAAAAATTTCTATTTCTTATGACGAAACATCTTCTCTAAAAATTGTAATCTTGATATATGACTTTATTGAAATTAAAAAGATTCATAGAGCATAAAAATTGCGTTCGGCGACCGTAAGAACATTTCGTAGCAGTTCTCTTTAAGCCGTACGAGATAATAATTGTTATCTGGCGGCCCTTCGCGCGCCATGGGTCAATAGATTTCCCCGATTCCGCCAATAGAAATGTCAACGAACATTACAAGCAGTTACAGTTCCGCATTGAACCTCGCGCCTCGATATCAGTAGTACTGGCAAGCCGTAGCTGCGACCGGCACCCAGTAGTAATGGAATGCGATAATGCTGACAGCAGGTAAGGCATCTGCATCGTGGCGATCCACGAGTAGTAGTGAGTGTCAGGCTATAGGCAGACGGGTTTCGCTACGAGAAACCGTGGCCGTTGAAGCTGTGTGCTAACTATACGTTAATGTTCTGTGCGATAACGGTTATAGTACCACAATCAGTCGCGTCATCGTCAATAGTCATCGCGGAGTTTAACGTCGGATATATGCAAATCTCGTTGGCGAGAGAAACGTTAGAACCAGTTGGGTTATTGCTTGCAGCGAATTCGGCTTATCGCAGACTAAACGATGAAATCTCCGGCTTTTGGCTTTTCAAATAAGAAAACACAAATACTGTAAAAAGTTTTTATTATATTACACATTCTCAGTACCATGAAAATTTGTATATAACGATCAAAAAGACATTGTACGCACACAGTGTTTTTAAATAAATGGCATATATCTTAATGACAATTTTGAAAAAATTTGTCAACATATGTCAAGATCAAGGTCATTGGAGAGACTACCCTAATGTATATATTTACCAAATTTATTCTTCTGTAATAAAAAAAATTTTTAAATATATTATTTGTTAATTTTTTTATCTTTTATATGAAATGAAGCTTTTATATTAAATCTTAATATTAAATCTAAACATTAATTAAATCTTTTATTTTAAAACTGATGTATGCTTTTTGGGAATATAAATTTTATTAAATTCATTTAAAATTCTCTCTCTCTCTCTCTCATGAAAAAATAAAAAAGTTATCTAAAAATAAAATTTAATTTTAATTTTTTAGTAATTCTAACTTTAATGTGTAATCAAATTTTAATAAACTAAAAATTCTAAACTATTGCAATATTTATTTTATATTAATTATTTGTAGGTGACGTAAAATAATTAGTGACGTGGGTCGACAAAAATATAAACTAAATGATATATATGTATACTGTGTGTTATCTGAAACATAAATAAATTCAAAAGTTGCAAACGTTGTGGAAGCAGCAGAGCCGAAATAATCGGTGGCATTAAATTAAATAAAACGACGGTATTATTTTCAGCGCAGCGGCCGAGCTTCAAGATTAATCGTGGCGGCAGTTATCGTCGTTCTCTCTACGCGATGGCATTTTACGCGACGGTATTTAAAGTTTGCTACACAAGCGTATCATTAGTAATTATCGCATCGCGTGTAAACTTCAGGCATACAAGAACGGCACGCTAAACATAACAGTAGTTGTGTAATCAGATATATCGGCATCAACAATCGCCCGCTTCTACCGACGCATGATAGCTAAGTGATAATAACAGGGGCTCGTGAACGTGAGCGCAGTTACGATTTCGTACTCAACTATATTAATGTCCACATACCAGATATGGGAGGTACACCCCCGAAAGCACGACAAGTGAATATCGTAACCACAGAGGTAATTATGGTTACCAAATCGGATATTACCTATCATTGTTATTACCGGTATCCTGCGTATACAATTATAATTATAATGAGGCAGCTTAGTGTATGCAATTATCTTAGATAATGCACTGCGAGCCGATTGTATACAACAAGAGCAATAATAATTGCAAAACGTTTATTAAATGTCATCAGCAAAATAACTAAATTTATTACATAGATATTATTTTTGAGAAATCATACTGGTAAGTTCATAATGTTATTATAAATTATTATTAATTATATCCAAATTATTTCTAATCATTTCTAGGTTGCTATTCTAGGTTTCTCGATTTTATTAAAGATAATATGTTAAATTGACTAAAACAATGAAATTAAACAATTTATTTAAGAAATTTCCAGCAAACATCAAGTTACATGTAACGTACATGTTAATTGTAATTTCCCATTGAACAACCACAATATAACACACATGTTATATTACATTGTTGAGTGAGAAATTACAACTAACATGTACGTTACATGTAATTTGATGTTTGCTGGAATTATTAATTTTAACTCAAAATTTATAATTTACTAAATGTAGACGTTAATATGGACGATATTTACATTGAAATAGATTGAGTTAGTTAACATACACGGAAATTAAACATAATAAACGTTATTTGACTCAAAGGATTAGGTTACCATTGCTCCTTTAACATGTAATAGTGCTGCATGTGTGTTCAATTTTCATTTTAGACAATTAAGTTTTTAAGTAATTATTTTTAAAATTGCTTTTGTAAATTAGATAATTATCAAGTTAAATTGTATTATATATTTATATATAGCTGCTCATTTTATTTTCAATATATATTGGTAACTTGAAAAACTATTGATATTTTTACTAGAAAAAAAAATAATTATTTCGTGAAAGTACCCTTGTGTAAATTTTATTACTCTGGTAAAAGAAAAGGAAAAGATTATTTTCCAGCTAACATAAAAGTTTAATAGCGTGGCGTTGACGTATATAGAATGCAATATTTTTTTCTTTACGTCTTCATGGACCT
The DNA here is from genome assembly GCF_024713525.1 of Acromyrmex echinatior. NCBI lineage: Eukaryota > Metazoa > Arthropoda > Insecta > Hymenoptera > Formicidae > Acromyrmex > Acromyrmex echinatior. The sequence goes on along the minus strand of NC_141863.1, from coordinate 1,752,045 downwards.
CTCCTTATCGCTGCGAAAAATCACAGTGCACGTACTTTACTCTCTCAAAATGACGACGTTAACATCGCGTTTTATGCCGCGCGTAACAATATCGTGGAAGTTACTTTATGAGATTCGAAAGTAATCGAAGCTGACTTTCAATCGCGTTGACAGAAAAAATGTTACCTAGAATTGCAAGTGACATAAAAATCGATAATTCCAGAAACAATAAATTAGCATCTTGTATAAAAAATTAAAAAGTCCATATTATTCCCGATTTAATCAATGCGACGATGCGATTAAATATTGAAAATCCATTAAGTAACTCAATTTCTCGACATTATTACGACAATGCAAGTAAACGTTATTAAATATACAAACGCATCAAAAGCTTTGCAATCAAATGCCAATAAGAGTATACTCATCGCGTTAATTCATGCGGTAAATCAATTTCATATACTAAGAGTAATATCATTAGGCAATTGCAGATTTGATTTAAAAGTACGATAGAAGTGAATCTGAATGATAAAATCCAAAGCAACTGATTAGAAAAAGATGCTAACGACCGATTAAATTAATGGTGGTATAAATTGTTCAACGGAATTCAACGTAATATAATTCATGTCATGTTGTTCTACAAAAATCAGAATATATGATATAAAAAAAAAACCACGTAACATGCGAAAATAATGACATAAAAATAACCATGCAAAACCAAGGAAAACTTGATACTCAATCTTTTACAGCCATCGGTAAAATATTGTTACCTCGGTGTTCGAATTTAAATGAAAATTATGCGCATACCAATAAGAATTTTTATGAGTGTACATGGTTTATCGTCAGTAACGGATAAATTATGTAATTCTAACACAAGCGAAACCATAAGTATTAAAAAATTTATATCATCGAATTGTCTATTGTTATAACGGTCAAATAAATGCATATTTTTCTCTTCCACTGTTGGCAGTAAAATATTTTCATTAAATGTTTACTCTTTCATGTAAACTCCATTATACGCTGCGTTATTTTTCATGCAAATACGCGAATGTGTGCGCTCGAATAAAGAATAAAATCATATTCGTGTTCTGCATTTTATTGAACAAGCTGCTTTTGATTAATCTCAATGCGAGATTTTGTTATTCGTTATATTATACTACTAAATTACTTATGGTTTCCAATACGCATTATTTACAGATATTATAATCTTTACCAATATTTAACAATTAAATTAATAGTTAAATAAATATTAAAATTTATTCAACAGGTCAAATATTATGTTTGTTTAATTGAGTAAATAATATTCAAAAAAAGCAAAACAAAGTGTTAATAGAAGCTCTCAAGACTTATGCAAATTTTAGGATTTTACATGGCAATAAAAGACTGTTCAGATTTGCAATTCAATTTATGATGTGTAGATATTAATGCAGATGAGAAATCAAAGCATTCGTTTTACGCAAACTAAATTGTAAGTTTTTTTCTTTAAACTTTAAATTCTTCATGTCAATTCTATATACGACATAAAGTGCACGTTATTGAGAATTCTATTGCCCAAACTACCCTAAACTCTGCCAACCTTTAACCTTCGATTTCAGTTCGCATGCCTACACAAGTAAATCCGAGCGTATGCGTCAGCAGAAACTTTTCGAAATGAAACTTGAAACTTGGCGCGAATAGCTGAAAACGGACATCGTATACTGTACGGAATCCAAGTGTGCAAGAAATCTGTAAGGAAGTTACATGAGTAAGAACGTAACCATGCCGCATGTTCCCGCCGATTTAATCGCAAAAAAACTTATATCGGCGAGGAAAGGTGAAGAAAAAACTCGAAACTTACTCCCTTTGATGAAGCAAAAAATATATCATTGAACGAAGATAGTGAAAATACAAAAATCTTTTCGCATTACAAAGTTTCGAGGAGTACTTTCAAACAATGTTGCCTTCTTGCTTCTCTTATATTCATTCTTCGATGGGAATAATATAGATTTTACGCGCACGTATTATGAAGTAGGACATTAAAAGTTAGAATCGTAGAAGTAACTTCTTGAGTGTATAAAGTAACAGCGTTATGTATTTAGTTTTGTAAGTTATATGTAGGTAAAAAGTAATAAACCTATTATTTATTTAAATAATTCTTGATTCAGAACATTACTTTAAGGGAAAATGTCTTTCTAGAAGCCAAAAAGTAAAGTACTTTCAGGAATTTTTTTTAATAAAAACTATTTATTCAAACATTTTGAACTTTTTACATACAAGAGATATATGATAAATCATCATTATAAATCATGAATATCTTTGAATTTTTACATCCATATTGTATATTTCAACTAATTATGGCAGTGACTTATGGAAGTTTCATTTTTAATCTAACGGATCTGAATAAAAAAATTAATTATTTTTTTCGTTGAATATTGTTTTTGGTACTGAATCTCTAAATTGCTTCAAAATATGAAAATAACAAAATGGCGGCTTGCTAAAGTAAAATATTGATTTTCATTAAGTTTTATTTTGATAGTCCATTTCGATATTTTCATACTCTATTTTTAAAGCATTTTAAAAGTTCAGTACCAAAAATAATGTTCAACGAGAAAAACAAACTTTGATTTTTTTATGTCAAGCCCAGAATAAAAATTAGAACGTCTACAAATCGCGAATCATTTTTGGTTAAACTATAATAGCGAAAGAAAAAAAGAGCCTAATATGGACGCAAAAATTTAAAGATATTCAGAAATTTATGATTCATGAAACATATGTATATGCAAAAAGCATTTAATTTATGTGTAAAAAATTCAAAACATTGGAAAAAAGTTTTCTTTAAAAGAAATCCCAAAAACACTTTTCTTTTTGACTCCTAAAAGAAAGTTTTCTCTTAATCTTTCAATAGTTTCAATATATTTCATACAATAAATCTGACAAAATATATTTTTATATTGAAACTAATCTATAATAAACAGAGTTTCATCGAACTTTCGCTCACAGATCAACTCACAAATGATCCGAAAAGGTCAAGAGATATAAAAAGAAAGTGAGGATACTTGTTTGTTAAGCTTATATATAAACCATATATTTCCTTCGCCTTTTTTCTATTATTGTAACATCTTTTCACGTAACCAAGTGCATCAAAGAAAAGCGCAACTTTTGCAATTGATAGTGCGAAGCTTTGGCAGCACTTAACATCGTTATCCCTCAAGATCGCTTCTACGTGACGAGAATTTATGAGGTCATGGACGGAGAGACGCTCTTCTTCACAGCTCAACGCGAACTATTAGAAGGACAATGTTAGATGCTCACTTATATCTTATTTCCGGTCTGCTAGAGTTCCTATCTCAAAAAAAAAAGATGAAAAGAGAGAAAAAGAGGAAGCAGAAGAAACGGGTAGATGTGAAAAAAGGTGCGAGCACTCTATCGCGGAATGACGCATAAAAGAACTTTACGAGAGAGACACGGAGAGACCAATCTGGAATTTAATATTTTTCCGGAGTTTAATATTTTATAAAGATTTCACTATGCGAGCGTGAATGCTTTCCGGCATTCCGTTTCTCCTGCTACGTGACAACGAAATATATAGTTTAACACTTCTTTGAAAAATTCACGTCGATAAGACTTTCATGCGACTTTCAAGATATTGTGAAGAAAGTAGTTTACATCATTTTTTAGGAAGACGGACTATATACTTTGTTGAAAATAAAGGAAAAGAAAGAAAATTATATATAATGTTTTTCAAAGCTTATACGAAACATCATTTTATACTTAATTGCAATAATGCATAGATTTGCTTTTCATCGCTTATTACTTTTTTCACAATTTTAGCGTACGCCATTTGAGCCATTTCGGAAGAATAAATGATCCTTTCAGATGCTAATATTTTCGAAATGCAAATGTTTTTGTTTATGTAATATTAAATAATGCAACATATCTCATATATTAAATAACGAATAGAGTTACAAAAAATTCAAGCAACTGTAAACAGTTTATTACGAATTTATGAACTTTATTAAATTTACAAATATATTTTGCTAATCACACATGGTTTCTTTGGCATTTATTTGTGATATATTATATCTACAGGTAATCAACGCAATTTCTCTCTTAAATAGATTTAAAATTGGAAGTTACATTCGAAATATTGAACTAGTTCACGTGTGCGAATAAATTTTTGTTAAAAACATAATCTATAGAAATCAACTTCAATTAAACTTAATTCCAGCCGGATCCTAAATACTTGTATGATTCTATATAAATTTACTACATATGTAGTCCTTTAAAATGCACGCCGAAATGATTTTTCGGTCTTGAAACTAAACTAACTCTACTAAACTACCGCAGTAATATCATGAGTTAAGGGAATCCTAAAATCATCTGTATTACTGATTAAATCCAATAAATTTTTGTATAACTTTTTTCTCGTTTATAAATTTGAAAATCATTTTCTACGATTAAAGCATATACATTAATACGTGTTTGTGAGGTGCAGTTTATGTCGAGAATGAAAAATTATTGTTTAAATTGAGATCTTTACCATTTCTTAGTCCAATATAGAGTCCAATATAGAGATAAGCGTTAGAGCTGTCAATATCGTAACAATATTTGCTTGATAAAAGCTTTGCAATCTGTATTTACGAATTGTGGTCTATGTAGTTCGCATGAACAAACAACGTCGAGTTCTTGGAATTAGACTTAAACACTTTATCGCGACGAATTTATTATACGAGAATTGACACGAACGTGCGACTGCGTGTATCATAGTTGCGTGAGATATGGGTGTGGTAGTACATAAAGATATGTCGATGTGCTGTAAAACAGCGACCTCTGATGACCTCATCAGAGTTCGGGCTTCATTTTAGGATCCGCTTAAATTGACTAGCAATTTAACAATTTGATGCTTTTTCGCATTTTAGAACGATCTTAATAATGCTGAGTGACATACTAAAATCTGTAAATAATTAATTCTTTTTACGAAAAATATTACCTCGGCCGAAAGTCGAACCCGGATCTCTCTTGCATTTTTGTTAATTCACCAATTAGAGATGCGGATACGCGATAAACGTTCCCATCACACGGAAATGATTGGTTGGAATTTAGCGCCGGCATTTTCCAAAGTACCACGATAGCATCTAGATTCTTCAGTTCCGCTGAAGTTCTACTTCCAAAAAGATCGCGTTATCTTTGGCCTCGCGGGCCAGCATCCAGAAAGAGAGACAAATCAAGATAAGCGGCGCAGAACCCACGAGCCTTTCCAACTAATTTAGAAGAAGGGTAAGGGATAAATTATGGTTCACACAAAGAAAGACTATCTGCGTGAATTTATCGAATGTTCTATTAAGGAACAGCGATGGTCACCGCTGATTGTGAAACTTCTCTTGTTTATTGCGCGACAGAACAACGTTTGTTATACAACCGAGTAACAATAATTTCTGAAGTGACATTGATTTTAGGTTAGTCTCAGTCAAAACAATTTGGCTGGTTTCAAATATACATACCATCCTGGATCAAACGCGGATAATGTTGCATGTGCGCCATTTGCTTTGTCGTGTAGCACGAAACGCTTCAGTATCGGTTGTTTCTCGGACATCAGCTATCGTAACGATAAAGAGACCAATGGCTGTGCCAATATAACTCGTTTCTTTATTGGCAATCGCCACACGCGCGCGCGCGCGATGACTGGCATATCCGTTACACACGAACACGCCAATTCATATTTCACGCTTCACGTGCCACAAAGAGAATTTGCTTCGTCGTGATAATCCGGTTTTACGTTGCGCCGTTCGCCCGATTATTAACATCGTTTATCAACTCTACTGGCGTCATTGTATTCGCATTTATCGCGCTGCGCACCTCTTTAATAACCAATATTGTGGCGAAAACAGTTTTACGCCTGCCATTTGCCTCAACGATGATGATGTATCGTTCGCGTATATCATCAAACCAACATGGTGAGAGCACGTTGTATCGCTTCTCGTATCTTCAAGGAGCGTTTTTGCAACCAATCCATTTCTTAAATTTCTTGGAACATTGCTTTGATGCATCGGTGAAAGTATTTGGCATTCTTATATAATGTATCCATGGATTCAATTCTGTCTCTCTCTTTCTCTCTTCAGCAAATTTCAATTTTTATCATTTCTAAATTTATAAAGCATCGAGCAGTAAAAATCTTCTAAAAATAATAAATGTACATTATGATATTTTTAATGTTACAGCATTTAATTCTTTTGAGATTTTTCATCCGTTGATTAATTTTATAAATTTCGCAAAACATATAAATTAGCGCATAATATACATAAATCAAAGAAACAAGCACAGCAATAAAAAATTCGCTTTGTTTAAAATCCAAAGTCTGATAAATAACAGAAATTCAATGCACGGATATTCCTATCATTGCATTAAACACGAATGCTTATATACACAGGTTATTATTTAATCATCACGAACCACTCATGCAAGTACAATTTAATAACAACGCGGCTTGACCGCGTTATTAAAGTCGTAGCTTCGACGTTCATTTATTCATATCCGGCTCACTGCCGTAAAAACGCAGTCACGCCGGAAGCGGCCGTACACCGGCGTCATTATCCGAAGAATATCGACCTTCTTTGATATCCGCTGTATCTCCGTGACTGGTCCTTGTGGGTGGTAATCTTAAACACGAGAAAATACACCGTGTGCCGAAGATACGTTCCGTGTGTGGGCGGACTACCCTTAATAGTATGGAAATTGGATGTCGGGTAGAAACAGAGTGGTTGAATCGAGCTCCCTCGAGAGACGGAGAGAAGGAGGGATATATTACAACGTCGGGCATCCCTTTTTTTATCCGTAATTCTTTATTTGGCGAACACCCTCTTCTTCCCCTTCGACTCACATTCTCGTTTCTATTTCCAATCTCGTCGATTCTGATGCATCTCCCAATTCTTTCTTCAGATATTTGTTGTTTGTTTGGTTACAGAACTGAGGACTACGTATAAATAAGACTATCAGTTCTATATACTCCCTTTCAAAATTGCGTTCTCGTTGAAAAAGATTCTATCTAGGACTGCCAATAATAATGTAAGCATGCTGGAGGTGAATTTATTTATTTTTTCTCCATTCTGCACTTTTTTACCATCTTACTGCCTTCCTTCTTTTCTATAAGTCGAATTTTTCTATTACTTTTTATACTTATTCTTGTATTTTATTGTTTCCAATGTTAATTTCGTTACGTAACAATGTATTATTTTACTCCTTTTTACTCCTATATACATATATATATATATATATATATATATATATATATATATATACTAACTCCTTTATTTCAGTACAAAACGTAGAATGTCGGTGTAGGCATACGTGCCCGTGTCCGTGTCCGTGTATTTTTCACTTGACGACGCTTCCGGAGTAGCTTTAACGATACCTCGGAGAAATTCAACAAAAGAACAAAGGAATTGTTCTGGGGCGCAGGAGGTTGGTGGAATTGGAAAACGAACTTAGGAAGAATACTATTATTCGCGTCTTTTAGTCTTATTTGGTTTCAACCTTTAAGACTCCACCAGAAAATTTCTATCTCCACCAACCTCCACAATCTTGGGTGATAGAAAAAAATGTTAACGAGCTACCGTAAGTAAAAATGTATTTATAACGCAGCGTTTTAGAATCATAAATCCAATTTACAGGACACATTGAATAAGATTGACAAACATAAAGGTTTTCTTTCATGAAATTATTAAGAGAGGTTATTCAACTTTTTCAGTATTAAAGCCTCGTAATATATTAATAAATCTTAAATTAAAATTTTGCAAAGAACCTCTTAGAATTGTGATAAATTAGGTGGGCAAAAATGAACTGAGGCCTTAAAGTCTACAAAAATATAAAATGTACTTCTAATTAAACGATAACATGATCTCTACAAATTTCTATTTATTTGAAATCATATTAGCAAGTCCTTTATTTCATAAACTTTATTAAGAAGAATTATAATAAATTAATTCCGACGCAGGCGACATTGTTGAGAGGTACTTTAAGCTCCTCCGTATATTGTTAATAAAAAATAAATTAAGATATTATACTAATAAAAATCTTTGTAAGCAAACCTGCGCTTAATCGAAAGAACGAAGCGATAAGAAAAAAGTAAAGAAACGCAACGTTGAAATTATTCACCGCAATATAATGCGCTTCTATTGATTATTGTCTTAAAATCGCAATGTAAAAACAAATATTCAGATAAATAGACTATTAAAGGAAAGAGAAGTAAAGCGAATATTTATATTGCATTTTAATAATGCAAATTATTTAGACGAGTTTTTTCGCAAAAACGAATAGAAAAATATGATCAATATAAAATTAATAATTTGTAATAATATTAAATTATGATATTTTATACAGTAAAACGCGATACTATCAAGATACTCAATATCATTAAATATTTGTAGATTCTTCACTGAACTTTAGTTAAGCAATCGATACGTCCTATACGGAGTAGACCGTATATGCTAGAAACTGTAAACTTTTGAGATGCTTGAATTACTGAAGAGTATACTATAACTAACTCATACATACTAAATGATTCTCAACATCTTAAGCATTAAAACAGTGAGTAGAAGTTCTGATGTTACTTCATCATCGAATACAAATTAGATTTGTTAGTTTAAAGTTTTAACACACAGAATATATGTATTGTAAATGTATTATTTAAAACTTCAATCTATTATTTCTCTATGTAAATAAGCTGATATCAAATTAAATTCCTTAAAAATTTTAATGTGTAATATCAATTAATTGTTATAGTAACAATTTATATACTCTTTCTAGTGAGCTATTAGAACTAACTTCCTCTACGTAAAATCTTTCCTCAAGAAAAGAAGTCGTCAAACGCGTAAAGAAATGGTCAGAATAATTAAGAGACGTTAAATCCTGTGTAAGAGCGCAGAGGCTTTCTTTTCAACTTTCGGCCGTGATCTTTCCTGAATAAAAATTGGACGTGACTACCTGCAAATGAGATCTAGAAGAACGGCCGGATTGTAGTTAACGCGAATACTCTCAACTCATTTAAACCGTCCGTGTAATGAGTTCCACGAACACGATAAGATTGTAAAAGCGTGGAAGCAGCGCAGATTTATTTATGTCAAGAACGGCGGAACCATCCTTTGACAAATCGAGCACGGCTTTTGCCAGAACGTAGGAAGAAAAGTCTCGTCCGCGTTCTTCTCTGCATTCACCGAGGAGGAGCCATAAGAATTCCTTTTAACGCACAGGGAGGACGTCGACGTCTGAAAACGAAATCGTGATAGGAATCGTAAAGGAAGAACGCAGCGAGACGAAGGAGAAAGAATGTCACTGTCGCTATATCGGGAAACACAGACAAACGCGAGCGCCTCCATTTCCGGCATTGGCTGGTGTACGTGTTACTAGGATTCCTCCTATATATCGTAACAGGATATGGCATTTATAATTCTTTCATACCCAGCGCAAAGTATTACATACTAAATTTTGTTTTTTCGAGTTTCAATTTTTATCTTATCGTTGAATATATATTTTATTAAAATCGTTTCAATCCTGTAAATAGAAAGAAATAAATGCGAAATAATCGTCATAAGGATATCCTAATATTCTGCCGCGATCTGGACAGTAATTAATTCTTAGCTTCTAAAGATCTAACTCAAAATTTCAGTTATCTCTCGGTGCGTAAAAAACCGCTTAAAAGACCGGTACTGCAAACGACTTTCATCAACTCATAGAAAAAAATCGAATGACAGTGAATAAGAACAGATGTTATGTCGTTATGTCAGTCCAGGTCATCTTTTATCGATCGCTTCTATCTATACGGAAGCTAAGCGATTTTTGAACATCTCATGACAAGAACCCATCCATGGGCCTTAAAGAAAAGACGGCCATCTGGCGTCTTTCTGAACTTTCTGTTCTGTTCCCGATTCTCCCTTTATCGTTCCTAAACACTCCGCCTCATCTCTTCTCGAATATTCAGGACTTCGAAAGACCAGCCGTCGCCAAAAGTAGCCAGCTGTGTCGCATAATGAATAAAAAACGTTCTATGAAATGTGATAGAGAGGAAAAAAAGAGAGATTCTTAAAACTTAAATTTTGTTGACTGATGAGATTGTAAAAGGAATTGGTTTTTAAAATTGATTTCGATGCTGTTTATAGAATACAATCAAAAATATATACTACTGTATTGTAACGCACATTTAGTCCCTTTTGTACATTATTCTTCATTATTATACTTCAAATTTAAAACTTCGTGTTTATAAATGTCACATTTATATAAATTTGTCTAAATGTTCAAAACAATGCAATATATAATAAACTTTTAAAGCTAAAATCTTACAGATTAATGTATTCAATTCTTTGAAAAAAATAATTGTTGAATTTTATATATTTTGTATATTAAATCCAGAGTTTTCAAACATTTTCCATCCATTAGATAAATGTAATACATAACTCAAACATTATTTAAATTTATAAAGCTTTCTTTATAAATAAACTTATATGTTGTGAAACATTCTTCTTTGAAAAATACATTATACATACAGGGTGTTCCAGAATAAACGTCAAATATTTCGTGTGTTGGTACAACGAACTGAACTGAGTCGAAAATCCTCTACCATTTTGAATTCGCAATAATTAATAAGATAAGTATTAATCACTAAAAATCGTCGAATATTGATTTTTAATAATTTTTTACTCAAGTACTATCAATTTTACAGAAAAACAGCAAATGACAAAAATTGTTTATTTTCTTCTCATAGTTTGGAGAATATTTTCCAGAATTTTTTAATATCGCATTTTCTCATGTAAGTAAAAATAGTTGCCAATAAGAAAATACAATACTAAACAATTGATTAAAAATTTTGAAAAAGTTTTTAAAGCTCTATGAAAAGAAAATTAATAATTTTACTGTTTTTCTAAAGTTGATAGTAATTGACTTGAGTAAAAAATTATTGAAAACCAATATTCGACGATTTTTAGTAATTAATATCTTGTTAACTATTGCAAAATCATAAAGGACTTTTCAAGTCGGTTTAATCTGCTCTGCCAGCATACGAAATATTTGATAATCATTCTAGGAGACCCTGTATATATATATATATATATATATATATTATACTCAATAGAGTAGAAATATTAATTTTGTGGTATTAAGACATCATTTACAAATAGTTAAATAAAAATAATTAAATAATAAATGTAACTAATATACATATATCAAGTTACATTTCAATTATTTAATTGTTTTACATAATTCTGTATAATAAACACGGAGTCGATAAGAAATCCGCTTTTCGGGTTCAGTTTATTTCTGACGGAATATTCAATAGTTGAAGTAGTAACAGCTGCTGAACTTCAAACAGGCGTCGAAAAAGCGAATCGAATAAGCGGCACTTCATAACAAAAGGAAGTGCCAAACCGTCACGTCAGTAACAAAGACAAATTAACCAGTGGAAGTAGAAAAGTTTTAATTGCGTTCCGCGACCCCCGATTGACTAAACCCTTTGATGTTCTCGTTGTCCTTGCAACTGCTATTTTCTCATCTCCTTTTTATTCTTCATTTCCGAACTCCACTGCAATTTAGTCCGATGCCCCATCTTTTCTCTATCACAAACGGATTCTAATCAGCGTTGAATTAAAGTTTCGCATAGCATTCTATCAGAATAAGGCTAATTTTGCAAGAAAGCAAAAATTTGCTTCGTCTGGATATCATTTCAATTTTTATTACTGTATGTACTGCATCCGTATGTACGGATATAAATAAGACATGTAATAACTACAAAATATATTTACTGTGGATAAAAAGCGAAGGTATCTTCTTTCATTTCCTCTTCTGTTTATTTTCATGCACAAGTATTCCTGTAATTCCTGTAATTTATTTATATTCTTCTAAATATATGTAAATAAAAAATTGTACTTATCTTTTATTTTATATTTTCTTTATTCTTTTTAAAAAAATTTATTCAATTTAAATTCAATTAATATGTAATTTATTATACTTATATTTTATGTTAAATATTATTTCGTAGATATTATAGATAGTTAAAGCGTTTATTGATATTCTAGGAGAAGCTCTCTAAGAATATAAAATTGTTAATAGTAACAAGCATATATAAAAGACGTGGCAGGAAAATAACATGAGAAAAGACAAAGAATGATTATAAAACAATAAAAAGCTGTGTGGAAAACTTACAAAAAATTTCATTAGAGATATTCTCAAACATTACTAACCGCAAGAAATTAACAATAAATTATGACAAAAGCTAATTTTTTTATTTTAACTCGGGAAATATTTGTTTTAAAATTTTCTATGCTTTTCCGGTAAAATCGTTAATTACATGTCTCGATTTTATTATCGGTCCCGATATAATTTTTAATCTCGATTCACATCGAACGAAATGTTGCTTTGTATTGCATAAAATTTTCAGTTAATTTTCTGTTTATAAAAGAGTTATACAACATGATGTTCTGTAATACTCTTTTGTGATAGATAAACGTAATTAAAATCTAATTTTATATATATATATATATTGTAAAATATAAAAATATGAAATTTCGAAAAGAAATTTTCTTTCTACTTGTGCGTCAATTGAATGTACATTGCAATCGATTTATTATCAAGTTACATTGTTCAGTCATTTAATTAATTATATTGTTACATACAATTCTATGTAAACGCGGAGTGTCGATAAGAGATCCGCTTTTCAGATTTAGTTTACTTTTGATGAAATATTCAATAGTTAAAATAATAACAGCTGCCGAGCTTATAATAGTCATCAAAAAAGCAAATTGAGCGGAGAAAAGAAAAAAAAATAAAAACTTTGTAAATAACAAAACTTTCAAGTCTCTGTTTGAGAAAGGATATTACTCATTAATTTCTCCTCTAATTATTTTAATCCCCTAGAGTTAATCCCAAAATCTGTAACACAGTTGCAGACATTGAATCTGTATAGAACCTACTTAATACACGTTAATTAAAAGGAATAATTAATTTCAAAAAATTTAAATGACATATTAAAATAAAAAAGAACGAGTACTAAGTGTATTTTAATAATAATAATCCAAATGTGCGTGTGCAGATTTAACATAAAGAAAATGGAATTATTTGACGTTCGTGACAAAGAGACGTATAATTGAGAGGTCCAATAGACCTACCAGCTTTAGGATTATATTAAGCGCTACTGATTCAAAGGAAGTTGGTTAGACACTAAGCTTGATACTTGTGTATGTGGTAGGTAAGATGCGTATTATTGATATAAACGTTCAAGCGAGGCACAGCGGTTAAATAGAATCCGTATATTAGCAACAGCACACAACAGTTCAGTACACCCAACATGTACTACTTCGCCAACTCTATCGAACTTCTACAAAAGTTCGTCTGCCAAGGGCTCGATGAGGACTGTCGCCTCACTCGTCGGGAACAAGCAAATAGCTTTACGTGATACACATAAATTTTGCATACATGTCAAGTCATAGATCAAAATGAAAAAATAGTGCCCGAAACTCTGGTAACTAATTTCCGTCATTTTGCCTAGAAGCAACGTTCGCCACATGGAAAGAACGGCTTTGCTGAAGTATCTAAAATTTAGATAGAGTGCGATTTGAAAATAATTTTGTTAAACCGTCAATAAATAATTACGCAGGAATCGCAAGCATAATGAGCGATACTGTAAAAAATTTGATATTTTAGCAACTAATTTGAGCGTTTTACATAATTATTTTAATAATTCATCAAAATTACTTTTAGATCTATTAATCCAATTTTTTACTTCAGCAAAGCCGTCCTTTCCATACAAATTGAATTCAAAATCATATATTTAGATATAGAAGCTTAATGGACTTTCCATAATAAGCCATTACCTAAGCTTTAAATCTTAAGTCATAAGAAATTGACCAATCATAATCGATTATTCTTCTGATATTCGACTATGATTGGTCAATTTCTTATAGCCTAAGACTTAAAAGCTTCGGTAATGGCTTATTGTAGAAAGTCCATAATACACACTTTACGAACTCTTCGCTTACATTATTACGACGGGAAGAATTATGATCCAACACGCTGATTCAACCCACTGAAGAATCGGATAAATTGATACTCCCCCGTCTGACACAGTCCAATTTCTTCACGTTCTCTAGAAAAACTTCCATATTACGAGGCAATTGCGCTGGCGAAATTCTCTGACGATACTCTCTTTACCGAGAGGGACGTCCCGTCATATTCGGGATCACGGCAACGTACCACCATCAATTCCCATCCTTGAGAATTGTCTGGCGACGCTCGCAGCGAAGTTTCAATCGATCCTGACAGTTTGACTTGCGGACAAAGTTGTGCGAGGCGCGGCAAGACGGGGACGATATCCCAGTGCCTTTGGGGAAGCGAGGACGAGGCTTCTCGCTCTCGTTCTCGTACCTACCGCAGTTGAAAATTCAACTGCGTCAAAGTGGTGTCGACCGAAGATGAAAAAGAACGATCCGTGCGCGCGTATCGTTTCGCTTCGAGGAAAGCAATTTGCAAGTTGTCACCATCGCGCCGCGCCGCGCCGGGGCGTTTCTGGCGCCTCGTGAAATCGTAAAGCGGTTCGCGCACTACTTTACATTGTCAGTTATCGCGATCTGTGCTCACACAATACGTTTGTTGCACATCCTATTTTAATCTTCGTGCTGCGCATCGCGATATCCACGTGTACAGACACACATTCTTGCACGTGGTCAACTCGCTTTGAATTTTAAGTACCTTGTCGTATTTCCTGCCTTTATATTTTATCCCGAGCGATTTAGTACTTTTATTATTATTATTATCTTTATGCTCTTCGTACCGAAATGTTTTGACAATTTGTTCTTTTATACTGCGTTTTTCATCCAATTTTACTTATAAATAATTCAATTACACTGTCAAATACATATAACAAAAAAAAAAGAAAAGCGGAAAATCAAAAAATATTTTTAGAGAGAGAGAGAGATAGAGAGAAGTCTCGAACCAATTATTAGTCGATTAAAATGTAAAATAATCGCTTATAAACCGCCCTGCTTATGATTACATTAATTCGTGCGATTTTAAACATATTCAGAGATACTCTGAGTGGGAATTTTAAAATACATCACTTTGATCGCGTTTAAACTAAAAATATTCCGATCT
Organism: Acromyrmex echinatior; assembly: GCF_024713525.1. Taxonomy (NCBI): domain Eukaryota; kingdom Metazoa; phylum Arthropoda; class Insecta; order Hymenoptera; family Formicidae; genus Acromyrmex; species Acromyrmex echinatior. The sequence continues at coordinate 1,736,961 of NC_141863.1, read as the reverse complement.
CGCTTCGTCACTGTCGTCGCAAATTAATCCTCGTTAAATCCGTTATTCTTATTATTTGTTCTGCCGTTTCTACTTATTGTAACACAAATCCTTACGCAAATACCGACGCTGTGCGCGGGGATTATAAGGAAACATTTTTAAAAGAGTTAAACATCGGAGGGGCTTAAGTAAAGCAGCATTTGCCTTACTGCTACTTCATGGTGGATGTGTTTTTACTTAGTAAAAAGGATCCCTCATACTAAGCAGATAGTCGCACGCTTAACTCTGGAAAGCGCTTCCTCTTCGTCCAGATCCTTAAACCATTTAACATTAGGTACGACAAAGTTTCAACGCTCTCAAAACTTTGCTATTTTCCAACGAAAACGATAGATATAAACTAAACAGGAAGAGAATTTTTTCAAACTCTCAGCGCACGTATAGATATGCTAGCTGTAATGTAGCTGAAATGATTGAGACTTATTTCTCGTTTTAATGTATTTACGTCACGTTCATAAAATGTTAGAAACACTTTCTTCTCGAAATCGTGAAAGTATATTATGTGTACACACGAAGCTTTCATGCGGAATAGAAAATATAATCTATTCCTTCGCGAATTATAATTATTCGGAAGTTGGGGGCGTATCTTCCCTGCCACGCACTTTCGAAAATTGCATCTCCGACAATACATGTTATTGCTAAAACGTATAGTTTCCTTACGTGAGCATAGTTATCTTTATACTCTCTATCCGTGGCGCAAGTTCTAAGTCGTTTAGTATTAAGATGGAGTTTCGGGAACTAAGTTCCCGAAACTCGCAAATATGTGGCCATAGTTGTCCCTCTGTAAATAAGAGCGTGCAATATCCTCAGTCAAGACATGCCTCGAGCAAACATGGACAAAATCTATTTTCGCCAACGGCAAATCCAAAAGAATCGAGAAAGAATAAAGTACCATACAGATACTACCCACTACTTACGACTATTTTGACTCACAATTTTCGGATTTATGACCGGTATGTGCTAGGAATTTAAAAAATATAAGTTGAATCGAGATTAAAATTAATCTACGCCAAAATTTTATCAAGAGCAAAATGTATTTATGCCAATAGTAAATTGACAAAATCATTTTCAATTAAAAAATAATGTTGATATAAAATCTTTTTTTCAATAAAAACAAACCTATTTTTTTACATAACTTTATAATTATTTATGTTCCAGAGAACAGCTAGTAATACAAATATCATTACTAAAAGATAAGAAAAAAGCAATAGATTTAGTATTATATAAATGCTATTTGACTTAAGATTGATCAGATTTATAATCGAAGTTTCGAAACATAAATCCATCGCAAGTAAAAAGATACCTGTATTACAAAATTACATTTAAGTGATTGTTCAAATTGTTTTCAGATATGAGATTGGAGCATTGCTTGTAACAATCGTATCCTTTTTCATCATCTCGATTATTTATACATGTAAATATTTGCAAGCAAGATTACAATTAATATAGAGTGAAATATAAGTAAAATTACGATTAATATAGAATATAATCGATTATAGAATGTTTAAAAAAAGAATCGAATTGAAAACATTAAGACAATACTCGTTTGTCACGTCGATCTAATCTTATCGGAGCTGGGTAATAATTTCTGATGCTAATATGAGTAGATTATGCTTAATATGAGTAGATTAAGGAGAACTATAAATTCATTCATACCTATCGACACTAAGAAGATATATAAGTTGTCAGATTATAGATAAGCCTGCTTTATGTTACCCCCCCCCTCTCTCTCTCTCTCTCTCTCTCCGCGCTTGGATCCGTAATCCATTTAGCAAGACTAAGTTTCCTAAGTGTTCTACAAACTCATAAATTCTGAGTTGCCTGTCTCTTAAGCACGAAGATGAAGTTCCAATAGGAGCGTAGAATCCTTTCCCGCATCTTTTACCTGCCTTAACAAGCGCTTTTAACTTTTTGTGAGAGATTTCGCTGATCTCTTTATAGAAGAACTGATAATGAAAATGATAATTTTCAAAAAGATAATCGACCAAAAAATATATTATCGACATGAAATACAAAATTATTTTATTAAAATAGAGAAATTTTCATTTTTCTCTATATGTTATATTGTGTAATAAAATAACAGAACAAAATAATACAATAAATCTGCCTCTCGTATAGCTGATATTGTATTGATATGCATTAATTTCGTAGAAGGAAAAAACATGACATTGTCGTAACATGTAATATTGATTTTGCAATTAACGTGCAAGATATTACATCTAAAAAACGTTTGTTGAAATTTATAACGTAAAAAGATAATAATTAATGAATGCGATATATAGCAAGAGAAGTGTAATCTAAGTTTGTAGGAAGCTTGGCGTGTTGCCGAAATCAAGAAAATATTATCGTATCTAAATGCAAAGGAATAAAAATAGATAAAAACGTAGACATAGACAATTTGAAATCTGAAACACACTCGAGTCCAATTTCTTTTTGTCGTACACAATGACACGACTACACAAGCAAAGCTCACGCTGACCAATCCCCCTCCCCCTCTTGCCACAAGTTCGTACAAATTCTGGCTGACTGATATTTAAATATCGGAAAACCACTTCCGTCGGTCGCCGCTATTCAATCGGCAATCCGATCAGAACCTACTTTCATTCGGAATTTCCGATATCGTTTCCATCTGTCCGTGAGTACTTCAAATAAATCGCTGGATCGGTTTCGCGGTATCGCGCGTTTAACCAAAAACAACGAAAACGAACCATTCCACGGGCGGATGATCGACTTCGACGATCGATTCAAGTGTGGATTATTGCTTCGTTAATAACAACGTCTGTTATTTTAGTTGACGTATCCTTCGTCCCGCAAAGATTTTTACTATTTTCCATATGGCGATATTGAAACTATTCGATCAAAGAAACGATAACCTGTTTTTGAAAACCGATAAAACTGAAAAATAGGCTGAGAGATAGATATTCGTATTTCGAATCGATATACACGAATCAATATAAAAGGATAAGAAATACAAAAAAAAATAAGAAATATAAAAGAATAAAAAAATATTAATATGAAATGTACAGGATTTATGTTACAAAGACATTTTATTTTCAAGAAATAAAATATATAAGCTAATATTTCTTATCACTTACGTTATTGCTATCAATTACTTACATGACTTAAATTTTTTATTTAAATTTATTATAAATTAATGTTAAAAAGCTTTGTTTACATGCAAAATATTATTAAACGTGTAAATTACAAAAGCATGATTACTTTTTATAATTTTTTGCAACCGACAAATAAATCTTATTTTTAAAAATATCTGTTTTATATATAGGCATTTTTTAAAAAATCAAGGTTTACTTTATTATAATTTAATTCATATCAGCATTGCATTTTTCGCACTTTTCGTCGAATTTTCGTCATGGAAATTAAAACTGGCTGAATGGATAAATGGCAGCTGAATTTTATACGGTTCTTAGGTATTCAGCTCACAATTCAAGCTTTTTAAAATGTTTCGTGTTTCGCGCATTTTAACAATCATTCGGTGAAATAAAAATCTTCATAGTCGCGGGGAATCTTCAAGCGTTCGTAAATCGTTAAATCCATACAAAGTGAGAATGTTAAAAAAAGAATTTCCGATCAACACAACAACAGCATCCAATCCGGAGACTTTTTTTAATCTTCTTATAAGCAATGTATTGGCTGGTCGGAATCCATTCATCTATCTACAGTACAAATCTCTAAACCTTTTCTAGCACGTTGAAATTGTATACGCGTCGCTACTTTCCGAATTACATCTTCTCTCTGATCGGGCGTTAATCTCGCGAGATGAAATTTTACTCGCCTAGAATTCAATCAAAGCCGATGTCATCACAAACGCCGATACGAAATTCCGCACGTATATGTGATTAAAAAAAAAAAGAGAGAGAAAAAAATCTTTTACGAGAATTTCAATATAAATTTACATTGTGCACATATGTACGCATATATAAATGCATATATCTTTCACGGTAAAAAGCAATAAAAATCAAAATATTTCGATTGTCATCATACTTCTTTAATTGAATTACGCTAACGCTTTCATTTCTCGTTACGAATCTCGCTGCAGCAAATTTAAAAAAACCCTCGCAAAGTGAAAAATATTTATGACACGTGCGCATTCGCTACACTGAATCATATTCAATTTAATATTTCACTTTGTTACGAAGGTGCCGATGGTCCGAGGTAAATTAAATTACTCAGCTTCTAATTACGATCGATACCTAACATTGCGAGTTCGATCGTTCATCGCGAAAACGAGCGAAGTAACGACGAATCTACCGTTTCCATATACTACGATGACGCACGAAAGAATGCTTTCGGCGACCGTTAATGAAGATATAAGGGAAAATTAACGAGGAAAGTGGCAAAATGAAATGGTCATTACGCTCATAGCGTGGCAATCAAGAGCCACCACTATGGTTAGAAGTATCTCGCCTATCAATTAGTAATTCGTCAAATGGCGCGACGAGAGCAATAATGAGCTTAATGACGAGCACCGCAACGTCGTGGTTAGTGGTTTGAGTTTATGTCATTTGCACAGTAAATCCAGTTAAGGAAAAAGTGTTTTTTTTTTATAAACGATATTTATTACATTATTAAGTATTATTATGATTGACAGCATGTAAGTTGTAATTAAAATATTATTTATATTATATCTTCTATCTTTTTGCAATATGTATTCAATTTATATATGAATTCTTACAGTTTTCTTTTAGTAAAGATAGAAGATTTGATAGTGCCGTTTATATATATATATATATATATATATATATATATATATTAAGTGTTGGAATTAATTCGTAGCGTTTTACAAGTGATGGGAAGTACTTTCATTAATGTATTTTTTAATGCTCATGTGAAATAAATAACATTCTTTCATTAAAAACGCTACGAATTAATTCCAACACCTAATATATATAGTATTACTTCTTTTATCCGATATATTAATATATTTAATATGATTATGAATTAATTAAATTTAGAATATTTTGAATATTAAGTATATTTTAAATTTAAATATATATGAAATTGTTGTTTCTAAATTTCTGATTATATAATAAAGTTTAGTTACAACATTGTTACAACATTACAAGTTAGTCAGTTTATTAATGTTAAAAGTAATACAAGAATTTTGTCAGATAAATTAAATAACATTCAAATGATATGTTTTGCTCAAGTTTATAGTAAAATTCAAGTTTAATACCGTCAGCAAGACACTCTATAGTCTTTTTATTAAGAATATAATGTGACAAGTGCGATGGAAAGAGTACTCTCGCAAAAGCATAATAGAATCAAAACTTTCTGCTTCTTATGTACTGCTTCTCTTAAATGTACTCTTCTCCTTATCAGAAATGTAAAGTGATCTTACCGAGTAGTCTAGTAAGTTAGCCTTGATAAAAACTGCAAGAAACTTAAGGCGTTATATTTCATATACAATACAATACATCATCTATTGCCAACATGCTTTTACATCGAAACAAATAATGAAGATTATTAAATAAATTCGATGGATTCAATTATTTCACTAATTTTCGCTTCATAATACATCAAAGTCAAATTAAATCTACATGCGTGAATACTAAAAGCAATTTTTTCACTTTGTAATATAATACTCCAATAATAAATACAGTGCTCTCTTTTTCATTTAAATAAAAACGAGATTCTTTTTACATAAAATTGCGGAATATCACATTTCAGTCAATCAACAAAAATTACTGTCCTAATTACAAATGTATCTACAAATTATATAGTACGCATATCTCTTCTGTACCAGGAACATTCAAGTTTTCCGTAAACGTGCAACCATAACACACACTGTTAAAAATTTCATGAAATTTAATATACTTTTAAATTACACAATTTGAATTTAATTTCATGACATTGCATTAAATTTAATGTATTTGTAACTGAAAAGTATAGGTATTTGTGTACATGTATATAAAATTTAATGTACTTTTTATAAAATTTTATAGAATTTAATGTACATGTTCATTATATTTAAGTAACAACTATAACTTAATTTTCAGTTAAATCATTTTAATTTCGTTTATAACCACGAGCTTCATTTGCATGTAAAGGAAGCATTTCTAACAGTGCATCGCAACTCTCATCTTCACGCGTCACGTGCACAATATCATCATCTTGCACCGTGGATTGATAGAACAAGAAGTGGAGTAACACATGCCGTCGACATGATCAACGAGCGGTGGGTATAATCAGAAGTATACATATTCAGTTGTCATTGCTGCTTCGCAAATCAAGCTAATCCTGTGCAGGTGACAACGCCCGTTACTATTACTCGTAAAAGAGTAAAAACAGATTCGACGAACGAATACGACCCGATGATGCTGTGCTGGATCACGATGGTCTCGATGTACTTTCACAGACGGAAAATAACATTTCCAGTAACTAGCTTTCGTTCAATCTCTTTTTGCGATCTATAGAATACCTCAGAACCACCAGATATTCTTTTACGGTTCTTCTCATGTATTCTTCTTAAGAGATAGTTTTTCTCTTATTAGAAAATGTGAATGTTACGCCATAAATAGAAAATAAATTATCTTATGAGGATATAAAATGAATAGCAGTTTGATATTAACTATAAATATATAAATATACATAAATAATTTTTTGTTGAACTGTATCATTTTATATACAGTCGACGTTTAAACTTTTGTTTTTTTTTTTTGTTACTTTGTAGAAGAATAATAGTAAAGAAGAAATAAATTTTTAGATTATCCAAAGCTCTTCCTCTTTTTACTTAAAAAAAAAACTAACGTTATATTTTATTTTAAATTTCAATGTTGAATCGCGACTTCAAGCAATCGGGGATAGTTGAAAAGCTTCGCGAGTATTGAAACGTGGACAATATTAAAAACGTGCTCCTCCCGGCAGCACATGCTTTAAATCCGTATTGCATATGACGAAATCCCTTCGCATGAACGATATACGTATTTGATTTTAGCGGAGCATGAAGTTTCGGGTCGCTTCATGCTTGTAAATATCCGCGTAAATTCGCAGCGAAAATGAAGTGCAACGCAACGTGACACCTTCCTCGTCGGGCTGTCTATTATTAAGGATGCGTTGGCGTTGGCGGTTGACGTCGATGTCTAAAGAGACTAGCTACGTGGTGAAAGACAGATAAAACGGCGCAGAGAACAAATTATTATTTGTTTCTTTTAGTTGCGGAGGAAAACGCTGTACAAATCCATCACTTATTCTATTTATCATAAAAATATATAAAGCGCTACAAAAACTCATATATATATATTTTTTATCGTGTGATTATAATAGATTTATCGAAGTTTTATCAGCAACGTGATGAAAGAAAAAAATATAGAGGTTATTTACTGATAAATAGAGATTGGCTATATTTATTATATATTGAATTATACATATAAATGTTTAGTCGATTATATTGAAGGATTTAAGGGAAATTGTACAACATAATCATTATGAAGGCATGTTTATGCATGTATCACGTGTAACGCGACAGCTGTGCCGATAACGTCAAAAAAGTGAGTGATCGATAGAACATGGCATTTTTTTGCCCTGACATTTTTGCAGCAAAAATTCGGCAAAAAATTCTGCCAGAGACAAAGGCCGATCTAAGCGACTCACATGACGTATTAGTCTTTTGGAAAATTTGCATTTTTGCGATCTCGATTAAAAGTAAACTAGTAGTTCTAAAGCTTTTTACAAAGGGAGTCTCGAAAATATGCTGAAAATAAGCAGACAAAGAAATGGAACGTACAATTTTTAAAAATATTTTTACGTCATAATAATTAAAAAAGAGTAAAATGTGTATGTATGTTAAAATAAATCAACGTCAACAAGATTACGTTTAAAAAAAATTTATGCCATTTCATAAAATAGAATTTTTGTTCGTTTAAATTTTTATTCAACTTTAGCCATCTTGCAATGAGAAAAATGTCTGGTTAAAAATGAATGAACCAAAAAATTCTAATTATAATATCAATCAAAATTCTTATTTTAACTTTTAGAATTCTAATAGATTTATTACAATCTACAAATATACTGATTCGTCCATTTTCTATAAAAATTCCAATTAATCCAACCATTTTTCTCAGTGTATATATATATATAATGTCAATTGATATATGTAACGTACGCTCTATCTTCATTATAATAAATTGCGTGAATATTTACGTCAAAAAGAGAACATTCACTTGAAAATGCACTGTAAATGCGTGTCTGTGAACATCCCCCGCGATAGGTGGAACAAATAATTCCAGTCGATCGCCCCGAGTCAGTAACCCCGAGCGTGTAATGAGTGTACGAGCCATCACCACCGTGTTTTCCGAGAGTGTTTAGTTTTTTCCGTTACCTCTCCGCGGACGGTTAATATCCGTGAGTAAACAAAACAATCTCCGCACAATCGAGCACAATTAAATCGAATCATTATCGTGAAAGATTCAGCAAACTGCAAAGTATGTCGCTGGCTCATTAACAAATTAATCCTCGTTTCTTCGCTTATGCGAGAAACGTAGTAGCTACGATAGAATTTTACTTGCGCGTCTGCTTTTCCTTCTATGTTCAAATTACCTGTCGAACACACGGCGAACGCCCTTCGTTTGCTGTCTCTGAGAAAACTGCCGCCGGCCATCTGGGAAACCACGAAGTTCCTAACTAAAATTTAATGGAGCCAAATTGTAATTTAACTTGAACCAATCTAACCATTCTAATTTAATTAAACAGTTGACTCGATTCCGCAAAGCAGGTTGACATGTAACTTACAAAAACATCTCTTTCACATACGTAACATACCTGTCGAACCAAATAATTGGTCTATAATTTCATTAACGAATGATCTTTTGTAAAAAAAAAAAAGAAGAAAAATATTGCAGTTTGCAATTCGTGATACGTTATATTTTGAAACGATCTCATTAAACTTTGTTATGATAATGGTAACATCAACTTTATTCAAAAATCAAATTTTGAAATGGATGCATTTCATTCGGGATATATTTCATTTGAAAGTAACTTCGATTACAGCAACAATTGCGCTATATATATATGCAACAGCGTAACGCTGAGTTAGTGCGATACATACGTAAGAATCTCGATTCGCTGTATTGAATTATAATCGCGGTACGGAAATATGTGTCCGTATACCGCGATGCTGGTACAGACAGCTCGACGATCTCATAGTTCGGACACGTGTGGCAATTTAGGAAACTCGGTTATGCAAATGTCAAGGACTGAAACGGAATTTTTGCGTCCGTGCAAATATGACGTTTACACTCGCGGCTCGCTGATTGCACCGTGACACGATTTTCGGTAGAATTATGCGCGGTACGTTTGCCATTAGAGAACATATTAGCGACGTGTACATTTACAAGAAATTCGACGACCCTATTAAACCGCGCATATAATGGTTTGGTTAAAAGCTTTGCACGAACACACCTCAAATGTATTCGTTAATAATTTAATAATAACATGAGTATTTCATGATTTAAAAAAGGATAATATGATATTGCATGATTTTAAATACAAATTTCTATGAATGATATATATGAATGTGCATACGTATTATTATTAATTAATTATAATATTGTGTGGTTGCACAATATATCCTCTCCTTTTTTTTATTCATGCTTCTTGTACATAAATGTTGACAATATTTCTTTAATATTTAATCTTGGAAATTTATATGAAGACTAAATGTAAACCTTAAATTCTACTTAGAACATATTTGTCGAGGAGGAAAAAATAAAATGACAAGAACATGCCTAATTTAAACAAATTTTTCCAATGCAATTGTGTCTTGTAGATACAATATATTATCTATTTTCATTTTATATAAAGATATACAATATATATATATATATATATATATATATATATATATATATATAGAGAGAGAGAGAGAGAGAGAGAGAGAGAGAGAGAGAGAGAGACATATCTTATGTATGATATACGAACATTATAAAAATATTTAGATATCTTCAAGTTATATGTTCTAAAAATGTCATCATTATTCGTTATTTTATTTTATTTCTCTTTTTTATTTCTGCATTTATTATCAAGCAACAAAATCAAAGATTTATGGAAAATGTTTATTTTCTACAAATAAGATCTCTTTTGATAAAAATTTCTCCTGTATGAACACTTTTCGCACTCTTTGTAAGTACTTCACATTCCATAGTTGTTTCGACCAGGCCACTTCTCAAGTTATTAGGGTTCGTTGCACTCACAAGTCATAACACTCGCGAAGAAAACGCGGTTAATATACGATTGTGCGCACATTAATCACAGTAAAATAGTATTAAATGAACGATGGATATCTCGCGACATTCCATTATTTAAACCAATCTAGCGTTCAATCTAAACAAGAAGAAAGAGAGAGAGAGAGAGAGAGAGAGAGAGACAGAGAAAAAAAATAGTTATCCCAAACGATCATTCATCATTCAATGATGATTCCCTGTAGCTTTGATTCTTGCTTCGTATAAGTAACTCACGTAAAGATTTATTGCTATAAACGATTGTCTCGGTATATTTAAGGTGCGTTCGGAGAGACGCTATTAGCACTATTTGTATCATTCTATTCTTGTTTTACGTCTAGTAAACAACGAAGATAGAAAGACAGAAGTAACGCTAATAGCGTCTCCCCAAACGCACTATTAATCGTTAATTATGGAAAATAACTGATTACATAGGATTATAATTGCTACATGACGGAATACATATGTACAAACATTTCGACGGGCAATATGAAGAGCAGCTTGCGACACTATCCGCTCGCTCGAGCATCTCCGTTCAAATAGCAGCGCAATGACCTTCAGTAGTTACGTGCTGTACGCAACAGCGTGCTATGCGTCATGAAACAAACAGGCTAATTGATATTGCCAGACCTAACCGAAATAACGTTTAACGCTTTGTGAAGTACATTCTCATCAAACATCTAATCTCTTATATTTCAAAGCAATCTCGATCTCGAAGAACGATTATCACGTATTAATATTTGACTTTTTTTTACAAAGAAAAAATAAAATTTGCCTTGCTTAATTGAGAAAGCTTTTCGACTAGTTAATTCATTATTATTATTATTTATGTTAAATTATTATTTATTTTGTATCCTGAATGGAATAAAATTATATATGATTTTAATAAAATAAGAACAGTTAAAATCGTCGCAAAAAATATTGCAATTCACGTTCATTTCTCTTTGGTTTATTTAAATCACCCAGTTCACTTTTCTTGAAACACTAAAATTTAAAAGAGAAAAGTATAGTAACAAATCATATACAATAACTTCCATTTTCCGAAACAAAAATAAACTTTATTGTTTAAATTTATATTTTATGTTTATATTATAATTTTCTGTTAAACTTATTAATACTGTTTAAATGGAAAGTTGAACGATCGTAGAGATTTTCATTAAAAAAGGTTTAAAATCTAATTATTAAAATCAAATATATACAATATTTTATAATATATATTTTATAACTACCGTTAGAATAAATTAACTTATCGGTTATCGGAATTAAGACAGAAAAAAATTGCTACATAACAAAAAGTTATAAATCTTTATAAACACATATTTTTTATATTTTTAGTATTATATACATATTATTCAAATATAAACGTTCCGTTTAAAAAAAAGAGACCTACACTAAGTATCACGTGCAAGTTTTAATTGACTTTATCCATCTGTTTAATAAATTTTTATATAAAGTGAAGTTTTTATTCTATAAGTCATCCATCATTGCGGACTTTTGCAAGCTGCTTTTGAAGAAAAAACTGTTGTTCGCATCTTTCCGCTTTTCAGATACATGCATAATGCGGCAGAAGCGAAGTAACTTGTATACGCAGTTTTATAATGGATGCGTATTCTTACATCGCAGTACTCTCATTCACTGTGTTCGCGACGAGAACACGGCGTGTATAAATAATATAACGGATAAGGAAAGAATGATAACTTGTGTGTCGATCCCACGGATTACCCACGGATAAGGATTCCCGATCTCACGGGACCGCCAGGGAATTTGCCTCCGAAGGAGCACAATGTCTCTTTAATTTCCTCCCATGACGTCTGCATTCGCCATTCCGCGTTGGACGGATTTGTTCGGACGACACGGCGCGGGCGAAGATGGAATAACGGTGGAAATTGCACAGAGAAAACGGAAGTTAGCTGATACGAAAGAAAGTCGACAATGGGCAGACGGCGTTGTCTCGACGTTTGCAAGGAGCGAGGGAACGGACGTCCCCCTTTGTTCGGCCATACGAGAATGAGAATTATGAGATGGAAAAGGAGTTAGAAAAAAGTTGGGGAAAAATGGACGAAGGGGCGAAGACGGTGATGAGGATCGCGGAGCAAGGGGGTGGCTATGGTTTTAATACGTAGAAAGGAATACGGTTAAGTATGGCAAAGAAGGTGCGAGGATTCCGTGATGAGCTGCGGCGGTCGACGAACAAGCTGGAGATGGACTATCAGAAAATATAATCTTATCTTTTTTAACCGTAGAATACTAATGGTAACGTAAAAGTAATGTACAACCGCGTTCCGCGCTCGTAAAATTGCCACTTGCAAAGTTCTTCTTGCCAAAGTTATTTGTCGCGATTTTATATTTACGATGACATTCTTTTTATAATTAACTTACAATTAGTGTTATCAAATCTTAATTATTAGTAGTTGAAAAATTTTATTGTATTTGTATTTCCTCAATTAAAAAAATGCGAGCAACATCAAAACTTGATATATTTTTATGAAAATATTTCATTATTTTTTTCTATTTTATTTAAATAAATTGAAATTTCTTAAATAATTTACTTGAATATCAAAATAATTAGAATATTTATACTCACATTATTTTTAAATCAATAAATATACTAGAAATAGATTTTATGAAAAATATTGAAAGTATTACATGACTTTAATTACTGGCACATGAAAACGTAGAAGTCTGATTTGCATTAATTTAATTGATATGTGACCTAGAAGCAATAAATAAATTATTTTAACCATCATTCGATAAACATCATCAGAAATTGTTTAAGCAGCAACAAGTAACTATTGTTGTAATTTCTTTGAATTGAAATTTTAAACGATATCACTGTCGTGTGCGATTGACATAAACTCGATTCCTCTTAGCAACGACAAATAATCATATCCTGAAACAGGATTATAACTCAACTCGCCAGAACGTTTCGTCGATTTAATATTAGAGTACGCGTTTGTCCCTTCCACGATTTCTTACGTCAATACCCTGAGTACTCAGCACATATAGGATGTTGAAGCTTGATGGATCTGAAATGTCATTGCTGAGATACGCCACGCTGGTTTTATCTTTAATGTGCCTCTCAGCGTTTCCTCTTTCTGGCGCAGTTACAGCAAAACTATAATATACCTTTTACCAGGGGAATATAGTACATACAGTGTCCTAAAATTCACGACTCAAAATATTATACCAAGAAAGATTTCGAAAAATTATTAGGTGTTGGAATTAATTCGTAGCGTTTTTTAATGAAAGAATGTTATTTATTTCACATGAGCATTAAAAAATACATTAATGAAAGTACTTCCCATCACTTGTAAAACGCTACGAATTAATTCCAACACCTAATAAATAAAAAAAAGTCATTTATATTATTTTATAATAATTTTAAGCAGTAATTTTTATAAATTTTTACTTTAAGTAATTAATTAATGTATTTTTATTTTAAGTAATTAAGTAAAGTAATTAATCAAAGCAGTAATTTTTTTTAGATAAGAGTTTCAATTATATGAGTAATTATAAATTACGTTTAGATAATCATCCGTGAATAGTAAAAAACGCTTATCAGCACATTAATTACATACTATACGCGTAATTTAATCATCTTATTCTAAATATCATCTGTAATTGGCGATATTTAAACCCTTATTATCTCAAAAATTATTGCTTAAAATAAAAATTTACAAATATATAACCTTTTTACTTAATTTTTCGAAAACTATCTTATCACAATATTTTAAGTCGCAAATTTTGAAACCCTGTATATATCGGACGTTGCAGATGAAATAAACTGATTGAACGTTTTATAATAAAATATTAGAAAAAGATAAAAAAGAGAAACATTAGGAAAAAGAACATTCTAATTTCGATGAACAAATCAGGTTACTATTCTGGATGGATTTTCCTTTTCACTTTAATACTCTTATCCATAATATCATCTTAAGTTATGCAACCGACGTGTTTATGCGAGATGCTCTATGTATACTGTAACTATATTTTCCCTCCGGATTATATCGTCTATGGCGAGCAACAACAGGAAATTGGTAGGTCCACGAAGCGCTCTTGCAGATACGAAAAGTTATATCTGATGGAGCTGCACTGAGGAAAATTGCGTATTAATCCGCTCGAAGGCTAATGCATCGTAACGCGATCTTATTACCTCTATCTTCAAAGAAGAAACTACTCCGACCGTCCTGGCTTTTCTCTTCATCGACCTCGCTGTAACTATCATCTTTGTGGTAGCTAGTACGGAAAAGAGCGACTGTAATTTTTTCGTGCTATGTCGAAGCCTCATGTTGGATGGTAGGAAACGAGAAAATTATATATCCTCGATGCTGTATCCGATATTCCATATTCCATACCGAGCGCAAAATAATTTCACGTTTTTTATATTATAATAATATTTATATTATAATATAGTTATGAAATCACGTGTGTGTCGACGTGTCACAAATCCATCGTGAGATAGAAAGTCGCCAATAATAATTATATATATATATATATATATATATATATATATATATATAATTCAAATATTATAATTCAAAAATGTTTTATAATGAAGTGAAAAGATTTTGGAAAATCTTATATACATTCACTTGTAAGTACTTTATACAAATAATTCCTATAAACAAAACAAAATAGGAATACGTAGTATTATTGCCTGTCAGTTTTGGAGTCCATTTTGTCAAACGCTCATTTTTGTTTATCTTACAAAAAAAATTAATTATTCCAAAATTTCAAACAGTATTATAAAAACTGCTTATACTATCTGATAAAACACACTTTTTAGTTTGCACTTAACTTTGTTTTTAAAGTTTTATTTTTATCTTTTTTGTTTAAAAAATATTGTCTAAAAACATCGTGATATGTCGATATCGGCGACTATCCTCTAATACACATCTAATACATATCAATAATCAATGCAATCGCATTTTGTGTCGCTGTCATCGACAAAATCGCGAACGTGTGAGGAATGTAAAAGTAAACTGCGCGTTTCGGCCATGTATAAAATTATAATCCAGCGGCGTGACAGAATTCCACGTGTAAGCTGACGCGGTTCTCCCGAATGGAACGACTCCCATAAATCCGAGAAGATTATTACAGAGTGCTAAAGGTGAGTTGCGGAATTGTCGAAGCTGCACAACCATTGAAATACCACTCGAGTAACCATAATCTTCATATCGCACTTCATTTATATTTAACATATCCGCTCTGTGCGTGCGATGAATAAAAATTTCCTATAGTATTCAACACACGCGCTACTTTCCTTGTCCGAGATTATATCATGTGTCCGTAAAATAATAATGATGCAGCAGCAGAGAGAGAGAGAGAGAGAGAGAGAGAGAGAGAGAGAGAGAGAGAGATAGGTATATGTTAATATTGCGATATATTTTAAATATAGAAGATTAAAGAAATAAAGTTCTTCAACATACCTATCTATTTATTTATCTAGTGAATAGATAAATAAATAGATAATTATTAAAAAATATCTATAAATTAATATAGAGACCAATAAATATGTATACATATAATCACGCATACAGAAAATGTAGATTTGTAGAAACTTGCATTTGTTTGAACAATTGATCATCCAAGACTTCGTCAATTTATTAATTTAGAAAGAAACTAATTTTTCTCAAATATCAATTCTTAATAACTGACAACTTAGTTTAAGTATAATAGACATATTATATATATTTGTAGACAATAATTTGTCCTTTTCTAGTCCTTATATCTTTAAATTTCTTGGAGTGAAATCTCACTCCACAAAAGAGTTAAAATATTGCCATTATTAAAAAAAAATGAAAAATTTACATTCTTGAATAAGAATAGCAGATTTTCACACTTTTGGAATGCGATTCACTTCAAAAAAGGAATGAGATTTTTTTCCTTTAGAATGAATTTCACTCTAAGAAAAGATAAGAATCTGTCACTCTTATTTGAGAGTGCAAATTTTTCCTTTTTTAATAGTATTTTAACTTTTAAAGATAACAGAGTCAGGTCACGAGTGATTTTATCAAATTTTCTACGAGAGAGAAAGATATACAATACATAATTTCCCTCGGTATATATCTCAAAATCTAACTTATATTATTTCAGTCTATAACTTCAATTAAAATTATAAAGTAAGACAGTATGAGTTAGAGAGTGAGTAGTATGCAAGAAGAAATTATATATATCTCTTTCTTTCTCATATGATTTTAACAAGATCACTCATAGCCAGACTTGATCTTTATTTCCTAGCAAGTAATTCTTAAAGGTGTCTGCCCTTCTACTACAAGAGTCATATACGTGAAAGTTACAGACATTTCTGTTTTACGATATCCGATATAGCTCTCATATATATGATTGTAGTATAATAGAGTAGACTCCTTGTTTCACTAAATCTATGAAAAGACGGATAATTGTCCACAAGTGTACATATTATTCGAGAAACATTAATCTCTAATTCGAACACAACATTTCAAACCCATTAAAACTATGAGTAACGCATAGTCGCAAAGCACAGCGATGATTATCAATGACAACTCTCTGATACATTACGGCGTGACGACGATCTAGCGCGACTTGCAGCCATATCAGTCCGTAATGCGTATCGACACCGTTGGCTGCGCGAATGGCGATGAGAGATTCAACGGTAATCCCCTTTACCCGCTTGTTACGAGACACCTGGGGTAATTAGGTTCCCCGTTGCTTTAACGGGGCGCCGGAGTTCGACGCCCAAATTGACGCTCGCGCATCCATCGCGAGCTTTTCGGAACGGAATTTGAGTGAGCGCGCACGCAGCGCGTTTCATCCGCAAACAGCAACCTGCAGTGTAGTCGCTGGAATTATAGAGGTGGACGATCTCGCGTTACGTGACCAACAAGACGGTTTTCAATTTGAGCGACCATTCTCGCTTAGCACCGCGATCGTTAGCACGGTGGTCGTTTCATGAGAGCGCATCGTCAGATTTTACGTACCACCTCGCTCCACGCAAATTGGCTTTCGTCCTTAAACACGAATCTCGCGTCGTATCCACCTCCTGCGACATTGTAATAAACGACTTGATCTCGGGCATAGCGGCGTTACCGATAACCGTTGCTCGTTGGCTTTGTTCATGGAAATAATACCGCATAGATGATACCGCAATAAAAGCAGATATTCCAAAATCAATGTTACAATATGTTAGATGTGCTAGATGAGAAGAGATGTATATGAAAGTATCAACCAACAAGAGGATGTTAAAAAGGGACCGATTTCTTCCCCAAAAGGGTATTATTAAAAGTGTTTTTAACATTGATCTCATGAATGTGATAATATTAATAAAAAGTTCAGAGCAGATAGGAAATATGTAGAAAAATTAAGCATAAACCTGATATGTTTATTCAAATTTCAATATATTCTAGCTAAATTTTCGAAGTGTTCTTCAAATGTTACAAACTTTTTAATAACTTTATCATATCTAGAAAGTAAATAATCCACAAAGATATTATTTTTTTATTTTTGAACAAAATCGGTCTCTTTTTAATATCCTTTATCAGATATTAAGACGTTAGACCTATTCCTATCAATGCAGATTAACTTCAATCCCCACTTTTAATTTACTTCTTACCTTTTTCTAATTTTTAGAACTAGAAAAAGTATAAAAAGTATACGGAAATTAAAGTTAATTTACGAGGGTGGATAAACGAGAATTTTTTTTATTATTTATTAGACAAAAATAAAAATGTAAAAAAACAAATTATTTTTCTACATAATACCCTCTACATTAATATATTTGTGTGTGTGTATGTATTTGTGTGTGTGTGTGTGTATGCCAGCGGATAGCAGTTTGCGATCCCGTTTTCATAAAAAATAATAGGTTGTGTCTGCAGCTAATTGCGCAAGAATTCTACTGGCATTGTCCACAAATCGTCCAATTCTTCTTTTAGATCCAGGTAATAATCCTATGAAACATTTAATTCATCCTTGAAAAATTTTGTTTATATTTGATCCACCCTCGTACATTACGTAGAAACAAACATAAAAGATTATTATTATTTCTAATTTCAACACAATGTAACTGGTACTGTAGAGCTGTAAAGCTTGACCCGAAAAATTATAGAGATACAATTCACATCTTAAATAGATGATTTGAAGATTATTCTTTACCTTCTTTCAAAAACCTTTTTTTATATATTTGTTTCGAATATCAGTCGAGCTTTCAGTAAGATTCTATTAACGAACGACGCAATTTACCTATTCTTGCAAATAGTAGCTACAGCCGAGGCGCAAATCTTAATGTAATATGACGTGACAAGAAGTAAAGTGGATTTCCTACTAAACTGGTGACGTAAGACGTCGCAGCAAAGCCTGAGAACGTTCCTAATTTCGTTATTAGAAAATAGGACATCAGGCGCACATATAAGAAGCTTATCTATCGAGGAACCGTTTTTAACATCAGCATTCGATATCAATAGACTTAGATATTAACATTCTTAATTAATACATAAATCTCTGCAGACATTCTTTGTCTGCTATTACTCTTATTCAGCCGCAATCCAGCAACTGCAGTTATTTAATCAGTATATTAATCACGTTTTATTCCGAGAATACACAAAACAAACAGAATTCTCCATAGAATTTCTCCCTGGATAATCAAGGAAACATATAATGACAAGGGCGTTACTTTTCCTTCAAATCCGTGATTCAAATGCGATCCCCTTACAATTCAATCATCTTCGCTACTACTACATCCCGTTCCGATATCATGCTTCAGTTATTTCGATTAAATGCATTCGACGAACAAATTGGATTTCTAGAAGTTTAAAGCCGAACTGTCAGTATTATTAACGCAATGGCATGTATGACATTATAGAGAAAATTCAATTAGTAATAATATTAAACCTAGCATTATCATATAATTGCCAATCAACAATGTCTCTAATTTCAGACACAAAGATGTATAATGTCATTTATAGTATATTATATTCATGATGATCCGATTGTATACTGTGAAAAGCAAGTTTAGGCATTGCTACTGCATTATGTATTAGTAACTTCCAAAAGAAAGGTAATAAAGAAATATAAAAAATATTATACAATATTCAAAATATTACATAAGCCTATTCTACAATTACGTACACGTAGTTGTAAGTGGTTATAATTGTAAAAATTCATCAATCACAGCCGAATACGAGAAGAATATTTGATTGTAATTGATCAATTTTTATGATTACAACCACTTATAATTACGCTTACGCAATTATAGAATAGGCTTTAAATCACTTGTTACAATTACTATATAGACACTATTTTTCGTCAAATTCAAGATATTTTGTATTTTAATAAAACGTCGTACTATAGACTATCACAAATGAATCCCTGCGGCGATAAAATAGATATGATGAAAATAGCACGTGAATTCGGTGGCAGTGCTTGTCAGATTAGTCACGTCGTCCATTGAAACGCATTATTAAACGTCCGCCCGACTGGAAATCGCAGGAACGGAGAGCTTAATTATTAGAATTACGAGGAGATCAGTGGTCTGTGAAAATTAAGAGAAATTTAATCGCCACAGGCAGCCGGTAATGAAGGAGAAAACGATTACTTGCTGAGCTAAACGTTCATATGTGATTGTACATTGTATTGTCCAAAATGCGTCATTATTTACAATGCGCATTTGCATTTGCATGGATTGTTATATATATTAAGTATAAGCGATATTCTATCTCAATAATGTTTTCACGATAATGCAAGTTTAAAATATATCAAAAAATTAATTTACATTGAGATTCATTTAATTAAAAAAATATCTTCCTTCTCATTTTTGAAATAATTTTCAAACATTTGTGAATTATAATGACACAATGTATATACTTAATAAAAATTAATATACAATAATCTTTAAATATAACAGATTTCTATATCTTTCTTTTAAGCCTGTAGCAAAAAATAAATTTTGCAACTTAATCTTATATGCTATTAAACAATACATATACATAGATAGATATCTAATAATTTTAATATGTCAATTATATAATTTAATGAAATGACTGAAAAAAATGAAAAAAACAAATATTTTTAATGCGCACTCTCTGATGATCATGAACTGTAATTATCCAGCAGCATTATTCGCGTACAATTGAATGAATCGATAGAAAAGGCGCGCCGAATGTTCTAGAAAATGGGCTAACCAATTTTCATTGTCCCGGGTAACTGCGGGAAACGAAGCTCGCCTCTCACTTGCGGTGAGAGACGAACCATTTTTCGCCGAAAACAGTGGCAAGTTTCTCTTGCGGTAGTCACAGCAATTGGAAACCGAACCGATGGCTTGCGAAAACCATAGGAGACTTAATTACTCCGGTGGTCGCCGGAAACAAGGACGAAAACGATTATTCGCCGGGATCAATGATTCTACCTCGTTGAAGTCATCAATTTCATAGACGAGGGGGCAGGCCCGACGCGACATGGTAATTGAAAATGTATTCGAACATTTGCTACAACGAAAAGCGGATTTATCTGGACATGTAAACGGACCTATTCAATCTCACTCAAAGCATAATCATAATCTGCGCTCTCTCTCTCTCTCTTTTCTAAAAAATTACATCCATTTAATATAGCGCATTTATATTTGAGTAAATACAAAAGCCATTACATTCAAAAATAAGATATATAAAGATATATAAAGATGTAATAAGATATATAAAGATATATAAAAATAAGATATATTCAATTTTAAAAAATAAGATATTGAAACTTTTGAATTTCTTGGTCTTGCTTACGAATTGAACATTTTAAACTATGTAGAAACAATTATAAAGGAGATATAAAATTAAAGGAGAAAAAATAGGTAACGTTATAAAAAGAAATTAAATTCCTACTCTGTACTAATTTTTTATTGTTATTTATTATTATTTTTGTATGACACACGTTTTGCTAACTTTCTTTCTGTGTTTAATACTTAATTTTTATTCGAATTTGACATAAACATAAAAAAGGAAAAAACATTCCATTCTTTCAATAAATAATTATAGTGTAATTTGTAATATCGTATATAACTTTTTTTATTAGGATTTTTTAATAGGTTAATTAAAATGCGTTAAAATCGTACTTATATATATATATATATATAGTAAAAATTGTACTTAAGTCAATAACTTACTCTATGACTTAACACATTTACATCAATAGTTCTAAAATGAATTAAATTCTTTCTTTAACTGCAAAAGTAGTTAAGTGCATCGTATTTTAATAAATAGAAATAGTATTTCTATTTATTAACTTTTAAAAAAATTTCAAACTATTTTAGTGATAACTATTTTTGAAAATGACGTATTTATTTAATATTTAATAATATTAGAAACGTCTATATTTAATATATATTAGAAGCATTTAGGTATAATTGATTTACTCGAACGTATTTAGAATCTCAGAAACTAAATTAATTACCTCAGCTACGGGAAATTTAAATAGACATTTTTTAAAACGTGCAATGGAGAGAGATAAACACCAGTAGTTAATCATTTTCTAATTTCTTCATATAATCTTTTGGTCATCTTTCTCTACCAAGTAGGAAGATAAACAATGAAAAATTTACTTGAACGTACTTTCCTTAAACTATTAAGATAAAATATTGCCTCATTTATTATCGAGCTAAAAATCCTCACTATAATAATGTATTATATACCTTTATTTAGTCATAATAATTGATAGTAAGTGTAACATTATATCCATACAGAGTTCAGTAACATGCCAATTCAGCGGTTTCTGAACGTCACCGCGAAGCGGCAAAAATCCCCCCGGGAGGATGAAATATCGAATCATTAATAAAAAAAGATTTCCGCAGCATCTTCAATTTAACGAGCAAAAATGTATCTTCGTTATCGTGCAATGGTTGGTAACGACGAAGCAACGCGATCTGTGTAACACAACCTTTAAGGACCAACTCCGCGGATGTTCTCCTTTCAAGATGACGAGATTTATTTCGCCGCGCTCGGTAGAAAAGAGAAACCTGAGAAAAGCGAATTTGTAATCTCTGATTACGTAAAATGAGTCGCCTTAATTGACACGCTCGTGAAACAGGAGCGCGAACGCGAAAGAGAAGAGCATTGCACCGCTTCGTTTTCCTCACTTCAGCTAATTTGTTATAGGTGTTAATCAACGGCTATTCACAAAAACATTCACTTTACGTGGACGCAATAAAGGAGATTTCAGTTACTATCTGTATTGCGCTGAAGATAACAATTCTCAACGTGACATGTTGCACAAATTTGAACCAATGTACATGAAATTGTATTTGGCTAAACAAACGTTACACCTTTAATCAATCAGCAATAACTGTTTTGTAATTATAGGTATGTAAATTGAACATTATTTACGATTGTCAATATATAGTACCTCATTGTTTTCGAGATCCGCAATTAGCGTTGAAAAGTATACCGACTGAAAAATACTCAATTTCATACCTTTTTTATTAATTCAATATTATACCTGATATTGAAATAATATATAAATGTACACTGAACCAAAACTGTACGTAAATACAATAAAATATTCATTAAATTAATGAAAATTGATTCAATAAATTTTCATAATGATTTAGGTTATAAAACTATTACTATTAGAATTCATTGCAAAAATGAATATATAATTATATAAATGAATCCAGTTCTTGTATCAATGAATTAACAACATTAAGTCGGACATTAAGTCGGACATTGATTAACGATCATATAAAATCTGTATATTCTGAATGAATAAAATGATTTTGCATGTATTTTATCTAATTGATATATTTGCCAATTTTACAGAAAATAAAATAACATTTTTGCAATTTTTCATTATGTTACGTGTTATATGAAAATTTAATATTTAAAATTAACGAATATAAAAATATATATTCTCAAAATATAGATCTTCATGGGATAATAAATAGAATAATATATTGATATTTACGAAAAAAATGTAAACATGTAAACATCAAATAGTTTATAATGTACCTACTGACTTCGTACAAATATTTTAGGATATATACATATAATATAATACTTTATAAGTGTATATATTATTAAGTGTATATATGTATATATATATATATATTATTATTATTATATATTTTTAAGATAATGTATAAAACATTAACATTATTAAAATTCTCAAATTTCGAAATAAATTAGCGTAAAAACCGCACGAAAGAAATGCTTGATGAGCAACATATCTCTCCGAGAAAAGTGACAGGTTTCAAGTAGCGAAGGCAAGCACACTTTCTAAGGGAATAATAATGATAATCCATAATCAGTCATGCCCGTCATGAATCTCATGTTCGTTCAGACGAAGTGCTTGAAGGAGAAGCAGAATTCTGCACGCGCGCAGAATTTCAAAATGACGAACGTGCGCTTCGGTTTCCGTTGAAACATTCGGAGCATTCGTGTTTAATTGGAAGAAATGAAAAGCCGATACCCGGAGGGTCGTTAAAGGCGCATGAGTTCGCGGCACCGCAAATGAACCCTTATCATCGACCGACACCGTCTCGCCCTCGTGTCGCCCTCGTTCACTTGCGACGCAATCATCCGTTTCACTCCGATTATACACCTATCGCAGTATGCTGCTTGAACGTTTGCTCGACGATCAAAATTGGTAGATCGATGCAATCGAGCGCGTAACGAATGACAGTTGTATAGGAATTTTGCTATTTCGCGGGAGAATTTGGCGACGCTGACGCAATGCATTTCGATCGCAATCGAAACAATCACAGTTGACGGTTATGGAATCTATAATGAACTCGCCATTAGAAGATATCACAACAATTTCAAGTTTGAAGTGTACATGTCGAACCGTGATGTTACATGACTAGAGATATAAACAACGGAAAAATACTAGAATAAAAAACTCGAAAATAATGGCTTTTTTCCTTCGGCTTTCACAGATTTTACTCGAATATTTTTTTTTAGGTCATTTAGATCTGTCGCAAGTGTTTGAAATCCCCCAAAGGATTTACACTTAAAATGATATGAATAGAAAAATAGATTTGGGCGTTGAAAAAAAAGAAAGCACAGATGCAATATAAAATTATAAAGACAAAAGTATTAAAAAATATTGAAATAACAAGAAAACTAAATTCTACTTCTTCTTCTACATATTTAACATGAATTCTTTTTTAACTTGAATTCGTTTTTTCATGAATTTTATGTGATTTAGTAAAAAAATACCGTTTTTTATAATAAAAAACTAGATTTTTACTTGATACTTTTCTCCGAAGTTAAAAATACCGTTTTTTTACATCTCTATACAGGACGAACACAGATAATATATACACTGCAACTTAAAAACAGATAAGAAAGAAAGAACAAAAGAGATTAAAAAGAAGTGCTGTGTAAGAAGAACTCTAAAAAGAGAAACGCAAAGATGTTTGTACGTACGGATATAAGATACATTTGTCTTTTTACTTCAGAGCTAAGAAGCGCCATTTTTCGTACGAGGTATTGATTTAATAACAGCGGTTACTTGCAGCCACATAATGCGGAACGATCGAAGCGTAATTTACCAGAGTCTGCCGAGTAAAAGGCTCTCGAGTTAGCGTTCTCACGATTCCTCACGTACCGCATAACAACAAAATCCTTTCGCAATAAAGAAAAAGAAAAAGGAGCAAGTATATGGAGCCCGTATGATCTCGAGCCGCAGCCGTAGAAATAAAAGTCAATCTTGCTGCCTGCTGTTGCCGCTCGTAAATCCGTAGAATCGAATCGCAGGTCTACCTCGAATCAAAGACAGAGAGCAGAGAGAAGAGATGCTCTGGAGAACTGCAATTCCAAGAAGGTGATTACTTGAAAAGGAGGCCGTGTAAATAATGATTGGACACCGCGGCGCGGGAATTGGTCCTCCATGAGCCCGCTGGGTTTGCCATTCTGTTGCGACCGATCTCTTGTTACTTTCAACTATCGTTGAATTAATGTATTCGCGTCGTCATCCATCTGCGTAAACTTAGTTTGCACTCCTATTCTACATATACGACACCTAAGATGAATTCTTACTTGATGAAGATATAGTAAGTACAAAAAGTATTCGTACAGAACAAGAACGGTTGACAATGCATATGAGCAGTATTAATTGTTGGATCTTCACAGTTGTAATTGTTGCACAGAATTTATGACTTCTGTGTAATTTTAAGACATTCGTTTACAATGTCGATTACAATGTAATGGAACGTTTAATATGAGAATCACTTTATAACTTGACACATACAAGACAATGAAAATTATGGACATGTATTCAAGAAGCCAATTGAATTTTGTAAAAGGTTTGACGCAATTTGTCGAAGAATTTAAGCGTGTACAAGCGTTAGCTTTTCAAAGATCTGTAAAGGATGTCTAATTTTTAACTTTCTGTAAATTACCGTTTAATAATCTGGCATTTTTGTTGTATTGAAGATGACTGAATAACAGTCGAAATGTTTACATATAATTGAAATATTGATAAATAGATATTGTGCAATAACATCCTGCAGTTTGGCCTTTATTGTTAAAAAATTTTTTTATTTGTAGAAAATAAATATTAATTAGCAATTTTATAAATATATAAAATAAGGCTCGAAAGAATCTATCACTGAAAAGTATATTAAAAAAAAGCCTATCAGAGCGACAGCTGTTTAGATGCACAGAATCTCTTTATTCTCGTGTGAATGTAACAAAGAACGAAATAAATAAATGTTTCAATTTGTCCTTATCATATAAAATATAAATCTAAATTACACGAGTAATCTATCTAAAAATATATAATAATAACTACAATTAGTATTATACAATTTTCAAGTTGATGAATCACGACAAATTTAATTTGTTCTTCTTTTATCCAAATATTAGTTTGCTGTGTAATGAATGAAAGCCAAATGAATATCATAAACATTATGAAATTATACAATAATATTATAAAAACTTACATAAAAAATAAAAACGATGTCGTATACATTGTGTCAATAAATAAAGTTATATTGCGCATCAAATTGTCATTTGCTGTGTAGTCATTCAAAAGAAGAACAAAAAGCAAAGAATTAGAGGATTATTTAAATCATTTATCTGAATTTTAATTTTATTAACTTACATGTAAGCATTTCTCACAACTCGACGTAAAAGTCTTGTGGTATTGACAGTCAAAGTTGAAATGAGAGTCAAAATAAGTCATGTAGTTATTGAAATAAAAATAAAAGTAAGAACAAAGAGGAAAAAAGCAACGTCACGATTCCGCAAACAAATTATGTAGTGGGTCTAAAGAATAAGTATCATTCTGTAATTCAAACTCTGTTTCAATTTCAAACTCTGTTTCTGTTGCTTTTTATATGGATCATTTCCGAAATCAATCTTTTATTAAGCACCCTTTCTTCTCGTCTAATATCTTGACATTTTCCCAATCAAATTCATGCTGATGGCTAATTCTGTGTTCTGTTATTACGGATTGCTGTGTAGTGTTCCAATTTATGTGATTTCCATGTTCATTTAAGCGTCTTCAAACATCTACCTGTTTGGCCCACATACGATGCTTCACAATCTCGGCAATCAATTTCATGTACAACGTCTGTATGAGATAATTTCGGGACGAATGTCTTTATATGACTCCTAATGAATCCCCTTAGATTATTAATCCCCTTATATGCCATGTGTATTAAGCAGTTTTTTTTATCTTTTCTGATAAAAATGGTAAAAGAGATAGCAATTTTATACTATGAGTTCTGTCCTAATATAAACAAAAAAGATTTTGTGTATCTCTAATCTTATTAGAAGCTAAATTCATCGACTACAACTGTACAAATACTTTTTGTGCGTTTAAATAATTTTTATCTTTTTATCAATCTTTTATTTTTGCTTTTTTTTAAAAGAATACATTTTAATTATTATGTACCTTATGAAATAAAATGGTTTTAAAAAATCAATCTATTTTTGTTGACTAATTAATGTTTATTTATTAAAAATAAAGTTTTTTTTTAATATCTACTGTGTACGTGAATACTTTTTCTGTATATAATGGACACGCAATTCTGTATAAATAAATTCTGCGATTGCGAGTAAAACGAATTTGTTAAGTCAATAAATAAACACAACAATTTGATATGATAAAGATAAATAAACACATATTATTTTTTGATCAGCAAAAAATTTTATCAGTTTACTTGCTTCTTATACAAAAGAACTTTACTTTTCCTTATATTTTCCTCTCGTCGGAGTTGCACCATGAATTATTGTATATTATTATATTTTTCACTTTGATGAAGCATATTCTTACGTACGCGACGACTAATAATTTCGATAACGATTATAAGAAAATATAACTAACTGCAGATGTATATCAAATGTATGTCTAAAATGCCAATGCAAAGTACCCATTGTTAGTCGACATCGTTAGAGTGTTAAGGTGTGACTCTGACAATTAAATGAATGTTTTCACTACCTCTCTTCACTGCATACTCCTGTTTCTCTCACTCGCGGTAAACTGGTACAGCCACTTATGTGAAGAAACAATCGGCCAGTTAGCCTCTGACTATCGATCGAATTTTGCAGCTTTTGTCGAGCCGCTGGTGCGAAAAGGGATGTTGGTCGTCGCATGGCAAGTATCGTTACATGAGACAGAAACGTATGATATTCGATGTAAGTATCGATCAAATATCGATCAAGTATCGGCTTCCGGTATTGCAACTGCTTTAGATAACGCGATCCCTAAAGTCCACGTTCGTTACTTTTCCCACTATCTTCGCTAGTGAAATCCGATCAACCAGAGCAAATGTTTCGTAAATTCTACGAACGTGTGTATGTACAGTGAATGAGTTCGTTGCACGTACTGCCGCAGTAATGACTATTTACTAGCTTCGCAACGGGATTTTCAATCGGTGAAAAGTTACATTGCACAACCGAGCACGATAGTTTTGAGTGAATCATAAACATTGTAGGCAACCGTTATAAACCAAACGAGCGATTTCGCGTTCGACAATATTGCGTAACGATAACGAGATCTCGAAAAGCGGAATTGCACAAGCTTTCGTTTAAAATTGTAAATGAGTATTAAAGCTTTTGAGAATGTTGAAAGTTTTACTTGATATTTTACTTGATGTTTAAATAATAAAATATAGCAGTAGAAACAAAATAAATACATTTAATCACTTGATAATTCTTATATTTTTATTTGAAACGTTTATTAAAATAATGTTAATTCTATTTTGAATTTGTTGAATAAAATCTTCGAATAGATAAAGTCCATGATCTTAAAAATAATATTATATAATAGAGATGATAATATAAAATATAGTATAGATATTATATACGAGGGTCGTTAAAAAAATTTTGAACCTCAACATGAAAATTATTCGTCAAAATCATTTTGGTACTACAATCGTACAAGTTTTAAAAGACACCTGTAAAAATTGTAACCATTTTGGACACTCACTTATTGTTTGACAGTCATTTATGCCTGTTGATGTCAGTGTTTTTGTAAAAATGGAAAAAATCGAATATGGCAGTCGCCATGACAAAAATTTACGAATTAAAGTTCAAATTGATTGACCACGCCCCGTATTCATCAGATCTTGCTCCCAATAATTTTTCCTATTTCCTAGGCTCAAAATTTGGCTCCAAAGACAAAGATTTTCATCAAATAAAAACACTGACATCAACTGACATAAATGACTGTCAAACAATTGAGCGTCCAAAATGACTACAATTTTCACGGATATTTTTCAAAACATGTACGATTGTAGTACTAAAATAGTTTTGACAAATAATGTCATTTTCATGTTGAGGCTCAGAACTTTTCAAATGACTTTTGTATAATATCATTATATTTGATCAAATCCAAAATTTAAGCGTATTAAGACTATTAAACGATTTTTTTAAAGTTGGCAGAAATTAATTTAAGTAATTAAATGGCAGCAACTTTAGATTTTAACATCATACCAATTTTTTATAGGGCCAATTTCACCAATGCTAATAAACTTATCCGTCGATTAACTTCATCATCAGAATAGTCAATAGTAAAACTTAAAATCTATCTTCCTAATTTATTCTTGTTATTAATAGTAAAGAAAAAAACAATAAAATGGAAATATATTTGACTATTTTTTATAATACATACTTTCAAAATTAGATTAGAGACAATGAATTTTCAGTTTAGCAATTGACAATACTCAAAGTTAATCGGCGGATAATTGGCGTTGGCGAAACTCTGGACCATAAAATTAAATTTAAACGTATGTATGTATATGTGTTGACTGTTATATTTTCTCTTAAATTGGCAAAAATTAACAGAATTAATTTGATTCATTCAATGGCAGCAACATTTTTAAGATTCCACTGTCATAGAAACTGTCTATAAGCGCTGCTTATTATTTTTGACAAAAGCTACAACAATCATCGGTATCAAAATTGCGTCGAATGTGTAGCCTGAACCCTATGTCGATAACGTGCGACAGTAGGTGCACCGATAGCAGCCGATAACAAATTAATTATGGTTTAGACTGAAGCATGTATTAGTCGATAGAGATCCATGATCGAGGTAATTACTGCCGAAATTCAGATCGAGTCGCGGGCATGTAACTCGAATGTAATAACAGGAGACAATGCGGGGAACGGGGACAATCAACGTAACACATCGATTTTCATTCTAACACATCGATCGACCGAGAAGTGCATCACCTCATGTATGTGTGCGTGTGTATATGTTTAGTTTCGAGCGTTCCTCGCCGAGACGCGATTGATTACTGACGATCAGATTATGGCAATTAATAGTTCGAGTGCCATGAATCCCTTCGCTTGTAAATTAGTTCCGTTTCCGGCAGAGGAACTCTCGGAATCCAACTTATCACCGCAAGTACGCGGACGACTGTTATCGGTCATCTAGCACAGAACCTGTATTCCACACACATACACATACAGAGAGAGAGAGAGAGAGAGAGAGAGAGACAGAGAGAGAAACGCATACATACGTTACAAACAAGTGTCTTTCCAGATAGGCGAATAGACGTATAACATTATGGACGAAAATGTCAAGATGAATACTCGAAACCTTACACTATTTGCGATTTTGAGAAAATAAAAGTCTATTTTACACGCAGATACGATCTTCAGTATGTCTCATTAATACATACTTATTTATATATCCTACATTTTGTAGAGTTAGCGATATATGCGAATAGAAAGAGAGAGAGAGAGAACATTGTGTGAAGAGGGAATATCAAAAACAGACGGGATCAGCGGATATTGAGAAATTAGAAGAGCCGAACTCAAGTAAGAAAAAGAGTCCAAAAGAGAGTATATCGAAGACTTGAAGACTTGAAGCAAACGAACTGGTTGTGGCCTAAGACGATCTTTTACATTGACAGAAGAACCGAATAGATGACTCCACACGAGCAAGATGTACTCAACTACCCTAGGGGGATGCTGTTTATTGCTATCAAGAAGGCGAGGACGTGGCTTTGTGTCTTGGAGCGACTGGCGGAAGCGGTTTCCTCCTGGATCGACTCTGTTCTTTACGTACGTTCGGAAACGCAGAACAGATACGTAGAACGAAATAATCATTGTATTCCGTTACCGACTTGCGAATCATCATTGCGATCGTTTACGTATACGAAAGTTTATATTTATTTCCGACACGAACAAATTGGTCGCGACGTATTTTGAACTTTGTATAATATATTAAATGCGAGCGGATTGAAATAGAATCAAAGTCGAGTTCTGATTATTGTCTGTAATAAAAGAGTGATGATTTTCCAAGCAAATTACTCAGTAAGATCGTTATAGTATATTCGAATTAACTTAATTACTCTCCTGTTAGAATATCACAAATCATAATTTTCATATTTATGCGACATGAGTTGATTTCTATAGTGTTTTAGTATTTCGTAAAGTATGTAATCACGTAACAATTTTAATAAATTGATTTTAAGCTTATTTTATTGTTTAAGCTTATTATTAACTGTTTGATCGTATAAATTAAGCTTTAATAATATTATTAGGTGTTGGAATTAATTCGTAGCGTTTTTTAATGAAAGAATGTTATTTATTTCACATGAGCATTAAAAAATACATTAATGAAAGTACTTCCCATCACTTGTAAAACGCTACGAATTAATTCCAACACCTAATATTAACGGAATGTATTTTGTTTTGTATCATAATAAATTATCTTTCGCAATAATTAAAATGTACAGATACAAAAAAAGAAAACTGTAGATATTAAAAAAGAGTAAATAATTATAAAATATTTTATTTTTTCTATTTATAAATCTCATTAAGATGAGGTAAACAGTTTGATCAATTTAATTAACAATGCACAATGATAACTGGAACTTCTAATTTGATTTACGCAAATGGAATGTTCCAAATAGTAATTGAAAGTGAGCCTCGAGCATTACATTGTTTCGCATCTGCAGCATCCACACGTCAATATTGCGAAAATAGTGGCGTAGTACGATGCAAATCATACAAATTGAGCGGTTAGGAAATTGATATAAGCATACTTTACTAAAACCTCATACGAAAATTGTACGCTATTAAATTTTAGACATTATAAGTTAAGAGGTTTGTTCTAAATTGTTATATCTCTCGAAAGCACAGTATTGGAATCGAGGAAATATTTTTCATGATAACACACGTGTGTATGTAACGACTTAAAATATAATCCGATATTTTTATAATTTCAAATGACACGAAAATCGCAAAAAAGAAACGAAGAGAAAGAAAGAGAATGAAATGCGGCTTTTATTCATACTTAAAACCCATCACTACTGGTAATACCTGATGCTTTACCGACTTCGTTAACGAAACAATACAGCCCGATATCGTTTCCCTCTGGCTCGACCCAATCGATGAAACACGTTGGACTATTTCACAACCAAGTACTCTTGCTCTACATATCTGGCGTGCGTCCCGGGGACGCAAGCCCTCTATATTGAGTATAAACGCTATTCACACACATACACATGCGATAGGATAATGGGTTAAGTGGGGTCTACTCACGACGTCGATGAGCTGGGAGAGGCGTAGTCCCATTTTGACAGTGAGGCGATCGCTGTTGTTGCCAACAGGGCGGATGAGGCGGTTGTAGTTCGACAGCAGGTCATCGTAGAGACGCTTCGCTTCCGGATTGGCCGAGGCGCCCGGAAACGGGGCAACGAGACAGGATATGGCTGCCGCCATCGCCAGCAATCCGCCCAACCTGGACCACCATCTCCACCAGCCTTTCCCACCGTCGTTCGTCCAAGCATCCCTAAGCATCGTACGCCTTGTCCACCCCTTTAACAATAAATTACACGTCCTTTGTAATGCATGCCTCGGTACAGGGTTCGTTCATATCTCTCTCCCCCTTCCTTCCCCCCCCCCTCTCTCTCTCTCTATCTCTATCTCTCTGATGTACACGCCAGAATCCATCTCGCATGCATCAATTATCCTGCGGCTGTTTTACGTTGCGACATTAAAGGACATTTTAACCGTGATAAAATGCAATGACTTTGCGGCAGCTCGTTTCGCGCACGGAGTAGAAATAAAGTCAACAGTAATTAGGAAATACACTGCTAATGAAACGTTTCGTGCGGAGCGAGACAGAAATAACGCTTCGCGCGGTCAAATGCTATTTAAACATTTAATTAAAATTCGTATAAATATTGGTGAAACACGGACTTATTATTTCGAACCATGTATTCATTATTATAAAAGATTTTTTATTGTAGCAAAGCTCTAGTGTCGGCTACAAAACAAGCTTCGTTTTAAATGCAAAGCGAACGATAAATATGTTATGCTACTAGATTAAACACTACATATAGATAAGAGAATATCAAACGATAATTTAGAGTTTTTCGTTTAAAACGAAACTTGTTTTATTTTAGAGCCAAAAGAGAACAAAAATATTTACAAAAATGATTTATAATGAAAAATTTCTTCAACAAAAACTTTCACCGATAATTTGAAGGATGAGATACCGTAAAAAAGTCTCAAACGACGACAAATTCATGGAAAGACATTTTCGCTTAAAATTGTGAATTTCACAGTTTGACGGTCGTATCATGAAACTTATAAGTCGTCACTTAAGCAGATTGTAAGGCAAGTGCAATATGTTAAAAATTACTTGAAAAAATTACAGATTAGTTTAAATTGCATTTAAAAAATCAGAGACAATTTACCATCTGGATCAAAAGTTATTTCAATAAAAAACAATATTTTTTAGACACTCGTCCCAGAAAGTCGAGAGATCCCAGGTTCAAATTCTTCTGAGGTATTATTTTTCACAATAAAAGTTCTTTATTTAAATTAAGGGGAGAGGGGATTATATATGTGCGCGAATAACCGAACGTTTTGGCTCGCTATTATTAGCGTCTCAAATTGATTGTGTTTAAAAGTCTGAAGTTTCGGCACACACGATCACATCTAAGATAAATTAAATTCATTAACCAAGAATATTATATTATTCGAAACATTTAACTTTAACCGATCTTTGGCGCTCTCTATCATATTTATGTTGTACTCAGTCGGATGTTTCCTAATATTTTTTAAATTTGTACTCTAATAGTAATATATGAAAATGTGTTATAAAATAATGATCAAAATCTCAA
Organism: Acromyrmex echinatior; assembly: GCF_024713525.1. NCBI lineage: Eukaryota > Metazoa > Arthropoda > Insecta > Hymenoptera > Formicidae > Acromyrmex > Acromyrmex echinatior. Next base: position 1,703,148 of record NC_141863.1, on the reverse strand, counting down.
TTTTTTTTATATAAGTACTTTATGAATTCACAAATATTTATGTAAAGCTACATTGAGATTTAAACAGTTGTTCAAAAAATAAAAAAACAAAATATTTATTTTTTACTAATTAGTAAATCTCAATGAAACTATGCATAAATCATTTTTAATACTTAAAGTACTTATACAAAAAAAATTTAGATTTTTATTATTATTTAAAAAATTTTTGTTTATAACAATAAATGTAATAATAATGTAAAAATAATGGTCTATAAAAATGTGTTGCTCAATAAAAACAGAATGTTATGAACACAACTTTTATATGCATGTAGTTTGTTCAAAGCGTAAATATATGTGTTTTATGCTCTTACAACTTTCTTAAAATAATGAAGTTTGGTAAACGAATACAAATCGTCTAAAAGAAAAATCATACACATACAGTAAATTATGATTAGTTGGCAAGCAATCACTGGCAATGATACATGATTGTACGTAATGAGTTTTACGACACACTTCTAAGATAAAGAAGATCGTATTGACAGAAAGAAATGAAACAAGTTTTGAGAAAAGCTCTTTTACGAGCACGTATAAATCTTACTTGGAACAGGAACCGAAACGATTTCGCAATTAGTCCGCTTTAGACATCGCTATGCACGTCCGACATCGTGGCGTTATGAAATTATACGGATAATTCGCGATATTGTACCTGCAAATTCTGATTGATCGTCATAATGCAGGTTTGATCGTAAACTGGGTTATCCCAGGGAAATGACAAGCTGTTAACAGAGTGAAGATGAAATACTGTGCCATAAAATAAAATCGTAATGTATATATCCGCCTTTGGGTTATTTTTCATTGACATTCCTGCTGTGTATTTGCAGCCAGCATTTTCTTTTATGTTTATAGATCTGACGTATGGCGGTTATCGACTATTAGCCTCTGCGCTAAACTTATTTAGTTGTCCATTTCTATTCTTGAGTGTGCTATTTTTAACTTACAATTGATTTTAGATATCCTCGTATAATGCACAACTGCATGTTATAGCTTAAAGTTAATGTCATGTTGAGGAATGCGAACCAGATAATGGATTATCTAAATAAACATTTAATGAACAATCCTTGTATTCATCAGATATCAGCTATGTATATTTAATATTAAAAGTAATTATAAGTTGTGTTCTTGAATAAGGGATTATATTTGAAATAACATAATTAATCATAAAGCATAATAATTTTATCGCAAAATCAATATGGATATACTTTTAAAAAATTCTGAAAACGTCTCTACATTTGTTACAATGATACCATTCAAAAAACAAAATTTTTTAATTTATTTAGAATTTAGAAAATAAGTTTGAATATTTTGAATCGTTAAAAATGTTTATAATATTAATTTTAAAACGCAATTTTATATATAATTATAGAATGTACATAATAATTATAGAATGTACTGATTATAGAAAAATAAAAGTATGTTAAAGTATGTTCTTTCACTTTTCTTTATATTTCTACTTTTTCTTTGCAAGCAACTAAAAAATGATAATTTGTTTTAGTTATGTCGTTATTGTAGCAAATAAGCGATTATATTTTATTGAATCGTTATAATATAAATGTCAAGTATTTTAAGAAAATTTCTAAATGCGATTCAAATTAATATTATACGCTAGTATGAATTCACATTTTATCGATACAAACGTCATGGCGGAACAAGCCAATTAGTCACTTGGCTGTCGAACGCATTAAATCCGGGTCTCTAGTTAATTGCGAGAACACGCGATAAACCGCATGCGATTGTTCCGCAGTGGAAAGACCAATACATGCTGCTCGCTTGAACTCGCATAGCGCGAAAAGAAAAATTTGCGGCCTGGCAATGATTCGACATATTTCATGTACCATACTTAAAGTATTTAAACGGAAGCAGGTAATCGCGCGACCGGAAGCCATATCTCTGTTCAGGTTACGGTATTTAAGTGCGTCTTCTGTCGATTCTTTTTAATACCAACGACATCAAACTTTTCCGAGCGAGTCACCGTCCATCGTAAGACGTAACACGGCTGTCAGACCAAGTCATTTACTACTCGTGGTGAGGAGCGTAACCGCCCATAAAAGAAGGCTTGAACGGTATTGTTGTGTCACAGGAAAACAGAGAAGGAGAACCTCTCGAGGAAGTTTTATCGCTTCTTTGCTGACCTCGCCTACCTCTCTATTATCAGCATAATCGTATGCCTCGAAGAACTACTTCATCGTATTAGGGCAACTTCTCGCGCTCTGATGCTCCTCTTCTTAAAGAAAGGCGACAAAGAGAATTCTCAAACACGTTCTAAACTGTATTTTATCGAAATTTTCGAAATAGGCGATTGTGCGAATAAACCAATTTTATTTCCTTTTTCCCCTTAATATGTATATTTTAAATTGTTCTGTTTGTTATGTTATGTACCAGGTGAATTATACAGCCTTGAACAAAAATATTAGGCACTTATATTTTATTCATTCATCTGGAATTTTTTTACTTGCATTGTTATTATTACCTATTCTTTATTGGCATTATATGTACATAAGTTTAAAGGATTTTTGAAACAAAAGATAATTTACAGCAAAGACCATAAATCAATTTTTGAATTAAAACTTTAATTTATTTACTTTATTTACAGTTTTTCAGCAAATTAACATCTTTCTAATATGATTGCTTGATTGAGCATCGAATTATTAAAAAAATTGTTTATCAATTTAATTTAGTTTATGGCATTATTACAATGGTTTAATTGCGTTTATAAGTTCTCGGAAAATCAATTCGGCGCGCAGTTTGAATGACTACAAATATGATCTATATACATGTACATATATGTAGTATATATATATATATATAATATACATATATATATATATATATATATATATATAATTTACATTAAATTATTTAAAGCATTAAAGATCTAGTTTCGATCGGTATAAGCTTCTAGTTTATCAATTGTGTTTCCCACATTTACGGTTTAAAATATTCTTGTCTAAAATTTTAAATAATGGTTAATAAGGTGCCTAATATTTTTGATCAAATCTATAAATATGTTTTAAAATTTCGTAAACGTGTTTTTGCATAAAAAAGAAAAACAAACATGTTTCTATAAACAAATGTTCCCATAAACATTAGGTTGTAAATGCTTTGTTATCAAAATAATGGACGTAAATAAATTTGAAATAATGCGTCAATGTCATGTATATGTCATGCACAGACACGTGTGAAAAATGATGGAGAAGTTTAAGCATCTCTTGTAAACAAAAAAGTATCCATCTGAAACTTTTAAATAAATTCATTGTTACTGTATTTGTATTCATTATTTTAATGATGAAGCATTTATGACCTGTAACCTAAGTAGAACAATAAGTTATGATAACGTCAAAATGACGTTAAAATAAATCGTTACTGAAAAGTGACTTTTAATAATCATTTGACATTATTTTGATGTTATGATGAATTACGTTCTGTTTGAGAATGTTTATAAAAACATTTATTTTTCTTTTTTATCCAAAAATATGTATTCACAAATTTTAAAATATATTTATGCCTTATCCTGTACATATATGTATATATACATATATATGTATTGTATATGCACACGTCTAAAAATACAAAATTGAGAAAAAAAATTATAACTTTTTAAAACTGTTAAGATATTATATTATTTATAAGATTATTATAAACAAGACCAACTAAAATGTGAATGGAAATTAAATATGACTGATCATTATTCAATTCTTTTTTAAGAAGTATGTAGCCTCTAATTTCATTTCTTTGCAAAAAAAAACCATCTTTCTTGATATTTTTTCATATATAAAGCCAATATATATCGCCAATATATTCGTGTATCAAGAAGCATAATTTTAATCATTCAGGGCTTATTCTCAAGTGGCTACTTACATGTCACTTGATATCACTGGGGGTCTGTCTTCATTAACATTTGACCGTAGGCCCCATGATACTGCTTTGATACTATACGTACAGCATGTATGTATGCGACTCTGATCGCCGATAGTGGTATACCCTAACTGATGGACAGTTTCGTTACACAATAAAAGGATAGGTCGATCGAACAGCTTGTCCGACAGTGATCGGATTCAGCTTGAAGAAGCCGATATAATGGAACCAATAATGAACCGTGGCCGTCGCATCCATCAATCCGGATCAAGCAGCTTTCTCTCGCACGTTCGGTGCAATGTCGAAAAACAATTATCATGATCTTGGATCAATGTATAGCCGACGTTAAGATGATTGAGACGTTTCTTGCTAGGTAAAAACCTACGTATTTAAGCATTGTAAGCATTGCGTAACGTAATTAAAGCATTGATAAAATATTTCTATTTTAGCAAATTTACATAGACATAAATTTTCGTACATATGTTACTAAATATAAAATATAATAAAGCATATCCTAAGAAATAAGTACAGATGACATTCTAAATTCTGTAAAGCATCCTGTATTACGTTTCTATAATTAAGTTACATATATAAAATAATTCATGCAAAGCATTGTTTTTTCAGAAATTATTCAAAAAATTATTCGCAGCAAAACTGAATGTGAATGTGAAAACAATAATTAAAGAGAATTTTTCAAGTCTTCAAACATCAAAAAGATTTTTTTTCAAAAAAGTTAATTGTACTGTAATATTATATATGTATCATGTAAACGTATGAGTTATCCTGTGTAGAAATTGATATGCAAAATTATATAAATATATAAAAAATAGCAAATAAATAGTCTAAAAATAAGGGAAAAACATGACTCTTAATTGTCGGATTATCATATTTGTGTCAAATGCATTTACATCAAGTTCGGACTTAAAAAATATCGTTCGCACATCATCTAGCTGTCAATACAACGAAAATTCCATACGATGAGAGCGACTGTAAGCTACAAGCAAAACAAACTTATTCTAAAATAGGAAATAAAATTTGGTTGCTACAAGTGATAGCGCTAAGTGCACCAGTTTAAGTACAATCAAAAACAAATGGCGAACCATTATCCATTCGAAGGATACAAATTGACGCGTGGGAGAAGAAGGCCAAGCAAACGCGTCGAAAGTTTTTGTGCCATCCATGAACGTCTTTCTCGTTCGGAGGCGTCGTTTTTCCCAGCGTTCGCGTCAGCCTGTTACTCCGACTTTTACATGCACGCGAGTTGTAACCATCAACGAACTGTGAGCGATTCATAAAAGTTTGCCGAATGGAAAACGATGTCTGCATAGCAGTTAACGACAGGAGATATAAACGGGCGAAGCTCATCGATGTAGAGAAAAATATATTACCGTCCACCACGAGAAGTTAAACTACCTGGCAACGTGACATATTACTAGCCACGTATGTGGCGTAATAATTTATCGCATTTCACGAAATAACTATGTATTTATTGACATTTGAAAATTATGTGTTTAGAAATTCAGTCGAGGATTTTTTTTTTTAGCAAAATTAATTTTATTATCTATAATCAATACCGTTCGAATTATTTTAATTTTTTAAGAAGTAGTTCAAAAGTGACGAGAAATAAAAGTAAAAAGTATATTTCCAACACTCCTGCGCTATAAATCAACAATATTAAAATTCAAACAATACGTTTCTACGGAACGTACCATTTGTTATTGTTAACAAGATTCGTTTAAAGCAGCTGCAATCAAGACCTATGGCAGAAAAAAGCGTAATGCAACAATAAAAATACTTTTTTCAATTTAAAGAAAATTGTGTAACACGAAGATTATTTTGTAAATGTGTTTATTATTTTTCACGTTGCACATTCACCATGTAAACGGGAAAAAACGTAATGTAGCGCAGCTCAAACGTATCGCTTTGTCGTTTAAAGCTGCCATGTAGCTCGAGCAACTGTAACGAGGCTAATCGAATCTGGTACCGACTGCACCTACTAACTAGACTATTATGCACCCGGAGCGGAACAGTATCAGCTGGACCGGTTGTCTATTTCCTCTCCTATTGGGAGAATCAACGAGAACGAGAGACAAACTATTGGATAGAAGCCCACGCAATATGAAGAGAGCACTTGATCGTGTTAAGAACATCATGGAGTTTCTGTATCTAGAGATAACATTAAATCTCCGAATATATATTAAACACGCATATGGAATCGATAATATTTGTCGTTAATATTTATCATCAAATGCATCGAGACAGATTCCAAAATGATACATTTATTTAAACTCTGGGAACTTAACATTAATATTTTTAATATTTTATGTGTGTGTGTGTGTGTGTGTGTGTGTGTGTCTTACATACATGAAGAAAAAAGGAAAAAAAAACTGTTAAAATTATATCTTAAATAAAGATCTAAACAATAACAATTCAGTATATTGTTATCAAATATTTTTCTTTTTAAAAACGGAATTTTCAAATCGTTATATGATTTATTATCATGTTCTTTTTTATGTACGTAAAACATAATATAGATTTTTGGTATACCATAGAATTACAGTGTTTTATACAGATCAAGAAAGAAATTCATAGAGTTTCAATATTCAGAAATATTACAGAATTTCAGAACATATGTGTATAAACTGCTTGATACCTAAAGCCAGATAAATCGAACATCTGCCACTTTATATTTTGAATATTTACTGAATATTGACATGAAATATAACAGCAAACTTTTTCATCATGTAGAAATAATATAAGCTAAAAAATAATGATGTATCTCTCTCTCTCTCTCTCTCTCTCTCTCTCTCTCTCTCTCTCTCTCTCTCTCTATTTAAAAACATGCCACCTGTTTAAAAAAAAACAGGATATTTTCAGATCGACGATACAATTTAATTCTCTACTTTCAGACATGAAAAACATGATGGAAGTTTTGACATTACACAAAATAACATCTTATAATTGTAATAAACTTATTATCACGAGGAAAACACGGATATATTTGTAGAAAGAAGAGCGACGTAAAAGCCATGATGGATGGGACGGCTGTGTTGACAATAAAATCAGCGTCCGGTACTGTCGGTTTTTCGCCGTTTTATAACATCGTATACCTCTCTTTAGCCGATGAGACGTGGCTTAATTTAAAGCGCTCTTTCGGAATTTACGATGCTCCACCTCCAGCTCGTTTCGGACCGTGCTGTACGGGTTATGGATCGTGTAACTCTTGACGCGCACGGCAACGCGGAGCTTGACGCTGGCGATAGGAAAGAAATCAATTGTCCCGTGCACCCCTCGCGCCTCAACCTCGCGAGTCTTCAACGGCTTTCCGGATAAATCGCCGTAAAATGAATTGCACCGCGACGCCGGCGGCGGGCTGCACATACACTCTAAACACTTCAGCCGCTCGACGCGTTGCGAGAGATCGATGATGTGCTCGTCACTCGTAAATCGCAGCCAGCGAATATCCGCGCGCCAGTCTAAGCGAAGTTATAACGATAGTTAACTATCTATGAAGCTATAACCGCTAATGCGTAGGGCCGAGAAAAATCTTCAGACGACGTGTACATAGCAGTGACCATACGTCTTTTATTGCAAAGAACAGTCCTTTATTTCAGACGGCTGTGCTTTATTAGATTTATTTATTTGTTCCAGATTCAATTTTGCCCTTTATTTTAATTAATAGTATAACGGGAAATTTCCCCCTTTTTAATTAGTATTCCATTGACTAATGTACTAATAAGCGAATTTTTATGAAAACTACTTATGTAAGTCATCAGCAGTTATAACGAAACCAACACTTAGCCAACGCTACGACTGTTAAATGGCAAAAGTTCCATCAGCCAGTTGAGCTAAAATTTGAATTTAAATGACTGGCTAAACCTAAAATTACTGGGCTAGTATCATCGTATTGGGCCCAAGTTATCATCCAGTACTTAGCCAGTACTGCGCCAGTTCCTAAACTATGACAGTCAGTACTCAGATTGTAAAATCCTATATGGAATAACGACAAATTTAATTTTATGCAAGGACAACATTAGCCCAAATGGCCAAACAAAGTCACAATAACATCAAATTGATGTCAAAATGAGTCGTGATTGATTAAAAAGTGACTTTTAAGGTGGTTCTAACCCGACTATATTAGTCAAACTGACATATTTAATAAAAAGATTGATTATATCAAAAATAGTGTTACACAAAATTTAAAACTTGATTTTTTAAACTCTTTTTGATAATTGAATTCAATAAAATTAAAATAATAATAAATACAGAAACACTAGTTTCATCAGTGTAGAGAAGCCGAGTTTTAGACGTAGCAACGTTCCATGTTTAATCTCGATCCGTGATCTTGCTAGGTTAAGAGGTAAATATTTGTTATAAAATCCAGTAGTAAACTATTTTTAAATTAATTTTTTTCAAATTTTATCGATCTGTCTTGAACATTATTAGCTTTCAGTGTATAGATGTATAAACGCATCTCGGTTGCCATAAGCGCAATGTTAAACATTGAGTGAAAAGATAATTTTCTAATTCAATTATATTGAATAATTACACGATGAATCGATCCCAAATTTCATACAGACATTTATACTTAAATTAATTTTATATAAATTTTAAAGATATTTTGCTTTTCCATCATATTTGGATAAATCACCTTAGTAGTCAAATTTGCAGCTATTTTGACATCATTTTGATGTTATAATGACTTGTGCTTTATTTGAGAGTTGTATTTCAGATATACTGCGCAAGAAAATTTCAAAAATTAATACACAGACTTCTGATACACAAATGTCACAAACTAATTTGGAAATATTTAGAAATAAAATTCTAAAATTGTCAGGTTTGTCCTTTATTTTCTCTAAGAAAATATGATCACATATACATTATGATGTCGAGAAGCCATCGCACATCTTTTCGAAGGTCCAGTTGTTAGTTTTAATAAAAATTGCGCGTGATATATCGATAAAACCACCGGCGACAGAAATGGGATTAAATTTAACAGAGTGTAATGTATTCAATTACGAAGATATATAACAGAAGATATATATATATATATATATATATACGAGAGAAGATTATGAATTATTACCAGATTCCTATAGGCGATAAATTTTCGATTAAAACATCTCTGTTGGCGCGTAGAGTGCTGACTCGCCCAAAAAGACTCGTACACGAGCACGTCTGTGTCCATATCTTGCATTTATGTGCTCGGTTATCGAAAAATCAATCGGTCACTGCTTCGATATTACGTCGTACATTGCAAATACTCACGGCCATACGTTTTCGGGCGAGCTGTCGAAAATGGATTGCCGCGCCATGTAAATTCGTTTCTTCCCATTTGGAAACAACGCGCCCGCGATCATACTCGCGCACCGTTAATCAAAGTTAAAAGAGAATACGAGAGAGCGAGAGAGCGAGAGAGCGAGAGAGAGAGAGAGAGAGAGAGAGAGAGAGAGAGAGAGAGAAAGAGAGAGCACAGGACAGAGAAGACCGCTGTGTTATATGTCGTCCGTGATTTTTCCCCGCTCGCTGCGAAATTCGGCTCTCTCATCTGCACGACAACGATTGCCGTTGCAATTTAGCGTACGAAGTGACAAATACTGCGCTTTATGGCTCGTAATTATTCAAATGGCGCGGCTGTTACTGAACGCGGACGGTTTCGCGCGAATAACGACGCGGGAATAGCTCGTCTCACGTCTAGAACAGCGGGGAAAAAGGAAACAATTTTTCCACACCATCTTCGCCATTGCTAATATTTCCCGAGCTGAAAATTCACGTATACACATACCTATTAATGTTGGACACATAATATTTCATTGGATCCTTCGTATTAATTTGATATTGTTGCCACTCGCTGTTGCATGATTTCTTTACGCTATAAGTTGCTTTATAAATTTGGCGACAACTTCTGTTGGACAAAAATTTAGTCATCTTCTTTTTTACAACATTTTAACACTCGATGTCGAATATCTTTACAACTAGTTCTCGAATTAAAATTCTTTCGAAGTATGCTCGAACTCAAATTAAATTTTAAAAGGAGAGTGCTGAAAACCCCGGAAACACCCAGTTTTTAAGCCTATTACATTAGAATTTCGTAATCCTCTAAGAACTAAGATAACTGATTGCAAATTTAATCAAATTTCCTTCCAGTTGAGATTTCAAACTGTACCGTTATTCGTTGTACGGCACTGAATTATAAACGTTTCAGAGTCTATTAAGATTTCGAGCAGGTAACATTAATGCAAATGTAATTTTTCCTAAGCAGGACTCTTGCAGCTAAAAAGAACTATCTCTTTGCAACTTATAGAATCTAATGATGTAATACGATACAGTCACTTTACAGTAGTCTAAAAATCCTGGCGCCACAAGTTATTAAAATTCAAGACAAGAGCACTTATTGTTAGACGCAGATATCGCGAAAGGGGGATGTCCGCTCGACGGTTGCAGGGTAATTCGATAAGGGATGGGTGTGTCGGTGGCTGATAGAATGACTGAAAATGGAAAGGGTGAAGCATTGAGATGCAAAATGGGAGGGGAATCACACGGTCCGTACGAAGAACACAATGGGAAAGCAATCCGGGTGATCTATGAGATGTGCCCCGATACGAACCGACAATCGCGATCCATATGGATAAGCTAATTTAAGACGGCGTCTCGTATATAGACGATGGCACTACAATAAGAAATGAAACGCTGCGTTTCAAGAATCCGAATATGAATTGCCGTGAACTGTCGCAGTGTCTTGTCTAAAGAATACAACGATCTATCTGCTCCGCCCCGTATCGATCGACCCTCGTGTATCCACATTGCATATGTCACGCAAATCCACCGTTTCCATTTTCGATGCCGTCATCGTCAGAAATGAATATGTTTGATTGCTTAAGGTATTGCATTATGCGGATGAATGAAAAATGACTCGACAGCTCGCCAAATTCAACTGCGGATCGCGGAATAAGTCGTTAAAACATATAATAAGAATGTCAAGTATATTTTTCTTTGATTATCGAAAGTAAAAGTTCAGATAAAATATGTGTTTGTAATGTATATAAAGATACTATTTCATATTTAATCGTGCGATAAAGTATGAAATATCAGTTTTACGTATTTTATCTACTACTCTTGAGGAAAAATAAAATATAATTAAAATAATTAGAAAAAAATACGTTCTTCCGTATCTTTGCTAATATAAGAACAGTGCTCTTTACGACGAAAATCAATCTGCTTTCACCCAAAGCACATTGACATCGCATATTCAAAGTGCCATATACAATACGATGCTGATTTATTGTCGCCGCAGCTCGAACTTCGAACCGAGCGATTTCAGACAACGGAAATCGTAAATTTGGAGCATTTCGAACTGCTCCTGCGGTAAAGCGCCGTGAAGTGGCAAACCGTCCTTTAACCATGTTTAGGTTTCAATTCTAAAATATCGACTTTGTAACTGTGTGTTGCCGCACAAAATATCTGAAAGGTATTTCGCCAACGCGTATGTGTAACCATACGTGTGAAAACGAACATGTACATTTTAACTTTCGTCGCATCAGTCATTTATTGTAAACGACAATACAAACAAAGAATAATGAATTTTTAAAAAATATGATAATAAAAATTATTTTCGAAAAAAACTATTTATTTTTTTATTATTGTTTGTATTTTATATTATTTATCCTTTTGTCAATAATTTGTTGCGGCGACATTACAAAAAAATTATACGTCAAGTGAATAAATTGCAAAATTTGTAATTGAATCATCACTAATAATAAAAGAAAATTGCTTCAATAAAAAAGATATTATTTTTATGCATTTGCAAATATAGATTATTTAACAAGTAATTATTTCGTGTAAATTAAAAGAATTATCTAAATTAAGAAACTCAAAATAGTAGAGAAGACTTTCTAATAAGAAACAATAAAAAGGGATGTTCAAAAAACATTGAAACATCATATTTAATACCTTGTATTATTAATTAATTCATTTATTTATATATGTTGTTTCTTGTCAACCGTTTATACAAGTTATCCAAGTGGCTGAACTTTTATAACGTACAGAAAATCCAAGGATTTTCCTAATGAATTTCCTGACGCGCCAACTCTTGGAACAACGCGGGCTGTCATTTCATTGCGGCAAGTCCATCGCCTCATTAACCCAATTAACCGACGCAGCTTAATAACACGCGAGTTTTTCATCCAATAAATTAATGGCTGTATCTGAGAGACGCCGTTGAACAAGCAGCCGCGATCGTATACAGGAGAAAGCTCCATTTAAAAAAAAAAACTCAATCTTTCAAGTGTTATGCTTTCCTGGTGCTGTAAGCAAAATTTTCATCGTTAACGGAGTGAAATTTATTCCACAGCAAAGATAAGCACATAAAGCTTAGAATTTAACTTCCATTATACAAAATTAATTCTGAAAATAATTTAGTTCAAAGGTTTCATTTCATATTATCGTTAACAGAACGCTATCGACTAATAGAAAATATTTTCGAACTTTGTAATATCTAAGGAAAATTCGCTGTCTTTTAAATAATTCATCATAAAATGATCGTATATATTTTACATTTAAATAAAATTAAGAATTCATGAAAGTAACCTTGAGGAATAATTTTAAAAATATTAACATCGCTTGTGGATATATGTATGAATCTGATATGTATCTGAATTAGAAATAATAAAAGAATAAATATACCAGCAACTTTAATATAAAAATTTTATTTAATTTTATTTTCACAGAAAGTTACGTAATATTGCGCTTTTTTTATGGCAAATATTCAAATGTTTATTGCTGTTTCATATGCATATTGTTTCATTTGGACAGATTCATGATAACGAAAAGCGATGCTTTGACTACAAACTTTACGCCAGCTCTTTGGAAGCGCAGTTTGAAAGCAACGACCTCACGTTCCCGAGCGTAACAAAGTTTATTAAAATCGCTATCTCTGAGGCAACGATGAAAGTCTTTTAATGCTTATCGTCTGCAAACATCCCGTTTGATGGCATCAATTCTCTATGCATATAAATCGACACTCGACGCTATCGGACTTGTATTAAATGGCATACTAGGTGGAAACTTCAATCATCGGCGATTTAATTAAAATAGCATCGCTATTTGCAAAGATTTTATCTTATACTTAAACGAGAATTCATTTCCAAAGCAGAGGTTTACAAACTTTCACCAACAAATACACAACTTCAAATCGCATAAATGCTCATTTGATTGTTATTATTTTTAATAAGCATTAACGAATGCATCAAAGTTGTACTGAAATCTGAAGTTTCACTGCAAACTTTGATTCCATCTTGTTTCCCTCATTAAGAATTTGAATTCAACTCAATATTGAAGAAACAGAATAACTTCTTTACAAAAGGGAGCCTGTATTTGTAACTCTTTAATTTTATTATAAATAAAATATTAACGAGATGAGCACAAAATACTTGATGCGGAATTCCAGGATAGAAATAGCAACGTCGAGAGCGAGTTAATCCTAGCGGAACATCCTGGGTAAAACACAGGCTCAGACGGCCGAAACGTTCTCGAAATCAGGTTTCGTTACTCCGAAGAAGAAACGCGCGAGAATAAATCTTACGGCAGTTGACTGCGGCCGTGGCACATCGACAGGCAACAATTAACAGCGACGTCGTTCGTATGACACGCCCGATCGCTCTCCCGATTCATCGTCGATCGATTCGCGTCGGCTGGAGAATTTTTTACTTCGCTCCCACTTGTGCGGGCGAGCCTTAATCTGAGCTCAACTCATCGATAAATCCTCGCCAGTCACGTGTAATCCGACCAGTTTCCTTCCCTCTTCCTCCTGTACTTCGTCTTTCCTCTCGGTTTTTTTTTTCAATGCGATTCAGTCAACCGTTGTGTTCCAACGAAGTTTAATCGCCAGGAAGTACCCTCTGACAACGAGTTTATATGGAAACTCCTTGCAGCTACTTTTTTTTCTATCAAAGCGTGATAACGATGTGTGTATGTGTGTGTGTGTGTGTGTGTATGTGTGTTACGCGACTATAGGAATGCACACTGCAGTAGGTATATAAAGAACGTTCCATTGCCCATTTTTTTTCTCTCAATCAGCTACAGAGAGAGAGAGAGAGAGAGAGAGAGAGAGAGAGAGAGATAATTATGTAATTTTTTAAAATACAACCAATAAACTTCATTGAATGTGAACAAAGTTTTGTGAAGCCCCGACTGGCTTTATATATTTTCCTAAATTAATCTTTTCTATGTTTGGTATTAAAACATACTTTCTAAATCTGGATTAATGGATAGTCACTAATTACCAGTGGCATATTTGGCACTGATATTCAGTGAAGTTCAATTAAAAAAGGAAGAATGTTTGCATTATATAACTAAAATACTGATATTTGCACATTAATTTCAATCTTTCAATATCATAATCATTAAATTTATGACACTAAAACAAGATTAGTTAGATCACATAAAGATTAGCTGGGTTAGGGATCTCTGCACATTTCATTTATTGATTACCAGTGGCATACTTGGCACTGATATCAGTGATTATCCACTGATTCAGATTTAGAGAATATCTTTTTAAACCTTTATTCCACTGGAATGGAATATCTAAAACATCCCAGCCTTATAAATTCGCTAAATCTATGAATGCTATTTACATATATTGTTATATTTAGCATATAAATTATTCTACAATTAAAAAAATGTTTCGCATTTATCGTTAACTATAAGAGGTGTAGAATATTATTTATTTATTAATCTTTATTGTAAATAAAAAGAACTCTGAGATGAAAATTGAGAGATAACATCGAGACGTCTGAAACATCTCACGCGAGTAATTACATTTAAAAAAAGGCCAGAAATATAGGATTAATATACGTAACAGGCTTATTTTAATAATTCACGATCTCATATCATGTCTCCCTCAAATTCCAACAATGAAAAGCCGCTAATTCTGCCTCTATAAAATATTTCGACCGACTCAAGTAGTCTTTTCAGAAACACTTGCAGCTCTCAAACATTAACCCATTTGATCGTCGAGCATAGACATTGGGCGTACCGTGGAATATGGCCGCGCAAACTGACAAGCTCCCGCAGCTCGAGTGCACTTGGTTAAAATTATTCACCTCTCTATGTCGGGGGTAGCTCGGTCACGGTAGGGTGGAGCCACCGCTCTGGCTTCCGCCGCTGCGCTGCTGGCGGTATGGACGGATACGTGTATTCAACAACAAGCAAATAATCGGTATAAAGGCGACATGTTTAATTTGCCGTGAAGAAGCGAGTATACGTGAACGACCTAACAGCCACACACATCTCTTTTACAACGCGTTAAAAACACCTAATGTGAGACAGATAATTGCATGCACAGTAATGCACAGATTACATTACATAATGCGAGAATTACATTACACAATTATGAATCAAAATAATGAAGGTTTAGGAATTATCGTTTGAAGGATATAAGCAGATAAATAGAACCGTTATTTATTATACCCTCTGGAACAGTGTCTTCAAATATTAGGGAAAATAATGAAAGAGAGCGAGAAAAAAGAGAAAGAAAATGTTTTAAAAACATAAAAAACACAATATTAAAATAATTCAATGAATAAATAATATTTTTTTAAAAATGTTATTTAAAAATATATATAAATAACAATAATTTTTTATTGTAACTCGATTTACTAGATTGTTATATTAGTTTCAAATAATCGTATTTGAGAGCTTCAATTGAACTTATATTTAATCCTATGGAATCTGTTCCCATTACAACGAAATAACAAACATGCTAAAACCGATAATTTTGGGATTTACCTTTCGTTTTCAACTACAGAAATAAGCTAATTAACATTAAACGGAAATTCAAATAATTTCATATAATATCATGAAATGCGTGTAAGTTATTCATTTTTCTTTTCCATCAGATTAACGGAATTAATTGTAATTCATCATCAATTATCATTGTAATTTATCATCAATTATCGTAAACTCTAAAATTGTACAGTTAGTTATTAAATGATCTGTTATTAAAACGATTATTACATTATCGTGACAATATCATGTTCGCTTGACTGATTACAACAAATACATTTACAAACATCGATGTACAATACACGCCATGGCGCAATAGTTAAGAATTTGAGACCCAACGATCCAAACACAAACACAAAGGTAACCAACTAATAAATCGCACGTATAGTCTAAAATTGATCAAACAGGATTTTGATTTAGTCTACCCAATTAATCACTGGATTATAATGGTACCAATAGCGCCAGAAAATCATCCTAACGTCACATTGCAAACGCAACGCATATGGAATTTGTAAAACGCATTCGTAATAGTATTAACGACGTACAGGTAAGCACCGATCACTCGAAGCGGCAGTAAGTGAAATGGTGGGCGTATTGAAATATCGCTCGTTATCGACTGTCCGGCGTAATATCCTGGAATTATTACGGTTCGCTCGTCATTAGCGACGGTTCTCCGGCCGATATATAGTCATCGTAATTTATTGGCAACAAACTGACTGCAATATTTTCTCGAAACGCCTCGTTTTCAAACACGCGTACGTAACGAACTATCCAACAGAAATACGCAACAACGCACGATAATGCGTCAAATTGTTTGGTATTTTTTATCAATTAACACTAAACTTATTTAAATTTTCATAAAGTATTCCGAAAAAATATTATATAATATTTTATAGGCAATTGATTTATATTCAATTTAGAAGCCATAAAATTATTTTTATTTTAAATATTATATATCAGATTTTATATTTTATACGAAATAGATTTTTGAGCGAAATAAATTTGAACAAAAATTAATTTCTTTAAAAAAGAAACTCTAACAAATTCACTAAAAATAGTTATGTAAAGATAAATTTTTCTCATCTTGAGCTTTTTCCATTTTCTGCGTTTGAATTACGCAACATTTCAGCTATTAGCAAGATAGCCTAAATTTTTAAAAGTTCAATACTTGAGAAGTGATATCCCTATTAAGGAAGTTCTCGCGTTTGATGAAATATAAGACAAGTCTGTAATATACATGTAATACAAAAGTTAATAATATCAATAATATCTAGAAAAAATTTCATTGTATCATTTTAAAGATATTTAATTCTAAATTTATAGAATTTTACATTACAAGTTGAAGATATAACCTTATTCTGTTATTCTCTTTTAAATTGAGACACTTGCGTAGCAACAATTTAAAAATCGTTATAATTATAAATAAACACTTAAGTTTGCTCTTCTAAAGTTTCATTTAAACTGATCGTACAGTTTACAAGAAGTTTATATTCTTCAAAAGCTAGAATATATCTGTCGAATTGATGATGCGTGTACATCAAATGACCATCAGCTTATAACTTTTATTTTATCATTTTAAAAATATTAAACATGTAAAATTAACAATAATTATGTATAATGGCATAAGACATTATTAGTAATCTTTTTATTCCATTACTTTAAATGTTTTACATATTATTATATGAAACTGTTTATTGACTAGGAAATAGCGCAAGAACCTCCTTAATTTAAACAATTTTTAGTAGTTGAAACAATATTGTTTTAAATCATTCTTTTTGTTAAAGACAATTTAGTCTACCGCACTCTCTCCAGCAATACAAAAGTCATAGATTGAAAATTCCTTTTTAACGAATTAGGTAACGACGTATCGAAAAGCGCAATAACACTCTTTCGCCTCGAAGATCCCGATATAACTTCTGTCATCTCGTAAATCATTGTGCCGCTACTGAAATCCCATTCTTTTGATTTATATCACGTAGATTCGAAATTTCACACACATGGTCTGTATACACACAGGGAATTAGCGATGGTATGACAGCTCGAGAGCGGAAGCCAATATCGCGCGAGAGTGAAGATCCGACAGATATGGGATTGTCGGCAATTTGTAGGGCTGCGAGCTCCAAGTAAATCGAGTAAAGAGGATCGAAGGTATAAACGGCAAGAGAACGGAAGGAAGACGTAGGCGGAAGTAGAAAGAAAGAATGAAGCATGAAGGACGGAGCGAGAGAAGGACTGTGGGCGGAGGATGACCGGTATAAAGCCACCGTTTTCAGTAGGTTACTCACGTTCCAACATTATTTAGAGCTCGAACACCGAGGACCGATGTGTTCCCGAGGAAAATCGTCTTTCGGGGGCCAGGAAGACGTATTTCCACCTCAACGCCAAGATAGTGGATTCATTTGAAACTTGAAAATCCCCGCCATCGGGCGAAACGAACCGGATGTCGTGCCTGGACTGTTAAGAAGAAACTTCAACTTCGCGAATTTCCAACACCACGAAGCGCAGAGAACCCTCGTCCTACGTATACTTACGTATACATATATACCAATATATAAAATATATAAAATTTAAATGAGGATTACACGCTATGCAGAAAGTTTAATGTATCCGCGTTAAGATCGCCGCGAAAGTGGCGGAGCATTCTTTTTACTCTCTCTTCTCGTTCCCGTTCAAATCGCGGCGGACTTATCAGCGAAGTGTTGCAACTTTTATCAATCTATAAATTTCACGATGGAGAGCGTAGTGTCTACTTTACAAGAGTATGTATTTTGCATACGTGTATGCATGTAACGATGTAATGAAGTAAAAATCGACACACTCTTCTTGCCTCAACTCGCTCCTTCCTTCCATCCTCCTGACTCACTTTCCTCTCACGCTCCACATTAATGTACCCACGTGTAAGTACGCATACATCTAATATGTATATGAGACATCTACAAGCATGCGGTAAGGGTATATGTACATCCAGTCTACCTGCAGCGATAGAAATTATGCAAAGCAGCGCTATGCGGCAGAGAATAAGAGGTGCATGAAGCTGAGCGTCGGCGTCGGACGGGAAACCGTGGAGGAGACGCGCTAAAAGGAAAAACTCCTGAGAGGAGAAAATGAGAGAGCTGTTCACGAAAGCGAACGTTAGCCGGGGAAAGAGAAAGAGGAACAAAGAAAGAACAGCGAAAAATAAATGGATAGTGGAAGTGTATGAGTTGCAAGTTGCGATTGTCGAGTGAGTCAATTCTCCCTGATGCAACATGTCGCTGTGGTTATCCGATCTATGTATTGACATACCTTGCAGAGAGTGTGTAAGGAAAGGTGCAAAGAGACGAGGAATTTTCACCGCGACCGCCAGCATCAAAATCGTGTTTATGCATGACAATGTTGTGACTCGTTGATGATCTTCGTTAGCATAATGTTGGAAGTACAATGTACGCTCCGGATGACACAGAGTTTAAACACGTTTAAACTGAAATCTCATATTTATTATTACAGTGTTTTCGTATTATAACTTGAATCATTCTAAAGGCGCACAATTCATATCCACATGGAAAGAACGGCTTTTACATATTTGGCTAAAATATGTAAAAATTAGGTAGATATAGATCTAAAAATAATTTCCTTGACAAAATAATTATGCAGGAAACGCAAGTATGATAAGTAATATTGCAAAAAATTTTGACTTTCTAGCAATCTGTGAGCGTCCTAGATAATTATTTTGTCCAACTTTCAAATATGTATTTAATTAAACTTATAGATATTTTACAACGAAATCTTTCTCTCCGAGCAGTATTCCTCTTAAAAGTTGACCCAAGCAGAACAACAAGTCATTATGATATCAAAATGATATCAACATAATTTCAAAATGATCATTAAAAGTTATTTTTCAATAATTTTAATGATATTTTAACATTTTCATCTTGTTCTGCTTGGGGAATGTTATTTCTATAAACAAATTATTGAGGTTGAAACTAATAAAAGAAACTCGGAAGAGCAGAATTTTTCTAAGAACACGTTCGCTTATATATTAAATAACGTATTAATTCGCTTTTCTAATTTTGCCACTATATTGAGAGCGCCACTGCTTATATTACAAGCATAGCTCCGCATACGGGGCACATATCGCATGTGCATTTGCACCAGAGTGCAAGAACCACATTCGGACTACAAACTTTGATTACAATTAACAGTAGCATTGAACAGCCCCGCAGTTGACACGTCGTGTTACCAGGTTGTTTCGAGACTCAATAATGATGCTCGAGGTTTCAATTTCGTGTCCTTATTTGCTTAAGAGCACCACTCCATTCGACAAGACGGGTAACAGTATGAATTAGAGCATTGCAGAATCTACCTTCTTTATATTTTATTTCATCTTGTTTTGCAATAAATAATAAAAATACTTTCTGTGAATAAATGGACTCGCATCTTTTGATATTATCACAAAAAGATCGAGATACTATACATATGTATTGCTATACATATTTATTTATCGTTCATATTTTTCATTTTATATAACATTTTTATTTTTAAAAGTAAATTTACAAAAGATGTATATTAATATTCGCTCTAAAAATACTAAAATATCCTTCTATACATAAAAATATTTTTGTATACAATATTTTGATATTAAAATAAAAAGATTATTTGTTACATAATAACTGAAATTTTTTGTATGAAATGAAATAACAAGCGTTAACGGACAATTCAGAAAAAAAACAATTCATCATTTATCTCAACGCGATATTATATTCTTTTCTAATTAGTATAACAATTAAAAAGTTTTCTAATTAGTATATTCTTCTTCACAAAATTACTTATTCTGTGTCTGTCGATTAAAAATAATAGACATTAAATATATAAGGTGGAGCAGTAACTCTGTTCACCCTATATTGTATTATATTTAGTAAAATTAACTAGACAACTTTTTCGTGCGTTGATAATTCAATAAGATCAAAGATTATAACGACTTATTCCTGCTAGGCAATAAAAATCAAATGTTAATTTTTACCTTTAATTAATTTACATCGTTTCAAAGTAATGAAAATATAACATATGATTACACGTCTCTTTGATTTTTCAACAAATCAATAATAATCTCAATAATTATATATTATAAAGAGATATATTATATTTTCGAGAGTTTTATGTATGTATATGGGTCTTCTCTCTCTGTTTTTTTTTCCTTTTAAACTTCCAATTTTATTTTATGGTCGATTCATTGTATAGTTCGAGAATTCATCTGCAATTTAATTAACAATACAAAAATAATTGAAAAATTATTATATATAATAAAATAAAATATCTATATAAAAAAGGAATATATCCCTCTTAAAATCTATTACTGTATATATATCATAATATACGCGAAATTTATTGGGTAATCAATTTCTTTTCACTTTTTACTTTGATTGTTTCACCAAAAAGGACTATTTTCTTTCTATATAAAAATATGAAAACAATTTTTCTTTTTATTATTAGAGTATTGGTATCGAATCACATAATATCGATGTTTTTCTCATTTCGGAATTTGTTATAATCCTGTGTTAAAAAAATTACAGAAACAAATTTCATTTATTCTATTTATTTTATTCAGATATATGAGATTTATTCTTTTTCATATTATGAAAATACATTGTCTATTTTAATTTAATTACAAATTTAATAACATACTCTATACATATATAACTTAATTAATTAAATATATGATGCAAGACATAATAATTTTAAGATTTAACACGTATTTTTACAGTTCGTAGTGTAATTAACTACAAAAGCTCACAAAAAAAAGTACCTTGTGCTGGAGTGGAGACCCAGCTATTCTTATGTAAATATAAAAATAAGACCAGGGCAAATTTTCAATCTAGAGCGAAAAAATGGGTCAAAAATAGGGAAAAATGGATCATTTTTTCGCTCTAGATTAAAAATTTACCCTGGATGATCCTATTTTAATGTCAGATTCGTATTAAGCGACTCAAAATGCATAAGAATAGCTGAATTTTCCAGAGCACAGGATACTTTTTTTGTGGGTCTGTGTTATTATTAATGTATTTTCTTGTTACAATTTGAGTGTTAAATCAGAATTATCGATGTTGAAAATCCAAACCAACAATATGCCTGTTCAAAGACTTACATCAAGTATGTAAACCGTCTATGTTATATGTACAAAGGTAAGCTATGTATACCAATGTTAAAGCGCGTTGATGGTTGCATGATGGTAATTACATAATTTCCTAAACAAACGATTTCTGTACCTAATTAAGTGTAACTCTGGCAAGTACATTAAACCTCTGATTTGATCTAAATTTCTTATTCGAAAAATTTAAATAATTTTAAAGCTATCAGATATTATTGTTAAACTGTATCTTATTTCTCATTAGAAGAATCTTAAGATTTTATCAAAGAAAAAAAAATATTTCAATTTATTAATAAAAACCTATAATTTTCTATACATTTTTCTACAAAAATATAAAAATTTAATTGATAATATAAATTTAATTTTAATAATTAGTTCTAATCTATTTAAAATTAAATAAAATAAAAAAGTTATATTATTTATTTATTACTTAAATTTCTAGTCTGTTATAACATTCTTCCAAAAGATTTTCCGCTAGATTTGAATAAAGTTTACTCTTTTCAAGTTCTATATATAAATCTTCAATTAACTGAACCACTTATAATTATGCTTTCAAAATATAACGAATGATTGATCGATCTGCAATGTTGGCAGGACACAGAACAGATTGGAATACACAGTTTGTAGCGAATAGTGAGGGAAAGGGCAACCGGAATCGGAGTAATCTCGAACATCAATATTGGCGTTAAGCTTTAGACATTGAGCTTGATTAGCGAGGCGACGTATATGCATTCCTCGCATGTATATATCAAACCGCCAATGAAACGTATTACATTAACATGATATCTCGCGATTCCTGAACTATTTCCGGTTCTCTTCTCCGAGAAAATGTGATCATAAATAATATGTTAATATTTAATACCATCTCTCGTATAAAATGAAAGGAAGTCTGAAAGCACGGTGCAAAATAACATGCTCGAACGATTGTGTTTTCAACTAAATTGTCAATAATGGTACTTTCATCACTGAATATATTTCATCACTGAAGGTTCGTACTGAAAATGTAAAATATGTCGATTTACTCACTAACCTCAGACCTACAAACTCAATTTATGCATATGAATTGAGTGAGACACAAAAATTGATAATAAAAATCGTGAAAGTTTCCCGAAATATTGTGGTTCCAATTTCATGATTAGATGTAGGTATAACGTGCGATGTACTGCAGTGACATAAACAATGAAATTTTGCTACCACGTCAGGATTTTTACTCGCAATCCTCAATGATATTCTTACTAGTTGACAGAAGGAATTCACCGAATAGATATGTTTTGGAATATATTTTGATAAAGCACACAATTACATTCTATGCCAGAGTACCTTTGAAATATCCTGTCAGCGCACGTCGGTTCCGCTTCTCATATTGAATGTAGATATGCAAGCTCTAAGCCTTAGGGCCCATTCTTGAGAGATCTGAAGCACATTCCGTACGTTCGTCTTCCTTGTAAACCATAGTAAATTCGCTAGTCCGCTGAGATGTGGATTGCGGAAAATAGCTTCTAACATAATAATCGTATGACAAAGCTCTCACAAAGCAACGGCTTGTGAGCGCAATGATCCAAAAAAAGCTGTTAAATTTCTTGAGAGTTTTATATATAACACAAAAAAAACTTATTGCGTATCTCATATTTGTAAATAATAATTTAGAGTATAAATCATATTCGAGATGAGAAGTGAAAGCGTCGAGATATTTCAAAGAGAATCTTTCAAAAGAAAATAATTATACGGCTTATTCAAATATACAATATGTATATTGTGTATTATGTAAATTTTGCCAATATTGTATACTGTGCAAATTTTTTATTTAGAATAGTAAGAATATCGTTGAAAATTGTAAAGAAATACAACCTCATAAAATTTTATCTTGTTATTGCAATAATGATTGTTATATTAGGTGTTGGAATTAATTCGTAGCGTTTTTTAATGAAAGAATGTTATTTATTTCACATGAGCATTAAAAAATACATTAATGAAAGTACTTCCCATCACTTGTAAAACGCTACGAATTAATTCCAACACCTAATATGTTAGTAGAAAATAAATTATATTATTTAAAAAATGACAGATAATTCTTGTCACATTAATTTCCCTAAAATATCCTTACTTATTTTAATTATCATAGCAACGTAGTTTCAGCATAAAAAGTTTAATTTTTTTCTAAAATTCAAACGATAAGTCGATCGCAGAGAGACTAAAATACACAATGCAGGCGTTATTTTATACGAAAAAAAAGCGCTACCGTTGCGTCGTTGTGGTTTATCATCGACGATTCGCTTTTCTCTCTTCCCTTCCGTCGCAAAAAAAAATCGCAAAATCTGATCGTGAGCCACAGTTACGGCACATATAGTATTTGATTCGAGGAGATTCGCGGGAGAACTCCCGGAATTTAAAAAAAGTGTGAAGGGATGCGTGAAAAACGAGGGTGATGGTGGATATTCGAGTTTCGGGCCCGGCTGCGTAAATATATGTGCGTGCGCGTACATATCTCCAGAGAAAACTCAAAATCGATTAACGCGGAATTGGGACGAAAAGTCGAGTCCCCGATGAACTTGTCAAAGTAACTAAAGGATGAACATATCACGTAAGGCCATTTCGTGAGACATACTTCTCCGTCAAGATATTGCATGCCGGAAACGATCAACTTGTATATTAATGCGTTAAAATGCATTCGTGTGAAGAAATACTGAAGATTTTTTTGTTTCTTTTTTTACTATTTCTCTTTTCATTGCTTAAAATGCGAGCGAATGAAAAAATGATCTCTTCTCTGAAAAAATCTGTAAAATTATAATTTGTATGACGTATCTACAAATTTCTATAAATCGTACAAATCAGCACAGAGATGCAAAGAATTAATTTTCAAATTATAAATTGTTGCTGTATAAGAGTAAGCTTGAGCATTACATAATAATGCGTAATAATATACCTACAGCCAAGAGATATCGCCCTACATCCGTGACCTGCAAATTCGCACGCACAGCTCCTTTACTTAGCAAACTCTCATGCTTCTAATACAAAATGGAAAAATGCCGTAAAGGATATTCCATTCATTGTCGGCATCGTTGGGGAAAATGGAATGCTGGCGCCACTTTGTACCGCGCCATACGAAATGCCAGCCGCACGAGGTCGGCGATAATCGATAAAATTCTTATGATATATCACAATGGTAGCGGTATGTTGAACTCAAAGTCTGTTGAGTCAAAGATCTATTTGACTAGACTACTTTATAATATCAATATTATACATACATATATGAAATATCTTAATAAAGATCATCCCATTATATTAATTATAAATCAATAAACATAAAATGCTAAATAATATAATATATTATAGGATCGTATATGTGAAACAACTATGTCATTCAATTATTAATATCGTTTCGAAGATGCGAATAAGTATTAAAAATTTGCTAAATTGCTAGTCAATTTAACTCGTGATATAATATTACTGCGGTAGTTTAGTTAGCGTTTAGTTAGAGTTAGCGTTTCAAGACCAAAAAATCATTTCGGCGCGCGTTTCTAAGGACTACATACGTAGTATATAAATTCATACAAGCATTAAGATCCAGCTAGTTTAAGACTTTGTGTGACTTTTCTGTAAAATGCTAACTTCATAAAAACATAAATATATGAATAACCTAAAAATAAATAATGTAAACACTAAATCATATATCTGTATAAAATAACGAACTACATAGAAAATAATATATCTTATGCATAAAGTTTCATGGAATTATCTTCGTCTGCATCGAATATTGCTACAAAAATTTAAAGTCATCATTCACGGCGGTTGCGCGAATAACTGATAAAAATCACACGATCTAACACAAAAATTCAGAAGTTCGTTATTCTATCTTTCTTCAGATATCTCTCCCAACGTCACCTTTTACCATTCTTGCTAACGTTTGCGAAAAAGGGAAGGCCAGGAAGACATTCTGGAGGTGCTGAGAACGGCTTTGTGGAACCTGTCCATCCTTATCGCGGGGATTCCAGACCATTGTCCAGGTCGTACCTTGTCCGCGTATAAAGTTCCATTCACCTTTCTCACCATCCCGTGTGTCCTTTCTCATTCTCCGCGAGTGTGAACTGAACATCCAAAACGCAAGCCTTTGAACAGTTCTATCGCAAAAGACGTGCGAAGCACGATAGAGCGAATCGCGCCGATTTATTGACCCACTGACATGTATCAGGGGCGAAACGCAATAGATGTGTAGCAAACAAACACGAATATCGCAAGTTAGACATGCTTCAATGACAATAGCGTATTATGAATCGCGTTATTGCGCGTAATAATGCGCATGTTTGAGTATCAAATGAATACTGCAGCACGCGATTCGAAATGTGAAATTCCACATTCATAGGAGATATATATATATATATATATATATATATATATATAGCGTAAATTTCAAAATCATAAGAAAAGTTATCTTTAATTTTCTTCTTTTATTTTTAATCTTTTTCAGAAAAGTCTCTTTTTAAGACAAAATTATTATTTTATATAAGTATGTGTATATATATATATATATATATATATATATATATATATATATATTGTATATAGAGCCAGGAAAAATGATATAGAAGCTATGAATTTCGAAAGAACAGGAATGAGCGCACTCAACATCACTCTATACACGTATGAGATAAACCAAAATCGTCTGTCGGAAAATGGTTTCGTAAACTTTGCCGAGCGCGAACGTAGACAGCTGTTTCAGCACGAAAATCCTACAGAAATTTGGCGACAAATCCGGTAGGAATGGTATCACATCGAACAGGGATTTGTGTAACGCCACTCGACCGGCCAGCTTCGCCGTCTCACCTCAACACGAGCTATCATAATGTATTTATCGCGTTATGCATAAAACGCAATTACATATCATTTCTAAACGATATGTAATTTGTTCGCTTGTAATTTTGCAAACATATGTATTTAAATAGCTATAATACAAAAAGTTTCTCTTTTTCATACCGGAAATGAGGTGTAATAAATAATTATAACATAAAAATCTTCTATTATTTTGTTTCGATATTTCTCGACTGATGTCTTTCATATGATATTGTAGAATTTATTAATTCCAAATTGAATCACGTACTTAAAATTATAAAATACCCAATAAAGAAAGCATCAATTACTCTTTATTAAAATCTTTTTTTTCTTATTTAAACGCATAATATAACATGCGCTAATAATAATTTATCATCCTTTAATACTTTAAATTCTATTTTACATTTTTTCATCATTTACTGTTATACGTTACTTTGATCATTAAAGGGAGTAAATAAAACAGTTTGATATTCGAATAATAAGCTAACGGCAATTACATTGGATTAAACTCCCTCTGGCGTTAGGCGAGATAAGTAGTCTATTAGAGAGAAATCAGATCACTCGACTAATAGGTCGTTCCTACACAAGCATCCTAGACGAGATTAACAGCCTCTGCTTTGTGGTCTTGTATACCTACGTGGACAAAGGTAACATCGGATTATCGGAGAAATTTACATGTGAATAAGAGCAACTATTCCGAGACAGAATAAAGTAACATTTTTATTTCTAGAATTTCTATACATTTAAATTAACGATATCTTTTGTACAGTAAAATTGAAAAAAATATTTAATTAAGCATGAAATCATTACAAATTTTAGCAGTAACATCAAGTTTTCAAAATGATAATTTAAATAGAAAAGTGAAAAAAAAATTAATAACATTAGTATTATATATTGTATAAAAGAAATACGTGCAATATTTTAAGTACGGAATATTTCATGATTTGCGCGTATAATGAAGTCATTATATATAAATTATAGTAGTCACAGAATATAGCATCCATGATTACTCATCATATAGAATAAACCAAAGTTCTAGTGCATAATCCATACCTTGAAATCCCTCTGTAAAGGATTTTTCCTTCAAGCCTTCGCTCTCAGCGAAGGTCTTTCATTTCCTATTCCATCTATGAGCCTTAAAGGGTAGCATATCAAAATTCTAATTTCCTTATCCTCATTTTCTTATCGTCTAAGATTTCCTGCATTCTTCAATGGTTATGTCTTTTACAGACAGAGTTTTCTCTTTTATAGAAAATTCCTCAGAGAATAGTTTTTGTTTATAGAAATAATTGGTTTGTATAATTTAACGCGAGCTATCTAGTTAGCAATATCTTTTACATAGACTAGAATGAAACAGTAATACCAAGCATGGAAGTCTTTTTTTGCAACTTAATTATTTCACAGAATGCTTTAAAGAATACTCAATTCGCAACAGCAACTTGTCTTCATTGTTCCAAGAAATAATACACGATTAGTCTATACTACGTTTTCATTTCCTTTTGTCGCATCTTCCATCTCTTTTTTATTTTTTATTCTGCACTCACAATCAGTCTATTTCTTTATAGTCTTTTTCTTCAAAACAGATTTTCACTAAGCTAGGAGATTCTATACCTACGAGAACTCGTTAGTATTTCTTACTTTTTTCTTTATTTGAAATCCTTTTCATCTTTCTTTTGACGACACATCGAAATCATTAACTCTCATAATTGAACGTTACAGACAAAGAGCATGTGCATTATAAACGGACAATGTAAACGGCTTTCATTAAGTCCACGACCATAAGAGGTATTCTGTTGTCGGAGAAATTATAATTCCATCGGTTTTATGTCTTCAAATTACTATTTACAAAGCATTGGAAAGTGCAATTAATTCCGAACAGTATAAGCGGTATATTAATAATGTTAAAACGGCTTTTACTTATATACAAATGTAATCTTAAAGACATGAAAATAGTGGCACTTTGTATAAATATATAATATATAATCTTTTTTATAAACTTCTATATGTAGACTATATAGATATACAAATATAAAAATATTTGAACATTTATAATACATATTTCTATATACTCTTCCATATATTATATTTTCGTATGTAATATTGTATATATATATATATATATATATATATATATAAAATATTACATTATATAATAAATAAAATTTATTATAAGAATAACGAACCGGATGGATTATAAATATATATTTTTTTTATTAGAATATCAATTTTATCCGTTTCTGATATCAAATAAACCTTTCGTGATCCACGGATATGAATGTGAATACGAAACTCGGATTACAATAACGTCAACATGATTATGTCCACGTTCATAAATTATGCAGTACAAATGTTAAATCTTTTTATTACCCATGAATTTCTGTCTAGCAGTAGATATAAGCAGAACAGGGCGTAAATATGGAAATTGATCGATTGAAGCGATCGTACGTACGTTACTGCTCTCAATAATTTTTTCGCAAAAAGCTATACACATATACAATAATTGTATTACTGCAAAATAGCAGATTATATCGATATTGGAATATACGAGAGAGCTATAGGGTGATCGTTGTAGTTCGCGTACGCGATAATAAAGAACATTAAAATGATGTTTAGCAAAATAAAAAATTCGCATATTGAGAGCTCATAAATTTTCAATAAATAACCGACGGCTATTTATGTTTCAAATTTCCCAGTAGTTACGTTTTCCGTATTATTATATTCGAATTGTATTTTTTTTTCATATTGTTATTTTAAAGCCGTTTCTAACTACATCTTCGTACCTAATATTACGACATAATTATTATATCCTACAACTATGAAATTGTTGTATCGTCTAAGAATGTTAACGTGGCACTAAATTTTTTAAAGATCCACAAGAAAATTTCAAGAACGATTTTCTGTCCCCAGAGATAGATTCTGACATAAACCAAGCAAAAGATTATTTTTAAAGTCCATTTTTAATTAATAGTTTTTTGATTAGTAACTGTCCTTATTAACGCCACAGGTTTATCATTCAATTGGAATCGTACAAAGAGAGAATAAAAAATAAAATAAATACAAGAGCTAATAAAAGATGGGTGATTAAGAATATCAAATGAGCGGTAATTAATGCGTTTTGATTTGAACAAAAGTTATATTTCTTTTCTTAATTTCATAATTAAATCCAAATCGAACGTTTCAGCTCCATTCGAGCCATCTTCAGTGATGTTGAAGTAATAGGTGTGATGTTCTTAATACAGCCATTGGTTGCAATGTAATGTAATTAGTCACAGAGTGCACACACACAGAAAGGAGAGTCTCAAATTATCAAATTTTGAAAATGTAACTGTCAAAAAGTAAAAACATGCAGAAATCGATTTACACTTATTAATGTGTCGTTTGATCAAAATACCTGAAATTTAACTTCTCAAATAAATATCTTTCAAAAAGTATTTTTGAAAATATTTTTACTAATAATGTGACTAAATATATTCTCTTATTATTATTATCATAACAACTAACTGTAATATATGTATTATGCACACATATATGCGCATATATATATATATAATATTGTATTATAATAACTATAGAGGAGAAGGTGGTATTATGATATCCCAGTTACATTTCATACAATAACTTTGTTAATAATCAATATTTAAGTTTAAAACTTGATAATTACATTCGTTAAAATGTTGTTGATGCTGGACTCAAAATATTTATTGCTTAGGACGCTCTTAAAATGCTCTAATAAAAATGTGTAATGACTTGAAGAAAAACATGGGTGCAGATAATGTGACCTTCCATAATTTTAAGCTAATAGCCTTAAAAAGTTAATTTTATTTAGAAAACATATTTAGTCACAAAATTAATAAAAAAGTAAAACATTTGAAAATGTATGCAAATAAATGTATATACATTCACATAACTTCTGCTCAGTACTAAAAATAGTACACGTAATATAAACTCAATTAACAGTAGAGCTACAATCGATTATCAAATAATTATTTTGATACGAAAATCTCAGAAAAGAGGCCGTAAGTAATTAATACCAATAGAACGCCACATTAGCAAAATGCCATGCTATTATTTAAATTTGCATAACTCAAAATATATACAGTGAAATAAAATATTAAATAGCAAACAACACACTCAAAAAGACATATATTCGTGTGATAATACGTTCAAATTTAAAAAAAAATGAGGAAGTAAGTATAATTAAATTCTAAAATGTAACATTTAGAAGCATTCGAAATACTTGAAATTAAAAATGTGTTATAATAAGAGCTGGTTATTGAGTAGTGATATATTAGTATCATAGTGTAACGGTGAGCTATTGAACAAATAATTCCATAAGTAATCATAAGGATTCGCTACATAATAGCGGAGATATTAAGGGAAGCCACAATATATACACTGGCTACAATACTACCTTATCCTCTAAATAATAATAGATATTAATTATCAATATTTATCCAAAAGTTTTTTCATTTTAATATTTAATCTCTCTTTTCCATTCAAAATGTAAATCTCTTATATCCATTTGTTTAACAAAATCAACTACGATAAACATTTTTGTATAGTATTGGTAAAACGGTCGTATCGATTGAATATGTTCAATCCAGAAAAAACAGTGAATAGGTATTGATATCGAGCATTCGATATTCAAACACTCGTAAGCTGCTATACTTGGTGCTATCCTCGAAGGTAAGATGCCCGACAAAATCTCCGGGACGCAAAATAGCACGATGCAATAACGCAATACGACGCTCTAGTTAGAAGAATAAATCGTCCGCAAACAAATCCTTTCGTTCGCTTCGGTTAGCAGAATCATGAAAAACGCATACAGGGGAGACAGAAGTGAGAAGGGGAGGAGGGAAATGAACAACTAGGTTAATCTCGAATGTCAACCGGAATTTGAAATGCCGGTAGGAGAGCGAGATTGGAAAAAGAGAATGGCCGGGTTAAGGGACAGGAGCGAGGTGAGCATTTGCCAGAAGGACGAAGGGACAAGCCACATAACTCGGACGACAAGAAGCTAGTAATTAGAACTTGGATCGCGCGCAAGAAAGATCCGTCTACCTCAGCCCACTTTCTCGTAAACGCCTTCGTGTTAGTGTATAATCGGTGGACCCTTTTCTACCGAAGGCGCGGTTATTGATTCTGACGGCGATTAAAACCGCGAACGCGTCTTTGTCCGCGGACGCGAAAGCTCGATTATTCAATGGCACAAAAGTCACGGACTTTCGTCGCTAGACTGCTTTCTTTTTATGTCCGTTCCATGTTTTAAATATACGTACTTGACTGCCAGCATGATTAGAGCGTGTCCCCCTTGTCTGGGGTGAATGTTTAATCGTCTTCTTCCCCGCTTTACTCAAGTGCGATCGAAGTTGTTGTTCTACTTTCGACTCGCTCGAAAGCGATGTATATTGCTTCTTCGATGTTTGGGGCTACTTCGACATTTGGGAAAATTGGATATGAATATGCATTCCGAGTTTCACGCGAGTCGGATTACTTAAACATCAAGCATGCTTAATTTCACACTGAAAGGGGGTTTACGGGATTAATTTAGCGGCCTTAGCTCAGAAACAGAGCGAATCTTCGTGAGGACAAAAGGAATACGTTGAAAGCGAGTTGGATCAGCAAAGAGATCGTAATTGCAACTTAGATTGCGCACGAGAAAGACTTGCAAAACGCTTCGAGTTACTCGGAAAATAAACACGAACCGATTATCGTGCAAATACAATTCATCCGTGGCTGGTGATGGATGAATGACTAAAGAAACAAGACGCTTTCAAAGTTCTCCAATTTATCGAGTCTCTCCGCGATTAGAGTAAAGAGAAGTAATGTTGTGTTTACGATTTACATACGCAATACCTGAAACTATAATATGTACAATCTAAAGAATATTAGTGAATAAATATAATTACATTTTAAAAAATACAGCGTTATATGAGACATTTGTATGTGGATATAATTAAATGATAAAGAAAACATAACAATGTAACCAATATTTCTCTCATTGTTCACAATCACAATTAATTCAAAATGTAAATGATATGTAATTAACAAAAATATGTTCATTTATTGATATTAATAACATGAATGTTTATATCTAACTAATAGATGATCAATAGATAATTAATAAATTATTTCAATTTATTTTTCACGAAGAAAAAAGTTAAAGAACTCAGAATTAGTTACACTCGAGATTAGTTACTGTCGATCAATCAATTTATCTCTCTGAAACTGGAACGTAGAGAAAATATTTATTTCGCGAATAATATTTTTATCCGGCAAATCGTTTTGTTGTTTTCAACAAAGTCCACTAGGACACTCGGTGAACAGTTCGTACTTCGGATCGACCAGAGAAACATGTCAAGAGGTTTAAAGAGAGAAGCTGCTGCGTCGAACAAGTACGAGAGCACGGAACTTCCCATCGGTCCTAAATTATGGATGGTCCCAGTGGGCGCTGGCTCCATAGAAACTCTCATGGAAGTGACAGGGTCGCTCGCCATCCATGGCACATGCTCATACGACCGAATTTACTTGCACCCAGAAGATAGCTACCTTGTACTTTCCTCTTCGATCTCGAACTTTCGTAACCGCCAAGTACTAGCCGTAAGTTTCATTACAGTAGAAAGTAAATCGATAGTTAGTTCGCACACGGCTCACATTGATAATCTAATTCCCGTTATATTGGACTAATGCTTGACAGAGTAACAATGTTATTACATATATGTATGAATAATAATTTTATATTTGTTAACTTGTACAAACTTTTGTGCAAATCATTAATCAAGTTTTTATACTGTTATATTGAGTTATTTTTCAATTACACTTTTATGATCTCCACTGCTCCTATTCAATGTGTCGTTAATTTAATGAAATCAATAGAGTTAAACAATTTAACTCAAGAAAATATATTAATATGACTCAAATTACATGGACATTTGCTAAATGAAGGTTTACTTTAAAACTAACCGCAGAAATGGATTCATTTACATTTTAACACATGAAAGTTAAAAATAATAAAATGTTATTTAACTCGAAAGATTGAATTATCATTGCTCCTTTGATATCTAATAGTGTCACATTTGAACATGATCAAATTATTCAAAGTGATTTAATTAATATTATCTTCCATAAAAATGAAAGAAAAATAAGAGAATACGTACAATATTCTAACAGAATGCCGAAGGTGTATTTCGAAAATTTGAGATTAAATTTAAGCATAAACATAACGCATAATTCGTAATTGTTACACAAGGTCGCCATCTAATCAAATATTAATTAAATTTCAGGAGATTCTAAGCGAGAACGCTGGAGGCTAACAATAAGCTCCGTCTCTGGTTGCCTAATAATCGATATGTCGCGTTGTTAAGAGACTTTCACAAGCGATATCGACAGTTGCACGTCTGAGACCTTCTTAAATATCAATTATAAACAAAGTACTCCCACAAGAAAGCGAGAGCCGAGGGAAGCGGGCGATTATTCAAAAATATTCGCGACATTCAATTCATCGCGTGATGCGCAATGGAGAATCGCGAGGGGTTGTCGCAACGGCCTCGTGCCATCGACTTGGTGAATATATACGTGTAGTTTAAAGCGCTTTTAGCTCACCTCGAATGTTCTTCCCCAGGGTATTTTCCCTGCAAGCTCCTCATACTTCCACTCTCATGCTGGCATGTCGCCGCGAAGGTACCCCAGGGCTACGCATAGTTTTACAAATATTCCGTTCCTTGCCGCTGAACCGTTAATATTCCTTGCGGGGAGTGGACGTGATATGAGCGCGCATGCATGCTCGGAATTAAAATTGTCCAGAGAAAAGACGAAGCCGCGTAAAAGGGATTTTTACTCGAGCAAAAAAAAAATTACTTTATCGCCTTTATAAAACCTAAAGAAATTCAATAAGTTCCTTCTTTCCGATCATTTGTTAGCTTATGTTAGATCTGTCCAAATAAGATCCGAATAAGGTCCACCATCCTTGTCAGCTTACACTACAGATCTGTAATTACTCCAAACGAGTAATAACTACTTCAAGTGTCCTTAATTTTCCTCAATCCGGAGTGCACTGGATTCTCTCATTTACTGCATTTTGTCACCCGAGATACATAAGAAATGTCATAAAGCGTCGACCACACGGTCGCCTGCATCTCGCGGCGTGCTCGTGAGAGATGACTGATAGAATTAAAAAGTTTTCCGTCGGGACGCGTCCCGAAATTAGCTTCATGGACGTGTATCTCGGTAGAGGTGGAACAGAAAGGAAAGGGAAATAAAAGGGAACGCGTCGGGGAACTCGGTACGAAAAGGGGGACACGATTGTATTAAGCAAATCGCGCTAGTTCAAGAACTTTGTTTAAATCGGATGTGAATTATGAACGATCCCATTGGGTCGACCGGCCTACCGGGAGCTTCGGCCGAATGACAGCGACGCCGAATATTTACGGCACCCTAGTGACGAGACTTGGTTCCATTGATAAATCTGCGTGATCCTTCTCCTTTTTTCGGATCCTACGGCCTCTGGCGCAAAGATACACTCTATCCATCCCGCGAAATAAACTAATTCCCAGGATGTCCGTTCTAATATACTGCTTTCTTGACTTAATTCCCCCAAGGTCTGTTGTTTAATTTAGTTCTTATTACAATGGCAATGTATCTCTTAATTTTTTTAGGTCTTTCTGTTTATTCCGTCCCCTTTTATTATTTTTCTTTCTTCCCCTAAGCAAAGGAACATGTTTTAAGAGCATCTGCGAAAAGTTTGTTTGCAACACAAACGCTTTAAGCCAAGGATCAATTTATTCTTATAATATTATGATCGGCTCATTTAACTTTCTTAACTAAGGATGTTTCAGAAAAAACTTTTTTTTATGTTAAGCAATGGATTAGCACAAAATTAAATTTTATATACAAATTTTGCAGCAATTCAATTTCAACGGAGAAGTTATATTCCAAACATTGAACAAAAAAAATTTCAACTTTATCATTCGTCATCTTATTTCCATAGTTTCGACCTTGTTAGAACGTACAGGATTACATAATAGACAATGGTTAGCGCCACAAATTCCAGCAAGGCTGTATTCAAACCACAAAAGTAAAACATCACGAATTTACTGCAGTTTTTCCAACAGGACAGGATTTCCGGGAACACCGAAAAGTAATCCAGGAAATAAAACCCGAGCGGTACGTTAGTAAACTTGATGCCGTGCAAAGGTATATGTTGCAAAAGTTCTACGCATACAAAAAGGAATACATCGCTTTTCTCTAACGCGTGAAACACTCGAAATAAAACGCGCCAGCCATTAAAAATGCGCGTAGGGATGGAAAGTCAAGGAAGTCGCGGACATATTTTATTTAAACTCGCTGTGCTCGTTTTTCAATTCTTTGTGAAAGGAAAACTTCAGCTACCTGACACCAGCCAACCACCAGTGTACACGCATAGTCATAACGATTTTTCCATATTCATATTTCTTCGTCGTTTCGTTATGATTCGCTGTGTACAAAACGTGCTATTTCAGTGCTGACGAGATTATAAAAGTTCCTCTTACTGCAAGCTGCACAATGAAAAATCTTTTTTAATTTTGATAGCTCAGTAAATTTTTCAGTCCTGATATATAATCAACTACATATTCGTAGTTATATATAATAACGTAGCTACAAATTCACACAAACTTTTTTTTTAAGTTAATACCACAAGTGTATAATTAAAACTTTATACAACAGATGGTTAACTAGAGAAACGAAGTATGTAAAATGAAAATTACACGCCTTAAGAAATTAAAGTACGTTTAAATTAAAAATTATCCTTTCTATCAAATAATAAAAATAATAAAAATCAGAGAGACATGTGTTCCAGATTGAATTTTACAGTCTCGAATTCGGAATTCATATAATTCTTTCGAAAGCATCGCTTTTTTCTGCCTCTATCACATCCGCAGGTACTCTCAGCGATATGTTAATGAAAACCGAGCTGAAAACGCAAAGGATTGGATTTCCAGGAGTCGGCATAAAAGAATGGCGAGACATGACAAAATGGGAGGATAGACAGCCAGTCGTGATTCAAGACGCCCAGCGTGCCATTTCGCGCGTAAGAACGTGCGCGTGAAAATGGCCAGGATTTTCCTCGGGAATAATTCAGCCAAACGGTGCCGCATGACTGAACTTCGGCGAATGGAAGGGAAGAAATCACGAATGTAGTTTCGTGCCAACGAGCGGGACATTGGACCTCTGCCATATTTTTTAATTTGACGGAGTGTTTTTACTCCATTCACGACCAAAGTTCGCGACGGCACTCGTTCATATCGGTAACGCTCGCGAAAATCGTATTCGCGATTTGATGTGCAAAAAAGAAAGAAGAGAGAGATAGGGAGAGGGAGAGAGAAAGGGAACTAGTGGTGTGTGTCCACCCGCTGGAGTGATTAAGCACGGACTCAAAATTGACGGAATTTCTCGTATCATCGCGCTTCCGCCATTAACGAGATAGTCCAAACTTTCTAACTCGCGTTGGCGGAGAAACTTTGCTTTTCACACAATCTCTCTCATTTAACCTTTAACAAATTAATAGTACTTTCTGCGTTATATTATATGATATTTTATATTGTCGCAAATTTTAATGAAATATTACATAAATAAATCAACTGGAGAAAAAGATATACACGTATGTTTTGTCGTTTAAGTTCTACCAAATTTGTAGAAAATAAAAATGCAACGAAATATTTACTTTAAAAATGGAAGAAAATAATAATTATAGACATGTATTGATTGTTTACGATACAATTCTATCAATATCTGAGACGTCGCTAAACAATTGATTTCGAGACTGCTCTTCGCCAAACGAAGGATAGACGAACTCACGATATGAATCGTATTTGAATAACTAGCTTCGGCAGAAGTTTGACTTGACCTGCATAGGAGCGTCGTTACCCAGCATACACTTCTCGAAACTTTGGCAAGCTCATGCAAAAGTGCCTGTATCGAACTTTCCACTGTCTTTCGCGTATTGCGATCAACGACCAGCGAGCGATCCGAGTCTCACAAATACTGACGAAGAAGCCAACTATCGATTCTGTTGTACCAGCAAGAAATGATTTCCTTGAAAGTTTCAAATTGGCATGGTTGATATTTTCATTGGTAACGTCAACAAAAATTAGTAAACAGCATGAATAACAATAATATTAAATAAAAATATAATTAATCTGCACAATTAGATGATAATTTCAGTCTCTAATTTGAAACATTAATCATTTGTAAATCGTTGTAAACGTTCTAATTATTTTTTCGTAATTTGTTTAATAACAATTATAACATTTATAATTAATATTTATAATTGTACAATTAAAATTAATTAATTCAAATAATAATAATCGTCAAGTTTGCTGTGTAATCAATTATGATTGTTTTAATATGTCAAATCTAATTCTTCGAAAATATATTCTACTCGTGATGTATTTATAATATAATTATCACACATGTACAATTAATTCATTTAAATTATTTAATATTAATCACAGTTTCTATTATTATATATTTTTTATTATTAATTATTTAAATAATAAATAAGCTATAAATTAAGATAAAGCTGTAGATTGATATTTATATACTTGGCAATATTAATTCTCATTAAAATACAAATAGAATTCTTTATTATTAATTACACAAGTCTCCAAAAAAAAATTTTTTCTTATCCAGAAACGGCAGTATGTAATTCCGAAGGTTTTTGGCATGCTAAAACCAAATCCGTAGCCAAAATTGCTCCACATTAGATTTCCGAGATATTCTAATTCAAATATCGAAAAGGGCATTTTTAGATTAAAATATCTCGTAAACCTGATGTGATGGAGCAATTTCGGTTACAGATTCGAATTCGGCATGTAAAAAATCTA
The DNA here is from genome assembly GCF_024713525.1 of Acromyrmex echinatior. NCBI lineage: Eukaryota > Metazoa > Arthropoda > Insecta > Hymenoptera > Formicidae > Acromyrmex > Acromyrmex echinatior. The sequence continues at coordinate 1,664,664 of NC_141863.1, read as the reverse complement.
CGAAATCACCTATGATTAAAACACAGTTGATTAGTTTTCTCTGCTGAACGCAGCCATTGATCATATCGTTTGGAGACGCTTTAAGGTCGATGGACATACTTGGAATATATCTAATTTTCTTCATGTTACTATATTGATCTATTTATCATAGATAATTTTCGTAGATTTTTTTAATGCTGAATTCGAATCCGTAATAAAAATCCATCCTGAAATAGACCTTTTGGCACTTTTAGATTAAAATATCTCGGAAACCTGACACAGATTTGATCTTCGCATGCCAAAAAACTTCGGGATTACGTACTGCCGTTTCTAGGATCAAAATTCATATCGGCCTACGGTTAGATGATTCTGATTCTGTAATATGATTGGTTTTTGCCTTTAGTTCTTCACTGTCTCATCTAAATGTAGGAATCAATTATATTAAAGAATCACACACTAAGCGCTAACTTTATCTAACTGATTAGTTTTCTCTGCTAAACGCAGCCATTGTATACGCCAACTTTACACATATTCACTAAACGCATTGACTACATTCAATATAAATGCAATATATCTAATTTTTTTTTCGTGTTACTATGTTGATTCATTTATAATCATACGTAATTTTCGTAAATTTTTTTCATGCTGAATTCGAATTTATAGCCAAAATTGCTCCATCAGGTTTATGAGATATTTTAATCTAAAAATGCCCGAAATAGGCCTTTTCGGTACTTTCGGATTAAAATATCTCGGAAACCGGACGTGATGGGTCAATTTTGGCTACAGATTTGGTTTTCGCATGCCAAAAAGCTTCGGGATTACATACTGCCATTTCTGGATCAAAATTCATATCGGTCTATGTTATTTTTCTTTATTTGTTCTTTATTATTAATAATTTTAATTAATAAATAAGCTATAAATAAAAGATTTAGTTAATAAAAAATAATTCAATGCTCGATTAAATAAATTAAAATAATCAGTTAAAGGGCTCAGAGCACAAGCAAGATATTCTTCGCTATTGTTGTAAATTACTAAACATTATATTTAACCAATCAAAATACAGATGTTTCGACCTTTAATCCGATCATTTTCAATGTTACGCCTAACTATATTTTCTGAAACTATATTTTCCAATCTTTTGATGTACAATGTCGCATAATAGGATCCATGCAAGAATAAATCGATCTATTTAACTAAAACTCAATGTCAGTTTTCATTTCATTTAAAGTATCTTTTTCTGGTCACCATCGTGCTAAAGATTTGTAGTTCCGTTATACTTAATTCCTTTTTTCCGTATTCCTTTGATCGCCTTTCTTTCGCCATTCTTTCTCCAAATCCCTCCCGTATCGTTTCGAGAGGAATCTTTCTTTCAATACTAAGTGTCCGTTTATCTAGATACGCTTACATTCTTTTTCCTTGATGTCCACGTTTAAGAATTATCAGATAAGTATAAGGTGCGTAAATTGAGTGTGACAGTTCGTAAATTGCTTTCTCTTTGATTGATTGTATTTGCTATAGAAACGCGAAAGTTGCGAAAGGTCAGAAATAAAATTCATTTCAAATAACGTAATTCGTTACATCTACAAAATTTAAAATTTAAATTGTTAAAACTTGAAAAAGTATTCATTAATAAATAATTAGGAGAATTAAATTTTACTGACAAAATGCTTTTAATTTTAAAACTTATCTAGCAACTCTTCAAAAATAAAGGTACTTCTTATGTTCCTTTCTCTCTCTCCCTCTCCTTTACCAATAAATTAATTTTTAATTATAACAAAAAGTAATTTTCAAATTAAGAATTAATTTGTCAGAATATTGCTTCAAAGTAAAATAACTATGATTCTCGCATTTGCCAATATTTTCATTAAAGGATATTAACTCTGAGTTTGTTACATAGATATTGTATATATATATTCGGAATAATAGCTGATTAGGAGAATACGCAGTAAATCTGCTTAACCGTTTGTATGAGAATTTGCTTCCCGCATTCAATGTTTAGTCGTACCCGGATATCAATTACAGCCAAACGTCTAAAATCATTTAATCAAATCTAGAATATTATCGAACTGTTAAGGACAAAACTACGAAAGGTTATGAGTTCGATCACGTCATTGGAGCCAGACGGCAAACTGAATCCAACAATGACTGACAATGAGTGAAACTTGCAGACCGAGCAGTCTCTATATACAAGTAATTAGGTTCTGTCTTGCTCTTATCCATGTACGATTCCGCATCTTTGAGAATCGCCCACTGCGATGTCTGGCGCGCGCTTTGTTATCAAGACAATAATTCCACGTGAATATCCTTGTAGGAGTACCACGATATAATAACGGAGTGCTGTACAAACGGTAACATCTACATCTTCCTTTGCGCTCGAGCTGTATTATGCACGCAAATACATAAGCCAAATTTAGTTCACGTAGTACAATCCAATGTAAGAATCTATTTATCATAAACCGTGTTGGAACTGTTAAGATGTGACCGATGAGATTTGAATAGAAATATGAACATCATATTTATTCGGTATTACATTGTGAAAGTTTTGCTTCATTTAAGTACATAACGCTTTTTTTCAATTCCTTATGTTAAGTAATAAATTTTATCTATCAATAGTTGTAATTTCTGATACGAGAAAATGGATTACAAGAATTCGCAAATAAAACTTCTTCCAAGTACACAAAATCCCTTGTTCAAGAAATATAATAGAAAACAGATATGCGGAATTCGATATAAGTAATTCTATGATAATGCAAGTTATTAATAATAAGCGGCTCCGATACGCTCGATACATCATATTTTATTAGTTTTTGACAGAATACGACGGTTTTTTTTTTCTCTCCTTCGGAGCAAACTCGGTCAACTTCATTCGCGAATAGGCGATTCATTCGATAGATGGCTTGCAGAGAGCACGCCTGTGATGTATAGACCGGAATTATTATTTCGAAACATTTGCATCACAAAGTGCTTTATCGTTCGCCACGCCGGCGCTCGTGAAAGGGAGAAAAATGAAGCTGTGCGCGCGTTCGTCACGGTTCCGGTGTCTGCAACACTTCACACCGAGATGGCACTGGACCGTTTGCATTCGACCCAGGCTCAACTCCGCATGAAAAATGCATCCGGCGCATACTGCCATCGCGACGGGCCGAAATTAACATCTCGATTGTGCGCGAGCATGTTATAGATTTCATTAACTGGCCGGCCTCAAACGGGTGGAATAAATGTGATGGATAGATGAACGCCCGACAACGATCGATCAGAGGAAACCGATGCGGTTTGAGAGAGAGGATAATTCCGTTAGCCTGATTGCGCGGTACTTGGAAACAACGCCGGATTTAAATCGATCGAGCTAAATTGCAAATTTTAGATGACGATACTTTTTTTTTCTTTTTGTCACATGGAAAGACTTTTTATCCGCCGACTTCAAATCAAGCCTCGTTGATCTCACGAGTAATTAATGTTTGAGTTCGTAGCGCAGATTAATCTCACTCGTGAATATTGAACTTTTGAGGTGAGAATGTCATTGCCAAATGATAAAACGAAAATGGCACATTAAGATGTAACTTATTTATATACTTCTTCTTATACGCGTCTCTTCGATTTAGAAATGAAAGATTTTTAGAAAAACTTCGTTCAAAAAAAGCTTCCTTAAAAAAATTAAATAAAAACTTATTCTCAGTAAACAAACATTACGAAATAAAGATAAAAGGATAAAATAATTTAAATATAAATGTAAGCAATACCATTATAAAAATTAATTCGTTCATAAAAAGGGAATCCAGATCTAAAAGAATTTATAGTAACAACTTGAAAATTATAAAAAAAACTATTAGTATATGAAATTTTTTTGTGTATGTGCAATAAATAATAAGCTTCTTTGACATTTTCGCTATGGAAAAATTGAAACCGATTGATTAAAATATGTATCGTGAAAAATATAATTCAGTAAAAACTAAAATACATCTTAAAAGTATATATTTACAAAAATTTACATTTAATATTAAGAAGTAAGATCCGTTTTATGTCTAAAAATATAGTTATCTTTATTAATTAACATCTTAAAAGTCCTCTTTTATTTAGGAATAATTTATTTAAAGAATTTTTATATATTCCTTCTCAATAAACAGAAACAGAATAATTAAATATATAAAATAGCAATTACACTTGCATTATTATAAAAAAAGCATGAAGTATAAAGCAAAAAATCGTAGAATTAGAAAAGTGTATTACATATACTATATTATATTTATTGCAATACAAGTCGTTTGATGCTTTAAATGGATAATTTATAAAATACATATGCTGCTTTGAAATCGGTTTAACCTACATTCTCATAGTGCATCACTGGGTCAAAGTGCATCATTCTCAAAACGAAAAACACGGTCAGTATGTATGTATTTTCTGCATACATACGCGCATACAATCGACATAGAAACCACTAATGGAATCAGTTCGTTAATTTTGCCACGCTTAGTAAAATCTATACACATTATATTCATTTACATTCATTTAGCTCGGAAGAATCATGATACTTAATCTTATTCACTGTAATGTTTAATGCTTTTCCTATATATATATATATATAAAAATCAAATAGTTTCATAATAACAAACATAATTAATTGAAAAAAAGAAAAAGAAAAAAAAAAGAAAAAATAATCAATATAATAAAATATAATTATTAAAATATTCATAAAAACATTTGAAACAACAAACAAACATTATTCCATTAATGCAAAAAATATATATATATATATACAATTCAACAATAAAATTCGATCAATTGCACTTCTCGCACCATATTATGTTGACATCTCGATCATATTATTGTATTACTCTTCGTAAAAATTGATTATTTATCCGATATTACTGATATTTTTTATCTCTCTAATTGCATTAGCGTTAGATAAATTTAATGTATTTAAATACTGTGTGGCTGTGACTCGATTATGCACGCGTAAGAAAATAGAGCAATACGGTGGGTGCGGTTCACTCGACTATGGAGCGTAACCACTACTTCACAGTGAACGGCCAACTCGGTCGCTTTAAACATTGTCCGCAACTACCAGTATTGCTCACGGAGTAAAAAAAGCTACAAGCAGCCAGCCTGCTTCCTTTGAAGAATTAACGTCTCGGTTGTATGCTTTCCGATTGATCCGTGAACGTTTACCTTATTATTCTGGATTCGATATGTACCATAATTGTTGTTTTTCTCTGCTGATAAAATACTTTATTATTCTGGATTCGATATATACCATAATTGTTATTTTTCTCGGCTGGTAAAAAATACAATATATGTAAAGATAATAATATAAGTATATATATATATATATATATATATACCTATAGTAATATTCTTCTTTCTACTTTTTTTTAACCAGATCATATCTCGTTATCTCTGATAACGATGTTCTAAATAATAATAAAATATAAAAATTTGAATTTTTTCAATGTGTTAATTCTACATAATTGTGTACATGATTTTCCCTGTATCACTTTTTGTTAGCAGATAATGAATAGTTTAAAATGGAATTTTTTAACGGGAGAATTCTGAGGAAATCCATCCATTTCACAACTTTTCACATGCATCAACATAAAGTAGAACTTGTTGTCAACGATTGCTAACAATTACATTCGTATTACCTAAGCACACATATTATTATATATATATATCGTACATTATTATACGCACTTTCTACATTGAACATTTTTTTTCTCGATGCTGTTCATTGTTTTGCGCGGAAAATTCTCCGAATCAAGTTTTCCGAGTATAATCAACATATACGAGTATTTCAGCTCGTAGAGAACCAATTTCATAACGCGATCCGACGTTAAAGCTTATGGTGGATATAAGAATCGCAATAACTGACAGTATACGATGTCAGCGAGCGTTTACGAGAATTATGCGATGATACAGTAGTTTTAATTGATTAGACAAAACTTCGACCTAATAACAAAATATGTTTCCCTTTACAATGCCGTGAACTATCGGCGATGACATTTTTCGACGTGTGGATTAAACGCATTCGCGAATTTCGGATATTGATCCTTCACTGCAAAAGCAGTATTAGATATTCGCCATGAACAAGCGAATGGATCGCTCTCGGACTGACCGCGGCCGGAAATCGATCTTCCTCGCTCTGTGGTATCCTGTTTCCCACATTCCTGAATTTTTATATCGCGGTTAGCAGCCAGTAACCTGATTAAATGCCCCATATAATTTAATGGTGGTTCTCGGCCGACGAAATAACCTACTCTCCGGATCGCAATTAAGTATTAAAACGTAGAAATGGAGCTTGAAGAATATCCCTTTTTCTTCACGTGTCATCAGTTTGTTCGCGTATTTTTTATTTTTTCTCATTATCGATCTCACCGATAATTCGAATTTATACTTCGGCCATTCTATTTGGTATTAAGAGGATGATATAATTGGCAAGAATTAAGCGCGCATAGTATCTCTAAAACAAAAGAATTATCACGTAAAAGATTAATCCTTTTTCATTACCGTCATTATTCTTAAAAAAAAAACATGAATTTTTATGTGATATATTTTAACGCAATTGCACAGATAGTTTCTTCCTTTAGTTATATTATTACCTAAAACTCTTCAAATAATTTAGACAATTTTATTATTACAATATTATCTGAGACACACCCTTTTTTAATCGTTTATGGAGCAGAAAATCGAGACTGTTCATGTAAAGTTATATAACAGAAAGAATATAAAACATAAATTTTTTTATGTTTTATCAGAGGCATATTTTTTCTCTTCCCTCATATTTTTTTCAAGTTGCAAAATATCCTAACATGATATAATTACTTGCATACTACTAATAAAAAAAACGTAGAATAATAAAGCAATATATTGGTGTCCTATAAATCCTATAAATAAATGTATATAAAAGGTTTTAATTCTATTTCTCTTATCAATTTTGTTGCATTCATCAGAATGTTTTTTGTGAATGTTACAAATGTATATCGCGCGTGTCGCAATCAGAGAACCTAAATATTTGATAACGTTAAATATTGGTCAACAATTAGTATCGATGCTTGGCGGTCCAACTTTCACGAAGCCATCGAAAGGAATTATGGTTATGAAATAAATATGCCGTTTCGAATGTTCCGGTAGTTTGCATATCCGATATCAGCTCGCGCTTTCGCGCGTTCAAACAATATTAATGTTACAAACGATTTCCGCGTTCGGCGTCGCTCAATCGACTATGCCTATCGGCTATCAATTTATTCGATCACAGGCACATTTATATGCAACAATCAATCAAGAAACAAAGAAAGTATTTGCGAGGATCTTCGAGAGAATCACGTCAAGATAGATAGAGAAAGAGAGAGAGAGAAGGAGAAACAGGTCAATGCAACGAGCTGCAAGCTGAATATAGCACGACAGAGCCGGACATTAATTCGAATGTAAATTTTATCCGACAACACAAACGCCTACCAGATACGATCATAAATTTGAATAATATCAATATAGTCTCGATCGCTAAATCATACGCTGTCAAGCGTGGGTGAGACGACTGACTGACGATGACAGTTTTCCAACACGTAACGGCGTTTCTTGCAACAGTTCTGCTACACAAGATATGTCACCTTCATTTTGATTAATCTACAGAGTCAATTTTCCTTAGAAAGACGTCGTACTCATTACTTACAATGAACTTTTATTTATTTTTCAATATTAAAGTAAAAAAATAATCGGAATAAACTTGTTTAAAAATAATTGTCGCCTATATAAAATATATTTTATATATATATATATAGATAATATCGAAAAAAATCAAATTGCATTATGTATCACCGGGACTTTAATCAATAAATTAATCGTCAAAGGATGACGTCGTTTCCGGAAATACCGGCGCGTCAGTAGGTTTCGATCGCTCGTATTTCCATAGAAACCTGAGTTCGTTCAACAATGCCGGAAGTGTCGCGCTTCATCCGGAAGTGTCACGGCAAGGACGAAACGACTCGGTCGAGCCGTCGATGAAAACTTTCTATCCCACACTCATTCCCACGATACTCGTCGAAAATTGAAAAAAGCATAGTCCTGCTGTCGTCAGTAGTTCCGACACGGAAACGCCGACGAGAAGCCAACGATTTTTCGCCGTCATTTGTACAAGTTATCGCAGCCTTTGTTGACCAAGGGTCGTTCTTCAAAATTATCAGGTGAAAAGGAAATGCCGCGCACCAACGCGACGTAGTGCGCACACCACCGACAATATTTCGCGTTGACGATTCTGATCGTGGTATACAGTAAATGACTATAAAATTCAAAAAGAATAGCGAAATGGGAAAAGAAAAACCAGGAGGGAAGAAAGAGAGAAAGAGAGAGGAGAAAATTTGTGACACAAATACAACTGAATTTATTGCACATGTAGGGACGATGACAGAGTGCACTTTAAATCTTGTCCTAAATTGAACCTACGGATAACACGGTTCAAAGATGTATCGTCCATCTAAAAGCTTAATCATGCGACCACACTATAAAATTCTTTTTATGTATCGATAAGAATAGTCGGAAAGTTGTCAATAATTAATTCAACTTTCGAAACATTTTATTAAAACTTATGATTTATGTAAACCAAAACTCCATTTTTTTTTGTATTTTCAGGGAGATTAGTAAAGTTGAGAAAACTTGCTACACGCGCAGATATTATTGAGCTCTTTGAAATTTCACAATTGATATAGAGATGATGAATATAACTTTGGTTTTATATGTTTTCATAAAAACAATAACCAGTAAAATACAGAATAAGATAACGTTTGTAATTTAATATTGGAAAAAGATGTAGATTGTGTAATTCGCTTCAATACCCATCAATTTTTCATTATTTCCGCGATGAAAATAATGATATCATTACGTTTTGTATTCTTCAGTATTCTGCAAACACTTTATGTTTACAATCTAAATAAGTGGTGTCCTATAACATGACACATGTTAGAAAGGAAGACGTATGGTACTAGAAACTGAAAATTGTACATTATCTCTATGTCATCTTTTGATGTAAGTCATCCTTTTATCGCACAGGAAGAAAGTGAATACAAATATAAATAGGAGAATTTTATTATTTCGTGTCAGCTACTGAACTTGTCGCTTTTTATTACTACACGTTTCAAACACATACGTCAATGTCAAAAAATAATAGTAATACTTTAGAAGCATCACTATTTCTATTGCACGTTTTTAGTGATACTGCAAAAATGAAAACAGCGCGTGCGGAAGCATAATTTCACTTTTGAAAAATATTCAGCATTCGGTATGCTATAACTCACAAATTTTCTTGCCATTATAATATCGATCGAATGAAGGAAAAATTTAACATTTATGTCATCCAACGTGCAACGTGCGTTGATAGAAAAGCGATTCAGTAAACGCGGATAATCAAATAAAGATTTATGAAGCGTTCGACCGTACAACTCATTGTCTACGCAGGCAAAAATATATTGTCAGTATGTATAGATGAATAAGCATTACGTTTATTTACCACATAACATTACATTTTCGAAAATAACAAAACGTTCAAACTTTTTGTGCTTTTAAAATCTTTTGTCCACCTCGATTAAAAGCCAATTTCATTCAAGCTCAAATAAATCTCAATCGTAAAAATATATTAAGTATTTTGGATATTTTAACAAACTTCGAAATTTATAGTTTTTATTACCAAATAATAAAGAATAATTGTGTCTGCGAAAATTAAAAAGCGAAAAATATATTTATTTAAAAAATCTTTGATTTGAAAAATATCGAGAATCTTTTTTAATAACAAAATTGGAAATTGTAAAAATATTTGTAGATATTATAAAGAACTAATATACCTGTATTAAAATAACACTGACATTCAGCTTGGAATTATTTTATATATTAAACAAATTTAAAATATAGTAATATTTCATACAAAGCGCGCACAGCGATGGATTTTAATCAACTTGATTAAATATTCGATAGTATCATTATCATCTCATACGAGATTATGCGCTAATATTTTTATTTGTTATTATCATAATTACATTTTTGGATGCTAATTCTCATTCAGTCTCAAAAATGTAATCATGATAATAATAAACAAAATATATGAAACAATTACATTAAAGATAGAAAATGTCTGCTGAAAAAAAATCAATTCCGATCTATTCAGCCCAATCCATGTCGTCGAAGAAAAATCTGTTTCTGTATTGAAATTCCTTTGTTCCGTGGCATCTCGTATATGGATAAGATATTAATGTAAGAACGAGGAATAGGATTTGTTTTAAGGGAGCAGCTGCGGACGATTGATCTGTTTTGGAAAAATCTTAAATCACCGCGAACGAGTAAGGATCGAGCGGGCGCAGTGGAAGTAGAAGAGGGAAAGAGAGGTCAGACAAGCGTGGCAGGAGGACTACGCCCAGGCCCTCTCTCCGCCCCTTGAAAGCACTCCGACGTTTTCGCACGACTCCGTAGGAGCTTTCGGGTGGCTTTTCCTCAAGAAAAGTTCGGGGAAGAGGCAATTTATCCTTCGTCTCGAGTAAGGACACGGGCGTCGCGGAAAAATAGCCTCGGCGTGTATTTAACTAGAGGGGTTGAGCTCGATCGATCGATCGTTCATTTTTTCTCACGCGAGTTGCTCGAAGTCACTTGTAAGTAAAACACACGAGACCTCGTCTAACATTTTAATTGAAATCGGAGGCGTATTAAATTGATAATCAGATTATAACCCCCTGACGAAGAGAAGCGAAGCTTTTCCACGATATGTATGATATTTGAATCTTAACAAAGTGAAAATATGTGCGAGAAAACAACAGGTTGAAAGTATCGATCAAACTAGTAAAATTTATGTCAATCCTATGTCGATCGATAGTAAAAAATATAATAATCCTACGATACGCTTTGTAACGAATAATATAAAAATATTTGGATTTTTCAATAAAAGATATTATATCAAAAAACTTTCAAAAATAGACTTTTTTTATTACGAAACATTTTTCTATCAAAAGAATCGTCTATCTGAAACTTTATTCCATAAAACATAAAAATCCAAGATTTCTCAAGCATCATGTTTCAAAAATTGAGCTTAACAAGTTTAATTTCAGCGCGAAATATTTATTAGACAATATATTATTGACGATAATAAAACACCTGAGAAACGAATCCTTCTTAAATTCTATTTTCTAAAAAATGTTCAGAAGAAATCTGTATATAACGTACAATAAGACCTAAAAAGTTTACTACTGTGAATTTATCAAGTTTATTAATCAAATATATAACTTAATTCCTATTGTTATAGGCTTATAATAAAAAATTATTAACAATGTATCTTAGCATAAAAATAAATACGTCATCTTCTTTTTGTACGCTCAGAAATAACTATTGTTGCACACACATACGTTTCTCATTGTCATAATAGATATTTTCTCATTGTCATAATAGAATCAGATATCTGATACATATTTGCATATATTTGAATCTGTACATTTATAGTTTGAATAAATCCGTACACATTTAAAAAATGTTTTAAATAAAGCAATTACATAATCCGTTTTTTAAAAATGGTTTTCAAAGTTTCATCGCGAGTGACTGAAAAAGCAATAATTCTGATTACAATTAAATCGATTTTTAAATATTTTCTGTCATTACTGACAGAATGATCGTTTCATAACAATAAAGCATTTATAACAGAGGTGTAAAGTGGATTGTCGAAATAGCAATTAATATTTTGAACAACTCCATTTCTTCATAATTTCGGCATACAAAAAATTCATTTTTCAGAATAAAAAAAATTCATATTTGAATAGCGTGATTTCGGTGCATGAAATTCAACTATCAAAGTTCATTTCGATTAATAATATTCCGAACATAATTAGCGCGGAGTAATAAACCGGTCAGTAATAAATACCACAAAAATATATCGAGGTTGAAAGTTAACAGGTTAAGTGATTACGGAGGCGTCGAGCCAGACATAGAATCACGCGAGTGTTCCTTCGCGTTTGAAAAAGGCAATCGCAAAGAACGGCCATTTCCAAGTCACGCGACAGTACGAAGGGAGTGGGCGATGGGGATAGCGAGAAGGATACTCACGTTGCTATGCCGGCGGGTGGGCACATTGCCCGCGGGCGTCGATGAGGAGCAACGCTGAAGGACGAGCTACCGTATCCCGGGCGTCCTATGTACCGAACACGAGGACTTGGCGCGCCGTGCCGATTTACCCGCAGCAGTCCCCAGTCCTCGCCGCGTGGACGTAGCGCACCCGCACATATCCCCGACGTCGTCGTCGTTGTTGCTGTCGTCGTAGTCGTCGTCGTCGTCGTCGTCTTCGTCGTCGCCGTCGTCGTCGTCCTCGTCGTCGTCGTCGTTGTCGTCGTCGTCGTCGTCGTCGTTGCCGTTGTCGTCGTCGTCGTCGTCGTCCTCGTCCTCGTCTTCGTCCTCGTCTCCGTCACTGTCGTCGACGCGATAGCGGTCGCCGTCGCGCACGTTGTCGTCCGCGACGTAACGTAACGTAACGTAACGTAACGACAACTGGTCGTCGACGCGCGCCCCGTCAGTCGGGTAATGGCCTTCGGTAGTTACCCGGCAGTCGACCGCACTGCGGGTACGCGTAGGCGAACGACCGGTCGGCCGGCAGTAGTAACCCGTAACACGAGGAATCGGTAGACGGCGCACCACCACACCAGCACCCACCAGACGCACCACCGACGGATATAGATAGCCTCGAGAGGAAGAGATCCGGACGGCACAACAGCACTGCTTCTAACGATTGAGGAGACGCGCGACCGTTGCCTCCGCTACCAGGTCTTCGACGGCCCGAGGAACGAGGAACTTCCGGGAGCAGCGACAATCGGAGCGAGCACAACTGCCATCTTCAACATCATCATCAGCGTGGCGAGGATTATCGACTTGGCTGTTATCATTAGCGGCATTTTGCTCGTCGCAGACGTTATTTTCATCGTCAGTGTCGTAGTCATCATCATCGTCGTCATTGGATTCCTCGGCAGCGATGCGATCCTCGTGTTGACAGTCGTCGCAGTCGTCCTGGCAGCGATCATCGGCACCACAGTTGTCGTCGTAATCGTGCTCGCGATAATCGGCACCACAGTTGTCGTCGTAATCGTGCTCGCGATAATCGAACTCGCGCGCGACCTCCTGGATCGTACCTTCGTCATGCTCGGAGGACGGGAATTCCGTGACACGGGCCAGCTTGCCATACCCCACGGAATCCAGCGGCCCCTGCCAGCCGCCAGGTCGACGACTGCGGATTCTTACGGTCTCCCGGTGCTGCGCCGATGATCGGAAGTTCCACCCGACAGTGCAATTCGACAACTACCACCGGCACTATCCACGCCGTGCGCGCGGTACCGATATCGTGTGCAGTGACAATTACTCTCTTCCGCCACCACTTCTGCTCCGATCTCTTGATAATTCTTCTCGCTCTCGCCGCCCTTAACAGCGGGCTCCAGTTATTTGCGAGCGACGATGCGGCACGCGCGGCAGCCCGCATAAGCGGCAACCGCCTCTTCCACGAGGCCGACGACGATCATTCACCTAGAGAGCACCCACCACTACACCACTACCACCACCACTACCATCACCACCGGCCACCGCCACCCTGAAGCCACGCTGACCTCCTACTGACTTTCGTCTCCTCTGACACACCTTTCACCTCTCTCACCCCTTTCACCTCTGATTTTCTCACCCTCCCTCTGTTTCTACTCTCCTCTATCTATCTCCTCTATCCTCGTTCTTTCTCCCGATCGGGAGCGTATCCATTTACCCAACCAGACGAAATGCCACTAATCCGGCGGTACGTAGCATTCCGATTAACATCGGATACCGCTTGACTTCTTCTTTCATCATTCCAACCGTTGTTGCGAGCTTTCCCTCGCGACACGACACATGAACCACCGTCACCGCGTTTCAGCTTATACCGCGCCACCCGCGATTGTCGGCTGGCCCGACATACAGCGCTCCACTATTTCCACTCGCGCTCCGCTACCGCCTATTTTACTCTCCCGGCGGATCCAAGTTGCTCACAACTCTCCCTCGACTACTCGCTCTTCTCGGTCTCCCTCCTTAGTACCGTATGTTTCACGCGCCTACGTGCATGCGTGCTCACGCACAATTACGAGAGCGCCGTGTCATAGATGTGCTTGTATACGTGCGTGAGTACGTACGTGCGTACGTGCGTATGTCACTCAGTCAGTCACTCTCTCTCTCTCTCTCTCTCTCTCTCTCTTTCTCTCTTTTGATGCGCGCGTTCACTCGATCCTTGCACCGCTGCGAGTCCTGCACCAGGAAGTCGTGTCGGTGCAGCAGGCAGGCACTCCCAGGACGTGTCTCTCTCTCTGGCAATGTTCCGACCGAGCAACCCACCTTAGCACTGACGCTCTGCCCGTTTCGGGGGGTGTTGTGGCGAGAACCGTGCCTCTTTCTCTCTTACTCTCTCCTCCTTTCTCTCACCCTCTTGCCTGCAGACTTTCTCTCTCTTCCTCGCTCTCCTATCCGCCCGTCGAGTACCATCTCGCTTCCACCCCCAAGTTCTATCAATCTCTCTTTCTCCTTCCCGCCGTCTCTCCTACCCTACGTCGCCTCGTTCTCTGCTCCACGGTTAGAGTCTCTCTCCACGGTTAGAGCCCCGCCACACAAGCTACCCTGCGCCCCGGGAGCCAATACCAACCCATGTGGAAGCCCCGACGCGAGACGTCGGCGATGACTTGCGAAGCTGGCCGAACTTAGCCGAGCCGCCACCCCTCTTTCCCACTTGTCCTAACACCCTACTGCCGAGGGTGAGCCAACGAGCACTCTACCACTCAGGTGCCGCCCCTGAAAGCTCGCCAAGCCCGCAAAACACGACGCGCGGCCATGTGGCAGCACCGACAGGACCGGCTACGAGAACGCTCGAGATGCACCGAGTCCGCACGATTTGCCCTCGATATAACGCGAGACCATGTGGAAACCTCGAGGCGGCGACGCGCCGACAGGAACGTACACGCGTTTATACCCCATTCTCTTCAACCCCCATGTAGCTCCAATAAACACAAGATCGTTGCCGACGCTAGATCGCGTGTTCTCGCGATACTCGCTCGCACGATATCATCGCCTTCTGATTAACTTGCTTAGAATGACAAAGAAACTTGTTTGATTAACAAACTTGACATCGTCGTACCACAAGCAGTTCTACGATTTTACATCATCTTAGTGTGACCTTAATTTTATTAAAAATGATTTATAGATAAGATATAGCTACTTCATTATAAAAATAAATAATTTTTCATTATTATATTCCGTTTAAAAAGATTCTGTGAATATTTGCAATATTTGTTGTAAAAAGAGATTTTTTGTACAATAATTTTGTAAAAATATATGTATTAATAATTAATTTTTTTCTATTTGTATAAAGCCATCTGTAATGCAGTTTTGATTAATATCTTTATTAGAATCAGCATATCATTTGTTCAACATACGTTAATTTCGAAAACATTATTTATATTGACTAAATAAACAAAAAAAATTTGCGAGATATTTTAGGAATATTCACTAATTACATTATTTCGTCTTTTGATGTAAATCATAAATATTACCGAGCACTATATGATAAAATAGCTGCAACAATTCAATGGGGGTGCAATTTCCCTCGTACGTTCTAACGCAAAGGCCAAGTTCTATTACTTGATTACCAACTTTCTGTCGCACTCGCGTTCCAAAGCGGAACGTAAAATAGCGAGGCTTGAATCCTTTGAACATAGGAATCTTCGAAATACGCATCGCGATGCCAGTCGTTAAGTTTTACTTCAACATACAGAATTATAGAATAAAGCCGTTCGTTGCCGAGACACGAACGTACCATACATTATATATTAATCCGTCCATCCCTCTTTAAATTGAAAATGCGAAATTTTCAAATATGCTTCTTATCGTAGCACCATTGTTAACAATAACTCGTCAAAGTAACTAGCAAGTGACTTCAGGCAAATGATTAATGAGACGATTATGCGGCAAAAAGTTAGTCGTAATATACGTTTCTCAGAAAAGGCTGATTTGGGTACGGCACTGAACACGAGGTCTGCCGAGAACCGGCGAGCCACACCGTATTCCTATCCCTCTATTTCTCAGCATCCCTATCTCTATCTCACTCGCCTCCTTTTCTCCTGCTCTAGTCTGTGTTCAGCAACCCCGCGTTTCTCCCCCTGGCCTCCCCATCGTTGTTCTCTCCACGAGGTATCCTAGTCGATACTGACACTGGTGGTGCGAGGTCGACTCGTCAGAGGGTGCTGAAGGGAGTGCAGAAATGGAGACGAGGCGCGGGGAATATAACGTAAAAAAAAATAATAAAAGCGTTCTCCAATCTCACCCCTTTTGCCGCTACCGCTCGAGTGTATCTCTCTCTCTTTCTCTCTTTCTCTCTTTCTTTGTCAATCTATCTTAGTCTCGCTCTCCGTCTGTTCGTTGAAATTATGAGATAGAAAACGCCTTATCCGATATTTCCGGATATCTCCAACATCGAGCTCTGTCTTTCTTTTTCGTCATGTATATACAATCAACAATTAAAAAGTTGCAACACTTTTTCAAATGGGTTTTGAAATAAAGCCTCACCGAGCGATTGGTTCTTACTTATAAATTCATAAATAAGAACCAATCGCTCAGTGAGCAGACTGTAAATCATCAAAAAGAAAGTGTTGCAATCTTTTAGTTGCTGACTGTACATTTATATATACGTATCGCGTTCGTATCTCCGAGTATGATGGCACCACTCATCCAAGATTATTTGCACCGGACATTCATTAGAATTATTTGATAAAATATCATTTAATAATACAATATTCGATTGCAAATTTATTAGGCATATTTTGTATTTTCACTGATATAATGTTATTCTATATTAGAATCACCATGCATTCAATATGGACGTATGTGTTCGCGTTATTTCTTGACCGTATTTCGAACGCTAAATGCGGCTGCTTCATTTCGAAGTTTATTTATGCAATATGAATATCAGATTAGATGTAAAAATGGAATAAACGAGCCATCACGTTTTTAATCGCGTCGAGAGTCGAATACGCAATGAAAATATCCTCTATTCCTTCTTTCTTTTAATGTATCACTTTCTTTCATAAGCAACTTGGAAGGCTATTAATATAGTTAATCGTCGTTTAAAATTATGTTTAATGAGAACGTGAGAAAGTTCTCATAATTACCAAAAATAAAACACGTTAATGATTTACAAGTAAATAGAAAGATCTGTCAATGATTAGAATAAAAAAAGTGGATATAAAAAGGATATCCGTAAAGGAGATCTGGAAACGTTTTCCGATATCTCAAATAGTTCGAAATAGTTCCGTTCGATATTCTCTTCATGTTATCAGTCCTTCTATCTAACTAAATATGTAAATACGTGTTCATATATCTTGTTAACGAGAAAGATATGTGAACATCTTTGCAGAAGTCTAATTTATAAAAACTGTCGTAATGAAAATCGTATATCATCAGTACATTAAAATTGCACTGCGATTTAATTAAATTGGATCTCGATATAAAATTCGCGGAAGACGAACTGATTGTAGACCAGTATTCATAGTTCGTTCTTATTTTAAGGTCGTGGTAAGTAATATCTTAAGATGCTAATGCGACTTTCTGATTGGTTCATGGAATCTTAAAATCCCTGATAGCAAGCTACGTCATTTTGACGTCAACTTGTTACCAGGGACTATACTTACAACAATCTTAAATATAAAAATTGACTATGAATGACTATCTGCCACAGAATCGTTAGTATCTTAAGACATTACCGAAATAAGAATCAATTTTATGAATATTAGCCTCTCTAATTAATCTAATTCCGAGATAGCAATCTATAACTGACATTTTTTCGACATTTTTTGTCAAATCGTATTAATCAGAGAAAGCTAGCACATATCTTTTTCTCTCTCGCACTACTCTAGAGCGAGATAAAACATATCTTTTCTCGAACGATTTTAAAGAAAAATATCGGACTTCTTGTTGTGACCAGACTTTGGACCAAGATAGGATGTTTCGAATTAATGAAAACGTTGGTTACAGCAAACTGTGCAAGACGACCTCATTGTCAGATATGTAACGTCCTGCAATACGCCGGTCTGATAGGGTATGTGTGAGGTATTTCCGGTAGCTGGTATCTACACGGATTCCCCAAAGTAAACGGTATGCGTGAAGTTCTTGTTTAGCGGCACCAGCAATAGAATTCCTCGAGAACCCGGGTGATTGTATACGATGCCTTTGCACGACACACGGATAACACGTCCCACTTTTCCCCGCCACGCAATCCGATCGTAGCTTACTCGCGAAAATTCGATAGATTTCGAAACAGTTGGCAGAGCCAATGGGTTTTCGCGCGCTACGTGAGAGACACGTATACATGAAACATTATACAGCATAGATCAGCGAGTATTATCATAGTAATAATTTATGTGCCAATGATATGATGATAGCCTGTACAGAAATCGTGCTTGTGATCCAATACTAAGTTGTCTGAATACATTACACCAGAAAATCACTCGTTTCGTAAGGAAGCGAAAACTATTCTGGTAGAATAGAAAAACTCATAATAAGATCAAAATGATATCAAGTAGAAGTCATTTTAGGAAAAATCATAATAATGTTATTTCATGCACTTTTGACACTGATTTTGTGAAACTCGACATGATAATAATTTTTAAAGTGATTTTTTTAGTTAAAAGATTACTTCAAAAAGCTATAGTTATGTCAAGAATTCATTAAGTAATTTTTTAATTTAAAAAAATTGCTTTAAAAAGATATAATTATATCAAAAGCTTATCAATTAATTTAATCAAGTATAATTATATCAAGAGCTTATCAATTAATTTAATCAAGTATAATTATATCAAGAGCTTATCAATTAATTTAAAAAAATCACTTAAAAATCATTATTACATATTAGAATTCATCATAAAATCATTTTCAAAATTGTATGGAGTAATATCATTGATTTTTTTCTAAAATGACTTCTATTTGATGACTTCATATTGATCTTATCATAATTTTGTGTTCTATTTGGGTAGTTGGATTTAAGTGGTAGTTCTAATCGCGGCAAGCAGACTGGTCATTAATTTCTTTCGTTTTTCGATCACGTTTGAAAAAATCCTCTTTTATTAAGACTCAATGGACACGTTACTTTCATATACCGACGCATTGCACCGTGTGACATGGTGTATTGCATACAAAATAGTAGTTTCGAAGTACGCGAAAATGCACTTTGCCCCGATCGCGAATTTACTCTATAAAACCGAAAATCATACTGGAAATTTATTGCATATTTGTAAAATATTTTTTACCCATTATTCACTCCATTAATTACTCATTATCGCACGAGAACAATTTTACAATGGCATAACAAATACTACTCATTTTAAATTTGACAAGCATGACAATTACAACAAACCATCGGCGAATCAAATAATGAATTTATTTTTTCTCTTTTACTAAGATTTTAGAAATAACACTGTTTATATGAATAAATCAAACTATAATATGAGACAGATTAGATTAGACAAAGTCAATTAGACAAAGTTAGATGTTTCAAATACACTAAGTACTCAACAAAATTAAAAGATTACCTGTTTCACTCTACAAAAACAAGCAAATTTCAAGATAAAATAACTTTGTAAAAAATTATCGCATCGAGATGTTTTAAAAAACATTTTACAGCTTGAAATCTCTAATTTTCAGATCGATAGTTAAAATCAATCTTACTAATATTTTGTGACTTACACAAATATAAATAAAAACTCATCAGATCTCAAAATTTTTTACGAAATTTGCGAAGTTCCACGGGAAGAATAAAAATTGTACACAAATGCGGTTTACGTCATTTGAAAGAATGGATCTTTTCCTTTAATTTGCCTTTTTATTGATCTCTGTGCAATTTTTTTTCTCCGAATTATTCAACGTTGAAAAAAATGATCGTTTTGCTTCGATATTGAATAACTCGATGAAAAAAAGTCGTACAGAAATCAATAAAAAAGCAAATTAAAGCTGAAGAATTACTCTTTCAAAAGCCATTAAACCGCATTTGTGCACAATTTTTAATTCGCGTCATAAAATTTCGCAAAAAAATTTTGGGACTTAATGCATCTTTATTTATGTAACTCTATAAAATCATTCAGTAAAACCATTCTTTAAAGTATCGATCTGAACAATAAAGATTTCAAGCTGTAAAATGCTTTTTTAAACATTTCGATATGATGATTTTTTTTACAAAGTTATTCTATCTTGAAATTTGCCTATTTTTGTAGGGTGAAACAGGTAATCTGTTAATTTTGTTGAGTAGTGTATTACATTATATGTATTTATTAAATAAATTTCAGATAAGACTACGCGCCGATAACTTTCAGACTTTCAACACAATCAATCTGAAATAATGACTAATATTTCGCCTCCCACAAATTAAATTAAATTAAATTAGAAAAATCTGTAAAGAACTTATTGTGAAAAATATTACCTCAGCCATACAGGAATCGAACCTGGGACTTCCCGACTTTCTGGGGAAATTATTTTTTGTCCTTTGTTTTTGTTTATTTACATCACAACGCAACTGTTTTCAAACGGTTTTAACAAAATTATTGACATTTATATATACCTAAAGTAACACTGCACGCGTGAACGCGAAAGTGGAAACGATCTGCGAATAGCCCAACACGTTCCGAATACTGGACGTATTTCCCTAAGGTATTCTCTATTTGAAAGATAGATAGGCCAGTTCAGAGTATCGATATTCCCGATAGATTCGTTCACATACTCAATTATTCTAATCAAAAAATATAAAAGTCATCCAACACACATCGAAGCAACACAGCAAAAAGGGCATACATTCGATTGGTATTACTCGCATCTAAGTCAATTTTTTATATTGCCTATTATATTAAAACATGTAGATATAAAAAAATCTATCTTATTTAAGCATTACTTTCAAATGTATTTTAAAATTATGTATAAAAATGGGAAAATGAATTAAAATTCTTGGATTTTTTATTCATATTGCATTAACGAATCGTATACTTACATATATTGCATTAACATAAAACTGTTCTTTTCAAAGATTCAATCAAAAGTTTATACTCACTGAAAAAAATGATTTTGCAGTTATAACGGAAAATTAGCTAAATGAATAAATGATTAGCAAGCACTGGAATATTGGAATGTTTTGTATCTAATCAATATAGATGACAGAGATAGAATTTATATTATATTTATATATTCCGAACAATTTGTCAAATTTATCAAGAAAATATCTCTCTCTCTCTCTCTCTCTCTCTCTCTCTCTTTCTCTCTCTATCTCTCTCTTTCTCTATAACGTTTAGGTGACTGTGACTGTGATTCGTATTAAGCAGAGATTCATATTTGATTATAGAGATTAAGACCTAAATTCTTTTGCATAAATTGTTAAAATATTGTATTAGAAATTCTACGCATATCTAATTTTCTATCAGATACAAAAACACCAATAATTCTAACTAGAGCAGAAAAATTTTTTGCTTGTAATTTTGTACAAATAAATAAAATCTGTAATCATGCGAAAAGTTATGTAGTTTTATAGACCGATTAGTTAGACCGATTAGTTAAATGTATAGTAATTCAAAATGCATAATATGTGTGATATTTAGATAAACGCGTATCGATACTGTGGAATATATGTTTGCTATAATGACTATCGGTTTCAGTATGGTGCTACAGAGATATGCCAGAAGCATTATCAAATTTCCTCATCCAGCGCTACTGGATAAGGCTGTCTCCTCATCGGGCTCCGAAAATACATAAATCACCGACCACATCGGACAATTCAATGTCGTAACGTTACTGCGGAAGTTTCGCGCGCAAGAAGAGATAACAGCTCTTCACCTTCCGTATCTTAATAATTCTATTCCATCAAGCTAATGACAAAAATAAAAGATAACAAGATATCCCGTACAATTAAAAGCTACGACGAAAAATGTAATTATCTTTGATATGACACCCAACTCAAAAAATTCTCCAATATAAAATGCTCAAATATCCCGTGTGCGTGTGTATATCGCATTGACCGACCTTGCATTTTGTTACTATTTTCCTTGCCATTGAATCAATTCTCGTTTGTTTTCACTTACGTATACTCAAATTTCTGCAGCTCCCGTTTATCTTACGAAATCTTATATAAAGAAGATATATCGCTTCAATATTTCGTACTTGACTTTGACAGAAAGGAAAAATTGGTTCAAGAATACGATTGTGAAATGAAGATTCGCCTTTCTTAAAGATTGAATTATTTTTGCAACTTGTCTTATTTGTTATTTTGTTTTATTACGTTAAATTCTCGATAAAATTTAAAGAGATAATAATAGATTATCAATAGCAAGAAAAGAAAATGTCACAATTTGTAATTTATTCATACACAGTAAAAAATTTTGTGTTAAATTTAACACATTTCACATGTCAAATGATCTACCCAAATTTTTATATTCATTTAATATGAGATGAATATTAGAAAATAACACAAATATTATGTAAAAAATTAATCCAAAAAGCGTAATACTTTGACAATTTATAGCAAATTTTATATAAAATTGCCCATTTATAATGTTAAATTTAATTGAAATTAGATTCTATTTTTCATTTTTAATTTAAGCGATGCGTTTGTGATATTTAACATATGCAATATATAGATTTAACAGATATATTTTTACTGTTACAAACAAAAAAACAACACGAAATATCTGTACCTTTTTACATATAAAATATGCAATTAGCTGTACAGAACATATTTCTTCAGTAAAATTAACATTTATAACATATTAAATTAACACACACATTTTATTCATTTATTTTTAGAATTTATATTTTAAAACTATGATTTTTATATTATTTGTTTATTTACCTATAAATTGTGTTATTTTGACATTGAGAAATGTTAAATTAATACTCAAATATGTTAAAAATTCAATACAAAAATTTTAACAAGGATTTGTTTTAACATAAATACAAAATATTTTTTACTGTGTATGGTATTAGAGATTGCAAAAATTTATAATTAGAGATTGTATTAAAGATAATAAAAATATTTAAATAATGAGCTCTCATATAACGAGCTCTCTTATCACATAATATCTTATATACTTAAAAATACAGATAAGATATTTTCTTGATATTCTCAGAGACGACATAAAACTTTCTCATGCAAAAGGCAGCTGCAAGGAAATATATACTGAATTCGAAAACATGCGGTAGCTACAGCTAATTATCAAGTCTTCAACTAGTATAAACATGCCACCCGCCTATCATCCCATGGGATCCTAAACTCCAATAACTGTTTCATCCGGAGGCATTTAAGAAGACGTCACTCGCGTATACCGTTATACCGCATTTTCTTAACTAGACATCACCCCCGACGGGTGCCTATGGGCCTCTTTCGTCTATAATGGTGTTACCCCGAGCTATGGTCTCTCGAGAGTGAACGTCGTGCTTTAACGTCGCTGAAAGATCAGAACTAGGGCGAATGATGTCGGTGACAGACAGACCGGGACGACACCTCTGGGAACGCGTGAAGAGAAACAGGCAGGCCGACCAGTCCCTTGATCCCGAGAAAGAAGCAAATGCCGACTGTTTATCGTGAAATCATTTCTCTTACACGAGACGATTCGTGGAAAGAAAATTCTCGAAATTGACAGGAAGCAACTAAGATTAATGGTATCGTAATATATAGAGAAGACGACTGAAATTGAAGTAAAATTATGACGATGGAAGATATCTTTCGTTAGTCAATGTCAATCTTAAAAAAATAGTGAGTATGTCAACACTAAATATTTCTTTTCAATATACATAAAACGTATACCTATTATAGAACGAAATTTTCTCTTTTCTATTCTATTCTATTTTATATGGAAAATTTTAATCTTCGTATATTTTTTAACATCAATGTACATTATTCCAAATACAATGTACATTATATCAAATTAATATTAAATTTACTAAACAATATTATTAACATATTCTTTATAATAAATTAACAATGTATTTAACAGGGCAATTAGGAGTCAGCGCTGCAATTTGATTTGCGCTATATGTTAATTATATTGCACTATTATTCTAACGAGATATAACGAGAAATATCCTATTCTACTGTCATATCCATGTCATATTCTAATAAAACCTGAACGTTTCGACTCTGCTTTGAACCATCTTCAGCAGTTCCGCTTGTTAACGCAATTCACGATTTCCAACAACAAAATGCTACATAGTATTGTTACACGACACCATTGCGATAACAAGCGGAACTTATTGCTGAAGATAGTTCAAAGCAAAACCAAACGTCTAAATTTTATTAGAATATGACATAGATTATTAGTTTTTATTAGAATTTGACATGGATTAGTAGAATAGAATATAACTTTCGTTATATTAGAATAATAATTCCGATATAATTAACATAGCGCAAATCAAATTGCGGCACTGACTCCTAATTGCTTTGTTAAAATACATTGTTAATCTATTATATTAAATTATAAGGAGTCTTCAAATTCTTGTGTACATTATTAATCAGTTATTGATTTTAACATATTCTCTTAAATTAATATACTCTCATAAATTAACATGTAAAAAACTTAATCTTAATAATATTTAAACATTTTAATATTTTTATATTTCTTAAGTCTAGCAATTTTCAATATAATATATTATAGAACCGTATATGTGTGATGACATAAATTATTCAAACAATTTTCTTGTTTAAAAAATAGTTAGCATTTTTATCATTTATTTTAATTTATGTATTGTAGTTGTAAAATATTTCTAATTTTTTTTTCAATTTATGTATCTCAAGATTAAAATTTTTTATAAATTTCAAGCAATTTATATTTATCTAAAATAAATAATTTATTCTATCGTTTAATAAACGTCTGTTGCATGTAAATGTGCAATAAATGATTAAATTGGATCACAATATATTAATTATAATAGATGCTACTTTGTAGCTTCCTGTATACGTATGTATCCTTGTCCGCACATATAATAAATCGATGGATAATTGTAATTATTCCAAGAATTAAATTACTAATTTGCAGCCCACCCATATTTCAAAAGACATAAATTTATGTATGATATCATATCTACATTATTACTTATTACTTACTTATAACATTTTTATGTATTTAATCGAAAATATTATTCTTTTAAATACATAAAACCCAAAAGAAATAATACATTCAAATATTAAATTTGACAATATTTTACTACTATATATATGTGTGGGTGTGTGTATATATGTGTGTGTGTGTGTGTGTGTGTGTGTGTGTGTGTGTGTGTGTGTGTGTGTGTGTGTGTGTGTGTGTGTGTATGTATATATATCAATTTTAATTTTTATGTATGGAATATAAAACTTACCGATACGATGCAGAATAATAGAGTTGCATATAATATTGATCTGTAAAATATAAATATGTTTAAATTAAATTAATATTCAAAATAATCGACAAAATTATTGCATGCATTTAAATTTTATTTTCGATACTCTTTTAGTCATTTTGTTTCAAATAAAGGTGAATTATAATTCATCTCTTTTGTATACAATAATGAATTATTTAAAAGTATATTTTTTTGCATTTTAATTAAATATGTTTAATGAAAAAGTTAAATATTTAATAATCAAAATATAAAATTTTAAAAAAGATATTACAATGGAAATCTTTAATTCTTGTGTACTTAAATAATTATAACCTTGTAAATATTGTAAAATAGTATATACACGTTGAATTTCATAAATATTTTATTAAATATTTGAAATCTCTTATAAATATAAAATATGTATAATATTTTTCATGTATAATATTACATATTTGTTAACCGATGCGTAGAATATGTAATGCGATCGTGATGTTTTCGCGCGGAAAACCGATTAAATCCAAGTTATAAATAATGAATAGGTAACAAATTACTCACCCCATGGCTCCGCTAACGCCCGACGCCTTTCCGCGTTCCCTCTTCCTCCCCTTCTCTTGTCCCTCCGTGGTTGCTCTTTCATGGCGTTCACTCGACACTCGCGAGGACACGGTTAATTACGATCACGCGACTCTTTTATGGCACTGCCGACGTCAATCACATGTACGCGATGCGAATTTTATTACGTTTTAACGGAAAAAAAAATCAATGCGAGCAAAACAATCTCGTATACAATCTCACGAGACTGCGATTCGTCCGATACTCTTGACGTCCCGCGACGGATGAATCTGAAATTGCCAAGAGAACTAGCGTAAATTGCGCGGTCAACTTCACGCATCCGGGAGCAACTATCGCCGCGTCGCGATGCTACACCTGTTGCTCCTATCTACACTTTTGTGAACTTTTTATACTTTGCGTGACAAATAGCATTCGCTCGCTATTTCACGGCAGTTAGCATTGCGTTATCACACGACTGAATATGAGTTAAATATTTGCGGAACGCAATATTCGAAAATACGAACGTCACTTGGACGATCACTCGCGCGACAGGTTTCGCTCGAAATATCTCGCAAAAAGTTCGTTTTAAGAAGTTTGAAAGGCATCGACGTACGAGCGTTTAAGCGATAATCGAATATTAAAACAAGATTGAATAGGAGAGGATTGCACTTACTGATTAAATGCGCCGTGAAAATTAGACGACCCGTCTCGTATCCGTGACGCTTCATTTATGGCAATGAAAAATTCTAGAATAACGCGCTGCCAACTTCATCGTGATATCGCGCGACACGCAGGTAAAGTTGGCACCTAAATGATTCATATTCATGCGACAGATTTTGATCGAATAGAAATACATCTCGCGAGGTGCGCGTTTAAGAAGAATGTATATGAGCGAATTTACGTCATGATTGTCAAATACTAAGGACAAGAGCACATGACAGACAAAATACAGACTGTTACTGTGTCGATTATGGAAAATTCATGGCAAAGTATACAAAATACATCATTTATAGTCTTTTTAACACAATAGCAATAATAAAATGCATTTTTTTTTTATGTAAATCTGATATATCTTCAATTTATAACCATTCATGTATTATATATTAAAAAAACAGTTCCTTCAGGTTACTAAATTTTTTGAACAGCCGACAGACTTGAACTATTTTTTCTTTGTAGATTGTACTACAAAGTCATGTCAACTTTATAATATTGAAATATATTTTTTTTCTTTTAACACTTTTGTTTCAGAGTTTTACATTTTTGTGAATGAAAAAGTGCATTTTTCTCATTTTGTAAACTATATTTAGTTATAACAATTTATATACAATTTGTTATAAATATACACCTTTACAAATATTTTCTAAAGATATCAAAATATACATAAAAATAATTATGTATAATAATTTTTCGCTTAATAATTTTTACTTGTAAAAATAATGAAAATTAATCTAGGACACGAAGACCACGTGTGTAGTAAGACTGTCAATAAACTAATAACCAGACTACATTCTGGGCGGGTCCTCGGATTATAATAAATTTTGAAATATAGCTAGATTATCTCTAGATAAAGCGGTTTTAATGCATAGGCCCCTGGTTGATCGTAGAGAGAGTCTCGCACGCTTTGCAAGCTAGTAGAACTTTTTCAGTGACGGATCTTCTATTATACGCAACTGTGCACTTCTGGCGTCGCTGTTGCACAGAAGTGTTGCATCTGCTGTGTATAAAAGTACTGCAAATATTCAAAGTAAAATAATAAGATAATTATTCGAAAAAATTATTTATTCTAGAAAACTCTTAGTTGCAAAATGAAAAGTATCGTCATCAAAATGACGATTAAAACATGAAAAGAGACTGCAATAAGTTGACTATAGAACGTGAATGATGCGATCCTTGTTGATGTTATACATAGTAAAAACTTGAGAATTGGTCTAAATGAAATACGAAAAATGAAAACAAAATAATAAAAGTCTAGGCATAAACACACAGGTATAGTTGATGTCAAAACTAGTACGCTAAATAAAAACTTGTGTAAGGCAAAATGCGACCATTTATATACGACGAACAATCAAATCATGCGATCTTCAGACTTTAATGCCTGACTTTTATGACCAACCAGTGCCTGTGCATAAAACCATTTTATCAAGAGTCATATCTAAAACTAATCTAGCTATATTCCAAAATTCATCATAATCCGAGAACCCGCACAGCGTATTATAACCTGGTCATAAAGTTTGTATTAAAAGTTTAACGCAACGCAACAATAGATGATCCGTCCCGCATTCACAATGACTGTATTCAGTAGAGAAAACTAATCAGTTAACGCTTAGTGATTCTTTAATACGATTGATTCTTACACTTAGATTTAGCGAAGAACTAAAGGCACGAACCCATGATATTAAAAAATCACTAAGCGCTAACTGATTAATTCTCTCCGCTAAACGCAATTGGCTGCGTTCAGCAGAAAAAGCAGCTTTGCAATTGTTGTAAAATTCTTTGATATGATTGGTCTTAGTTCCTCGCTGGATCTAAACTATGTATAAATCATATTCAAGAATTTTACAACAGTTGCAAAGCTTTCTTTGCTAAATGCAGCTAATCCACTTATGGCACCAAAAAATTCGAGAGCGACCGTCAACTTCACAACGATGCCATGCAACAAGACGCGAGTTAAATTAGCATCTATAATAACGATTACCTAATTATTACTGATTATCTAAAAAGTACAATAATCTATTCCCATCTCTTATGTATGTTACTTCACAATTCTTTTATAAAGTCGTCTGTAAAACCGTTTCGAAAATTACATGAAGTTTTGTTTTTTATTTCTGCTATATTGCATTAGAATTTTATTCTAGTTTTTATTTCATTTTTAAATTCCACAAATGTACACTGTAATTCAGTTATAGAAAACAGACCTATAATTATCAATACGATCAACTCATGATTGTTAATTGCGCGAATCAGATCGTTTATGAATCACTAATCGTAACTTAATTGATCACGCGATAATTGCAGGTAACTGTTAATCGTTCGTATGGAATAATTGCGTTTGATACATATTGGAATATTGGAATACTTAATTGCGTTTGATATCTGATGATTCGTTATGATTCCGTGTTCGAGGAATAACGTGAAGTGACTGGCGACACAACGCGTTAGCTTAGCCACCGAAATGGTTACGCGTCAACCTTGTAAACACAACGCGCTATGCGCCGCAAAACAAACGTTAAGGCCTTGTACTGGTCAATTTGTTGTTCCACGAAATATTTAACGTTTCAGTAAATACGTCGAATATTTCGTTTATTGTTTCTCAGTTTAGTTTCAATGGACTAATTTAACATTCCACGTCGAGGCGCGTCATATTCATTTAAAAAGTAAAATCTATTGATGAATTTTGCTTAATGTACTTACTCGTAAATTAATTTGTTGCATTACTACTTTATGTAAAATTTTTACATCTTTTGAAGAATAAAATTCATGTAATTTTAATAAATTGAAAAAATAATATTTGATCGTGTAGCGAGAAACGACAGTTCTTTTTTTAATCTATTGAAATTATTTAGTTTCTTTTTTTCTCTTTCAGAATATGTAAACCTAAGAAATAAAGAATAATAATAATTTATGTAACTTTATTTTTTATTATAAAACAGACATAAATATTATTTTTTTAATTTAATATTTTTACTAGATTTTTTTCACTTTTTAAAAATAATTACTTGATAACTGAGGGGCAAATGGAATCCATTTTTTTCTCAACAATTTCTTTACAAGAGGAATCAATTTTTTGTTCGCCATCACAAAAACCTTCAAAATTATTATTTTTCTGCGTTTTTAATATCATTTTCTCCAAATCTGCAAACGATAAAACATTTTCAACCTTATATTCAATAGTTGTTTTAACAGCTAAAAGCTGGATAAAGATTATTATTCAAGTGAAATAAAAACTTTGCCTCAGTATAATTAAAATAATGTATCTACATAATGATTTGCTGTTAATAATCACATATTGATACCAATACTATCAATTTAAGAGTCTTTAAACAAACAATTGTCATCAATCATCTCTCTCTCTCTGCTAAATAATAAGTAAATTAATTTATAAAATAAATTTTATTAAAGAAAAATTAATATATATAAGAGAGTTACAAGTTTTAATCTAATTAAGTTCATTTCTATATCTGTTTTCTAATAAATTTTGAAAGTAAATCTAATTATGAATCATCCATCATTCTGAATCTCTCGAAGCTTCTTTTGAAAAAAGTGAGTTTGCATTTTTTCGCTTCTTAGATACATAATGTGGTAAGAGCGGAGCAGCACGTACGCGGTCTTATAATGGATTTAAAAAAAATATACGTCAAAGAAAAAATACAAAACTGCCAACAGCATGAAAAAATAAATAAAAATTAAAAAGCGAAGAAATGCGAGAAAATATAACTCGGAACGCGAGCATCCGGGTTAAATTAAATTATATAAAAAACAATAAAGAAAAAGGGCTACGAGCTAAAAATTATTTTATAAAATTAAATATCGTTAATACAGAAGTTTGAACATAAGTAAAAGAAACAATTATATCCTTCAATTTTATAAAATAATTTTTAGCTCGTAGTCCTTTTTCTTTATTGTTTTTTAAATTTTATAAGCCTTATTACTAATAGATAAATTATATAACGCGTGCCGTAATAATTCTAATAACTTTTTCTTTAGCGAAATCTCACATTTTTCAATAACATCCTAAAAAATTTTTCGAAAAGTATTATAATTTATCAAACCTGATTGAAGTATATATAGAAAAATCTGTAACAATTTTTGAAAACGTAAAGCTGATGTTTTATTCCTTCAAATCGCAATTCTTTGCATTTAATAGCCAGAACTTTTTCTTTCTAGGTCGACAACTCTGGAACTCTTTGTGAAAGAGCCAGATGTTCTTGTTCAAAGAATAACTCTATCAGTTATATCGCAATTCTGAAAGCGGGATGTTAACTTCGTAAAGGTGCCGACATTAAGCAGAAGTAACTACTTCAACCGCCGGTAGTTGCCCTCATTCAATGTTGAACGGCACAAGGCGGGTTCTGCAGTTTCAATTCTGGATAGTACGATGTAATACTCGTGATATCTGCACGGTGTGTCGCCGTCGTGAACGAAGTATGCACAATAAAGTTGAGAAGGTGTAACTCGATGCCACACGAACATCTTGGGAAGTAGCTATTGCCGTTGGCCTGTTTTTGACGGCGATAGCGGTAGCTAAATAGTCGACAGTACTACTGCAAAACTGTGCGACTACTCTCAATAAAAATGTACAGGCGTTTGTATTTTTCTTCTCGTGCATCTCATTTTTTACGACAGTTTCATATGCGTTTCTCGGAAATACTTTGGATGAAGATACATTTCTTTCTCGATTGTATTCGCATAACACTTTGACTAAAATCGAATCTGTTAAAAATCGCAAATTCTCTAATGAGGGAACCAATGGATCGATTAAAAGAAAATCTCGCGTCAGGGAAAATATTAATAATACTGTAAAAAATATTATAATAAATATAACTTGAATTGTAAATTTTCAAATTGCTATAAAGAATAATTTTATGTATAAGCCGTGATTTTACTTCATGTACGTGTAAGTCTACACTCTTAATAGTGGATTCCAAAATAACATACCTATAACTTACAAATAATATTAATTAATAAGTTAACAAAATTTGTAAACTTAAAGATAAAACTATTTCTAAAAGTACTAATTATTTAAATCACAATTTTATATATTTCATAAATTGTGTACACATATATGTATGCAATTTCACATATTTTTTACAATGTACGTATGATCGAAAAAAATTAACCACATGCTTATTCTCGTTAATAACTAGATATTAGTACAAGGGACGATTAATTATACCGTTGGTCGTAAATTCAACATCAAACAGAAAGAGAACTAATCGCATAAAGAAATGAATAAAAATATCGGCGCATGACACACATTACACACCGCATAGAAGAAGGGCACGAAGACGCTATTTTAATGCATGCTGCACAATAATCAACCATACGTGATACGCGACGACGTCGCACCTTCTAAACGCTCGTATACGTACATTATAGCAACGGGTGTCCCGAAAGGGGTTGCCATAATTTACAGAGAAGCGCGCAAACACTCATTTAAACTCCAACATCGCACGAGTCCCATTATCTTGGGGTTAAAGGTGGACCTCTGAAGAGCAAGGCCAGCAAACGGCGGATACGAACAGTCGTTGGAACGGAGATAGAGCGGAGATCTCGCTACTACTACTACTACTACTACTATTATTACTACTATTACTACTACTATTACTTACTACTACTATTCGGGACCACAACGAGGGAATCTAACAACGAACTATAATGGGGTTTCGGCTTATCTCGCAGCCCTGAAAGTTTTCTCCGGGCAGCGCACGAGGGTGGTTGAAACAGGCAAAAGCGAACCGGAGCGCACAGCGAGAGACGGAAGATCGTCCGATGCGTGAGGCCACATTAATTACCGCCACGTCCCGAAGACCAACCTCAACGTAACCGTCTCTACCAGCCTGCGATGATGTCCAGATTGTGCGCAGACTGTCTCTCCGTTTTCCCATATCGCTATCATATCTCCAGCTCTCTAACTCTCCCTCTCTTACTCTTTCCCTCTCGCGTTTTCTCATAGTCTCTATCTTATCTTCGCGCTTGGATGTCGGAAATTTCAAACACGATACAACTTTTGCCGTAATTAAGGAAGATAGGCTCTGCCTGACACCAGATTCTATACGCAACGGGTAATCTGATTAATAATTCGTATCGTCGTACAAGGAGAAAAGGGCGGAGGTCCTATGGGTCCTTGTGGGTTCGCTTTACCAGGAGTAGTTACCGAACATCGGGTAACTATCTCCCGCGGAAGAACAAAACTGATCGATGTCATGTCGTAAACTTCAAACACGTTCGACTAACTTTACCGCAATTAAGGAGTGAACGGAGTAAGTGGCGCAATTTTGGACTCCCAAGCAATACGCTCTCGGAATAACGTACAACAGTCGTTTGGTCGGGCGAAATGGTCGAATAAATATTTAAATCAGAAAAGTTGCTGCACGTGATCAGAAGACGTGTCGCGAGTGCAACGTGACATGTTGAACAAGAACAATCGTGAAAAACGAGAATGACACTCCGCGCCGAATAAGGGATGCGGAATGCGAATTCCTCGCCTTACACGTATACACACGCTGCATTCTGCGAGATCATTCAATGTGATCCACATCCGTATATCCGTCCGTGCAAGTCTGAGATACACGTACACAAAACACGCGACCGTATACTACTTTAAGATGTTGTACTCTTGAGAGCGGCGGTTGCAGTTTCCTCACTGGTGGCTCCTCGCAGAGGAGAGAGAGAGCAGAGGAGAGCAAGGGAAATGCGGAAAAACAGTCACGTTTATCATGAAGCTCGGGAAGGCAGAACAGCGCCAAGCGGATGCGAGAAGTATAAGCGTAAGAGAATGGCCTACGCATAAGAATAAAGTGCTGTAATGTACAATGTCTCTCGTTCCTCGCCGTAAAGAAGAATACTAAATGTCATGGCTGCGCGGGAGCACTCGACACAATGATTTCATTACGTGAAGTTCGTTACGGAACACAAGTCAGTGACATCCTTATTTATTCACCCGTCGTCAGTACTAATCCATCAGTTATTAAGAGATTATCATAATGATTGATGAGATACAAGATGTGTAATAAAATGTTACGCAAATTGTGCGTGACGGGGAGATCATTATTTTACCCTTCTTCCCATTTGCTTGAGAAATTTACGAGTACCTGCTTTACGAGCGAAGTAAATTTTAGAAAATTATATAACGAGAAAGTAGAAGTATAGTCGTACTTAAACATCACGAACAATTTAAAATAATGTTAACGTGCACGAATAGAGAAGATGGCGAAATAAATTGTAAATGTATGCGATATACATACATACAAGCATGTAAAAAAAGAAACAAACTGCCAGTGACATTCCAAAATGAATTTGCAATAAAGCAGATTTATCATCGAGCTTATTGTTATACGTATATATATATAAAGAAAATGAAACTGACATAAAAGTATCAGGGTAATTAAATTACCATGTAAAATTAATACGGAAATAATTACCTCCTTTTTTCATAAAAATCGAATAAATGAAATGATAAAATATGATAGTTTTCTCTTTTTCTCGTAAAGCATACGTTTTCTTGTGAATGAATTAAATGAGCGATTAGAGTGTTCTCTTGTTGAATAACAGACATAAAACGGAACTTAATGTAAATACGAGAGAGCTGCGAGATTCGCCGGGAAAGGGCGTAGTACAGTGCCCAGGAAAGTGCCGAGGCCCGGCCGATGCGTTCCCACTTTTTCCACTGCGAGGCGACGCAGTAGAAATCGACGAGTTTGCGCGACAAGGGTGCTCTCGCAGCGCGCAGAGGCAGAGTAGACCATGCTGGTACATGCGCAATGGTGTATTGATCCTGCGAATTTCAGATGCACGTACCAGCATCCCAGTGGTCCAGCGGCTGTACACAATGTCATTTCTGTTGGACGTTCTTCCGGCGTTTCGCGAGCGGAACAATCCGCGCGAGTAATGAGAGCAGGACCGAAGTCCGTCCGCGGTATCGCCGACTGATAAGTACGCGCCGGAGATTGAACGTATCCCAGATTTACCGCAGATTATGATACACAAGAAGGGCACGGGATAAAAGCATCGTATTTAAAGAACGGGTAACGAGGAGTCCCGAGAAGGCCGAAGCGCAAGTATACCACCACGACCGTTTAGATTACGTTCGATACACGTATACATGCCCGGCTTCGATATTCACGTATAATTGCTCGGTGAGCAAAATCGATAAGCGCTGTGAAAATATAGACGCAGTAAGCAATTTTTGAAATAATTTTCGTTTCAGAATATATATTTTCTTATGAATAATTCTAGTGTAAGCGCGACAACAATTGAAAAGGATCATTTAAATTTACATGTTGCGAGAAATAGTATTAAAATATTTACAGAAGTGGGCGAATATGATTTTGTAAAAATATTGCATCTTTCAAATTTACACGTTTGGAAATGTATTTATATAATAACGTTTTGTGCAATATAATAAATATTAATGCGATTTATAAGTTTCTTAAGGTATGTTATCAATTATTATAATAGGAAAAGAATGATGCTACTCGAACACTCTGCGACGCGAAATTATTACGTTTTAACTCGTCACCAATAGAAAAATTTTTACTTTATATATTAATATTTTGATAAAGATTTGATGCACTAAAGTACTTCTCGTAAAAATTAATACGGACAGACAGCTGTGCTTAATGCAACAGGTTCATAATTCTACAACTAACAACTCGCAAAGCTCAGTTAAGCTATCGACATAGCGTTGTAACTACTAATTTAATTTAATTTAATTTCTTTAGCAGAGAAAATATTGCGAAAAATATGACAGTTAAATGAAAAAAAATTATAAATGTAGAATCTAAATTGAAATTTTTATTTAATGTTTTTCTTACTTTTTAAATAATAAATCATTTTACAAGTCAATTTATAATTCTATAAATATGCAGCAAAGCACAAAAAAAATAATAGAAAAAGAAAAAAAATTGTACTATTATAATGAATATATTTATGTATGCGGATAATTTTTAAGGTAATAATAAATTTCTGATAATTTTTAAAATAATAACGTTCTCGAATGTTTCATAAATCTATACGAAATAAATCGGATAATCACTTATGGATTTATTAATATTTTTATGCAGGATGCTTTTGAATCTGATATAATCGTTTGAAGGCAAAATGATATTCTCTTTAATTATCCTGATCCTTTCGGTGGGGATCTGCTACAGTAATCCAGACGCTAAGAGACTTTACGATGATCTGCTGTCGAACTATAATCGGCTGATTCGACCTGTGTCCAATAATACTGATACTGTTGTTGTGAAACTAGGACTCCGTCTCTCGCAGCTGATAGATCTTGTACGTAATATATATATATTTTATACAATATAATTCTATCAATAAAAATTTCTATCAATAAATTTATTGCAACAACTGGCATAGAGTTGTGTCTGTACATTTTTTTAATAAAACCTGTTTGTCGCGTTTGCAGAATTTAAAAGATCAAATCTTAACGACAAACGTCTGGTTAGAGCACGTAAGTTAAGCGAAATAAAAATATTTCGGCAACTTTTGATTGCTATCGCAATTGCGAGTCAAAAGATTAACACAAAGTCGGATTAATAATTTCAGGAATGGCAGGATCATAAATTCATCTGGGAACCCTCGGAATACGGAGGTGTCACTGAACTCTACGTGCCCAGCGAACATATATGGCTGCCAGACATTGTACTTTATAACAAGTACGTGATACTGCGCGCTCTGGTATCTCTTCGTCTCTTTTACGATTATCACGGTTTAGAAAATAAAAGCACGCTATGCAAGATGTATTGCAAATCGCATTCCTTTTTATTGATTCTTCTTCCGAAATCGTGATTTATTACGATTATATTTTACGCGTTAAAAATTTATATATGCATTAATTCAAAATAACTTATTGTCTTGTTTACAGTGCCGATGGAGAATATGGTGTGACAACAATGACTAAGGCCATTTTGCATCACACTGGTAAGGTGCTTTGGACTCCTCCGGCAATTTTCAAATCTTCCTGCGAAATAGACGTTAGATATTTTCCCTTCGATCAGCAAACATGTTTCATGAAATTTGGCTCGTGGACGTATGATGGTTTCCAAGTAAGTCTATTGTCTTACTTACACAATTATAAAATTATTAATCAAATCATTAGAGATTAATTTTACTATATATAGAATGGAAATTATGAAAGTTTCAAACTGCACAAAACTTTTGTAATTACATACACTTATAACATGCACAAATAAATAGAATTATGCAAACGTCATTATATTGTGCACAGAAAACGACAAAGTGTATTGATTAAAAAATCAATCTTTAATGCGTCACTTATTTAAAAATATTTTCTTCAGATCGATTTAAAGCACATTAATCAAAATATGGGCGACAAGGTCGAAGTAGGTATCGACCTGCGAGAATATTATCCAAGTGTGGAGTGGGACATATTGGGCGTTCCGGCAGAACGTCATAAAAAATACTATCCGTGTTGTCTCGAGCCATATCCCGACATTTTCTTCAATATAACTCTACGTCGAAAAACACTGTTCTACACGGTGAATCTTATTGTGCCGTGCGTCAGCATCTCTTACTTGTCGGTTCTGGCTTTTTATCTGCCGGCTGATTCTGGAGAGAAGATCGCACTCTGCATCAATATCTTGCTTTCGCAGACTATGTTCTTCTTACTGATATCCGAGATTATACCATCTACATCGCTGGCACTACCATTGCTTGGCAAGTATCTACTCTTCACGATGATTCTAGTCGGATTTTCGGTGGTGATAACAATCATTATTCTAAATGTGCACTATCGCAAACCGAGCACCCATAAAATGGCACCTTGGGTGAGAAAAGTCTTTATCAGAAGATTACCGAAACTACTTCTGATGAGAGTACCTGACGATCTTCTCAATGATCTTGCCGTACACAAGATGCACGGAAGAGAAAAATCGAAAAAGAAGAGCAAGTTTAATGCTGCTGTCGCAGCTGCGGTACAATCGTCAATAATATCTTCGCCGGATTCTGCCCGTCATCAACGAATCGACGGTATGATCTTTTTAAATTAGAGTAGTAGATCTTTAATTATTATTCATATGTCTTTTTAAGTGTACCAAAATTAACATTAATATCCCTGCAATATTATAAAAAAAATATCAATAATATGCAATAGCATGTTATTGACACATACATACTTTGCCACATTAGAAATTGTAAGGAAATGTTTATAAATGTATAGTTATCGCCATTTCAGGTTGCAACGGTTTACATAGGACAACTGCTCATAATCGATTCCTAGTCGGCAGTTTAGGATACAATGGGCTTCCAACAGTTATGTCCGGTCTTGACGAGTCATTGAGCGATGTAACGCCAAGAAAGAAATATCCCTTCGAGCTGGAAAAAGCTTTGCACAACGTCATGTTCATCCAACATCATATACAACGTCAAGACGAATTCAATGCAGTAAGCACATTCAAAAAGTAATATAAAATATTGTTACGAATAAAACCGACTATATATATATATATATATATATATATATATGACTGAAGGAATTTTATGATATAATAAGGAAAAAATTCGTTCAAAATCTCTACTCTCTTCAATAAATATAATATTAGGTGTTGGAATTAATTCGTAGCGTTTTACAAGTGATGGGAAGTACTTTCATTAATGTATTTTTTAATGCTCATGTGAAATAAATAACATTCTTTCATTAAAAACGCTACGAATTAATTCCAACACCTAATACATATACACATATATTCTATTAACAATAAATTATTTTTGAATAATTAATTTACAATTATTTTAAATAATTATAGAAGTCTGTATTTCTTTTTATTAATTTTTAGCCACATTTAATACATTTAATTTGTATTAAACCGTTGATATTTTATATGTTTATATAATAAGAAAGTAAATATGTTTATATAAATATTTTATTGAACGATATTACATGTTTAACATTAAGAATGACCTGATTGGAATCGAAATATCGTTTATTTAATTCGTTTTGTTTAGCCTATTAATATTAATATATTGTGCTTACTATTTACATTTAATTTTATTCTAATAGTTAAATTAATTATTTAACAATTAATATCAAATTAATTAAAAATATATTGGAAAGGTTACGAACTATGAGAACAAAATTAAATGTAAATAGTAAGCAGAATATAAATATTAATAAGTGCTAAACAAAATACAATGAATTAAATAAATGACGTTTCAACTCCAATCGAGTCATTCTCAATATTAAACATGTAACGTTCAATAAAATATTTATATAAACATATTTAAAATATTTACGGCTTAATGCCGTAATTAACTAAAAATTAATAAGAGGAGATATAGACTTCAGCTTGATGTAAAAAAAGCATTGACAGCATAATCGCATTCTGTGGTTATCATATTGGTATTAAATAACATCTTGCTGTCATATCCAAGAGGCACAATTTCTAACATTGTCATCGTGCGTATAATAGAACGGAGATTATTCGCTTCTAATGTGTCGCAATTACAATAGTTCGATAAAATTACATATAATCAATATCGATAAAAATAGTGAAATAGTTAGATAATAGTTAGTTGGATAATAAAGAAGCTCCATCGCAATTTGCTCCTTCTATGCATTTCTGTATATTCTGACTGATCTTGTTTCGAATTTTAAATACTGGAACAAACTGTAAGATTTTAAATTCCGATTAATTTCATTTTTATTTCTGAATTGTGGAATTAACTTTAAGATTATATCTAAGGCTGAGTATTTTTATCTACATTGATCATATATAATTTTATCAAACTATTGTAATTGCGACACGTTAGAAGCGAATAATCTCCGTTCTATTATACACACAATGATAATGTTAGAAATTGTGCCATTGATATTTTAAATATATTTATATAAATATTTTATTGAACGATATTAGATATTTAACATTGAGACTAATCGGAGTCGAAACATCGTTTGTTTAAATTCATTGTATTTTGTTTAGCGCCTATTAACATTTCTATTCTGCTTACTATTTACATTTAATTTTATTCTCATGGTTCGTAGCTCTTCTCAATATATTTTTAATTAATTTATTATTTGAACCATTTACATTATGTAAATTAATATTAATACTAGAAATCGCGATTGTTATTTTTGATAATTTTTCTTTTCCAATTAATTTGCACATGAGATGCATGATTTGCACTTTAGATTTTTGTGACTTTTCATAATTAATAAATAATTAATTGCAAGTAATTTTACTTTTATATGTAACAACCCTTCCTCATAAAGATCCAAATTTATCTTGAACAGCGGTTCGTTAATTTAGACATATTATTCCGCGATTCTAGTATTAAATTTAGATATATTATTCCGTGTATTAATTACTATGTTTTTCGTTATATCATCACAGGAGGATCAAGATTGGGGTTTTGTCGCGATGGTTCTCGACCGTCTCTTTCTGTGGATGTTCTCGATAGCTTCAATAGCCGGAACCTTCACTATCCTATGCGAAGCACCGGCACTCTACGACGATACAAAACCGATTGATACGGAATATTCTTCCGTTGCTCAACAGCAATATCTCCCATCCAGTCAAGAATTACTAAAGTCTATTGTGTTGTAGACATATTCGTTAGGCTACGCGCGATGTATTATCAACATGAAAAAGGAAGCGGCGAACTGTCTTGCCGAATCTAGCTAAGTTGTGATAGGTCATAGCCATGGAACCGAAGAAACCAATCTCCACACGCGAAACGCAATTCGCGAATGTTCATTATATACATTACGATTCGTACGTACTCAGACATTTAAATCATATATTTAGATAAATTACGATCTTCGATTTTAAGACGTATACATGGAATATAGTTACAATGCTAGAGTCTATTCGGTTCTAGGAATTGGCCTAATGATATAAGCGTGATTTAATTCCGAAACAGACAATTCGCTAGCTTGCCAATAAGCGACGATTACAACACGATTATATTCCCGAAACAAAAATTGTATTTGTATTTATTATTATACGCGCAAATAGTGCGCGACTCGTTCTTTGATAATAACGTCTATTGATGTTCGCAATGTTACGGCAAAAGATTTCGCGATAGGTATCATTTGTAAAACTTTTGGTAACGTTGGTTACACGATATGTAACGGTGGTATCTTATCCGCACACTTAAATCTAATTATATATAGGACAAGTTTCATGCTCCAATTAATATCTTCCCGACGAGCATTCGATTCATATATGTAGCGTAGTTTTTCGATAAATTATAAACAAAACTTTTTTCATTACAAAAACACAAATATATATATATATATATATATATATATATATATATATATATATATATGTATGTATATATATATATATATATATATACTCGAATTTGTTCGATATACTGATGTACGCATTAAAAGCAAAAATAAAAATTAAAAAATCAAAAGTTAATTAATCTTCTCTTAATTAAACATAAACACCTATTTTAATCAGACAAATACAAACGAACGCTTAACTGAATATATATTTTATTATTTCATATACAAAAGTTATATGATACAATATTTGTGTGTAACTAACCTGTGAGACAAACGGAAAATAGATAAGACAAAATATACATTTCTACGTAGACTAGTTTAATATCTTAGTGCCTGAATTTAAAATGATATACTTGTTTATGAGGTAAATAAAGGAATTATCAAAACAATGAAAAATTTCAGGCGATAATAAATGCAGAAATATATTACGCTGCACTAATTAATGAAGGACACATATCCTTGACAAAGTTAAAATCATGATTTAAAATTATTACCTAATAAAAATGTAATATAAATCTTTGGAAATCGAATTGTGCTCCTGTTTCTAATTATTTAATTTTCTACTTACAGTATTTAATTATGTAATTAAATAATTAAAATGTATGGACTTGTAAGAATGCATTCGACTTCCAGATTTATATTAGAATTGCATTAGCAAGAAATGTTTAGCAACAGAAAGATTTAAAAAATTTGCAACTTTACAAAAATATTATCATTGTATACTAGAGTTCATCAATAAATAAATAGAAGTTACAGAAACAAGGATTAATTAAAGAGAGAGAGATCATAATTATATTATGAATCATAATTATATTAAAAAACAGATCCATTCGGAACAATAGAATTCCTTGAAATGTTTCAGTCCAAACAAGATCAGACTTAAAATGAAAGGGTATTCTCTCCCTCCCCCTTCCCTCTCTCTCTATCTTTCTAAAGAATAAATCTAGAAAGAATACAATTTAGAAAGAGAAAGAAAAAATGATAATCTTGATTATTCAGATGAAGATTTACAACAAAAGGGTTGGAGAAGATATTAATTACTCAACAAAGAAAAAGAAAGAAAAATTGTTTCGCCATTTTATTTATTTTGTGTTTCTTTGTAAGGCTCTTTTATTTTTCGCGTTGCCAAACATTTCTTGTAAGTTCTCAACTATATTCCAGTGCTACATATCTTCAAAATAAAAGCTTCTTCATATAAGACACGCTATACATAAACGAGATTTATCAACAAGAACATCAGAATAATGGTTAATTATTTACTTTCACTGTATTATATACTGTGCTACTTATTCTGGCACCATAGAAGACATATTCTTAACAAATGCATCGTCATCGCAACAAATAATAAAACACGTAAGCTACTACATCACTTATTACTAAAAAAATAATTAGTAAAAATAGAATACACACATCCTAAAGATATAAGAACACATAAATACATAATGTGTGAGAATGCATAATGTTATGATAACTGTATAAAATCATTTCTCAACGTTATTATTGATACATATTTTACCTAAAATTATAGGACTGTTTCTTTGAAACTGTTTAAAGTGAAAATAGACATTATTCGATGAATAAATTTTAAACTGCAAGAAATAAATCGATTAAACATGATGTACTCACTCAAACGTAAACTTAATTAATTCATCTGTGATTACGTATAACAGCTATTGTTATTAGTTAATTGCTAATATTCATTTAATTTAATTTAAACTTATTAATCGTTATTAATATAAAGATAACGAAGAAATGGATGTAAAAGTATAGGTCTGTACTCATTTCTTAGTTTATGAATTTCTACAAAGCAGTGTTCCTCGATTAACAA
The DNA here is from genome assembly GCF_024713525.1 of Acromyrmex echinatior. NCBI lineage: Eukaryota > Metazoa > Arthropoda > Insecta > Hymenoptera > Formicidae > Acromyrmex > Acromyrmex echinatior. The sequence continues at coordinate 1,621,945 of NC_141863.1, read as the reverse complement.
AGTTGTTTATCTGTAATTTATAAAATGCTACTTATCGAAAATAATCTCCTAAAAAAATAGCAAGTCTTTATTTAAAAAACTTTCATTGTTTCTCTCAAAGCTTAATGTATTATATATTACTAAACTTCTTATTTCTAAAATATATACTATTAAACTGTAATACTAATTTAATATTATTTCTTGAAAAACATATTTCATTTTCTATAGCTATAAAACTTTAGAAAAATAAAAGATTAAATATATAAAATCAGAAATTTAAATGATTAAGAAATACTGCTGCCATGCATCTTTTGAATTCTTCGTCAACTAGCTCGTTGTGGAATGTTGTTTGTTCTATCTAAGCCGATATATAGGCAGAATTATGTCATGTGTAAAATAAGAACAATGTACAGATCAATCTTTTTTACATATCCAGACTTATTATGGATTTCGAATATAAAACTTATAATCAACAAACATATATATGTATATACATTGATATTTTGACATTATAAATTCATCTACATAAATATATCTGCAGTCTTAATATAAATATATCATTAAAGTCAAATTAAACAATAAAATCATAGATATATATTCATAATATTCTCAGACAGGAATTATCAAGAACATACTATTATCCTTGCAATTTGAATATTAAGCCATTAAAACAACTATTAAAAAATATAACTTGTAGTTTCGTAGAACCAATGACTATCCTTAAATATAAATATAGTCGATGAATATAAAGCAAATGAAGAAAAAATAGGAAGATAAGAAAGAACAAAAAATACATCGAAAAAATTGTACTCGTAATAACGTCGATTTTATGAGCAATCTGAAGTTATATATGTATATGCATGTGTGTATATACAGGATGTACGAAAAGTCCCGGACCCTTCAAATATCTTGAAAAGTAAGCATTTTTGAGAAAAATGTTTCAGACAAAAGTGATATAAGGTTTAAAAAGATCTATTCATTGATCACATACATTTGACCTTGACGACGCCACCCAAAGTCAAACTTTTTGTACACCCTGTACACACACACACACGCACACGCACACGTACGCACGAATGCATACAAACACACACAAACACAAACACAAACATATATTGTTAATAAGAAGTAGAAGGGAGAATAAAAAAGTTCTCAAGGAAGCATGAAGGAATTATCAATAATCAATATGAAATTTAAATCACACATTAATCTATTAGTTAAGATTATAAGTAAAGGTTAACAGATGATTTTTCAATAAAACATGGAAGACTGTTAGGATTTCCGAAGCATCATAAAAGGTATTGGAAAAGTTAAAAAACTCATGGCTCTTTTGAAATACAACATGATAGCATCAACTATTAAAACTTCAATAAGCTAGAGAAAGTTTTGTCCGGCATCGCAAAATATATTAGCTTATCCAAGTAATTATTTCTCAATTTAACTTGAAATAAAGAGAACGCGGAACACACTGAATTACAATGTCGTAACACACGAAACTTCCTTTAAAAAAATCTCTCTTCTGCTGCCCTAGTGCTTATCAGTTTTTTCGATAATTGTACGCATAAACATAAATAATTTGTAATAAAATAAAAAATAATGTATATACTCTTATTATAATAAATATTTGTAATCTTTTTTCATTGTACGCAAAATATATATGCTCTTTTTTTATAATACGTTTATATAATATATACTCAGCTAAATTCGCGGAGGAACGGTTAGATATACACGTTTGTGCTCTCGCATATCAAGTTTTTTAGAGAAAAAATTAGATTATTCTCTTTGTAAATATTATTCTTCGCGATATCATATTTAATATGATACAAAAATAAAAATACACGATAGTATTACTCTGGACACGAGCCAAGGCATCTTTCATGGTTTACATTCATCCTATTCTCTACTTCGTTTGCAATCATATATATCATATAAAATAATGTAATTGAATTTAGTATAAGCACATGTACAATTATTACTACTTAAAATGATTACTTAAAAAGTATTCTTACATAAAGAAAATCGATTTGAATATTTCTGTTTAACGTAAAGCAATGAAAGTGTCCAAAAAAATTCTCGTGTCCAACTTTTCAACAATAAAATCGTAAATATTGTATATTCTTATTTTATATTAAAAATCTAAGAGCTGCAATAATATTTCTGTATAATATATTAAAGACTGTTAACGATAATATTCAAATTAAAGTCAAACCCTTTATTTAAATAAATTTAATCGTGAAATTGTATCAATTTAATATCTAAATATTGAAGAATATAATAATTATATATATATATATATATATATATATATATATATATGTAGAATTAAAAATTAAAATTTCATTTAATATTGCATTAAGTTCTTTATGAAAAAAGAATTAAATAAAAAGAAAATTTACATTTTAGAAAAATAAAAATTATATATACAATTATATATTAGATCGGGGAAAAAGATTCTTTGTATTTTTTAATTGTATATAATAATTCATAATTGTATATACAATATCTTCGTTAAAAATGAACAAAATTTAAATTTATAAAAAGAATTTTAAAGCTTGAAATCTCTACTTTCGAAAAGTTATTATATTTTTTGAGTTTTTTTCTGTGAATTTGATAAAAATTTTTATCTTTTTCACTTTGGGGGTTTCTCACGTGCCCCAAAAAAAAATTTACGAAAATTTTCGACTACCTATCGTGAAAGCTTAAAGCTTTCTCTACAAAACCATTTTTGAAAAATGTTTCTATGATTTTTGTTCTTGAGTTATTTACGAGTTAAAGGAGCATTCTGACTTTAATTGCTCATAACTCCGATAAAAATCATTAATTTAAAAAACAGATTTTTGAAGCTGAAACTTTGCTCTAGCAAATAATATAATTGTAATGAAAATTTCGCAACAAATGAAAACTTTTGCAAAAAAATTTTTTTAAATACGAAGAAACTTTTTCCCCTATATATATATATATATATATGTATATACAGATATGCATATAATAATTAATCAATATTACTTCTTTTTTTAATTTATACACAAGATTTCTGCAATAAAAAAAAGAAAGGAAAATACCAATTATATAAATAAGAATATAATCTGCCTTTGCAAAATGTACCTGTAATTGTTTCCTTACAATCACACTTTGTATTATTTCTTACAATCTACTATATTATTATTATATAAAAATCCATAATATTTGTGATATCATGTCATTCATTTGTCATAGAAGATTCACAATACTCATTAATAGTTATAATTCACACTATACGTTAGATTAACCAGGACTTGTGTTTGATAAATCATCATTTGTATGTTGTAACGCAGTAATCTTTCCAAGTCTGAAGAATCAAACATGTAATATGTAACTTACATGGATGTTTTTAACAATCCTTTCTTTCCATTATGATAAGCGAAAGATATCGAGTAGCTTTTCATAAAATTGCAGAACATCTCGATACGCGGGAGGTTGAAACCTATATATGAACGTGAATAAAATCAACCTTTCCACGTACCAATGTAATTTTTACAGTTTGGACAGAAGTGATGAACACTCATGAAAGCATTCATACAATATGGCAGGCATGAGCAAAGGCAGCATCTGAAAAAAAGAGAATATCAAATCTATAATAAATATTATTTATGAGAAAATTTATATAATGTTATCATTTGTTTAGCATTTGATTTACATACAATAACATTACGTATTACAAAAGCACATTTTTCACGCTACAATATGTAATTGTATTTTGTGTGTGAGAAATTATATATATACAAATTACAATAATTCAAACTACAATAATCAATCTGAGAACAATAATTTATAACTAATGAATATTCAACAACTAATGAATATTCAAAAATAAAAGATATTAAAAAGAAGTCGATTTTTCTTCACAAAGGTGTAAGTAAAAAGAATTTTTTATAGATTTTAATCTCCTGAATACAATAATGTTAATAAAAAGTTCGGGATCGAGAGGGAATCTTGAAAATTAAGCATAAACATGATATATTTAAAGAAATTTCAATGTTCTTGTTCTTTTCAAGGTGTTCCTCACATGTCACAAACTTTTTAATAATTTTATCATATTCAAGAGATCAAAATCTATAAAAAAACTATTTCTTTTACATCTTTTTAAGCAAAAATCTGCCTTTGTTTGGAGGATATCAAAAAAGGATCCATTATTGCCCAAAAAATATAAATAAAAGAAATTATTGAAATTTCTTTGAAATATATATATATATATATCATGTTCATGCTCAATTTTCGAGGTGTTCCGTATCGATTTCGAACTTTTTTTATTAATATTATCATATTCAGGTCAAAATTTATAAAAAAGCACTATTCCTTTTACTTACACCTTTGTGGGCAAAAATTAGCTTTTTAACATTCTCCTTTAGATTTCTATTACTAAACAATTAAAATTCAAAGTAAATTCAAAGAAAAATATATAAATATATATCATAATCGGAGAAACAAAAAACTTCGTTAAATATAATCGAGATATATATCTCCATGCAGTAAGCGCAAATTATAAATACGTACAAAGCAATTCATCACTTACCCAAGTAAGCAAAGTATGACGCAGCAAATGTGAGCACTTGGCTGATGATCCGATATTGTAGTAGTTTTGATATCGGCGTGACATGTTGGACAGGACATTTTCACTGCATTCGGCCCTAGGGTGAGCACTACATGTTGTTGAATGACCCGTACTTGTGTATGCGGTACGGAATTTGGTTCAGCATTGAAACGTGGTTGTGATCGACTTGAACCCGGGTAAACTGATGGCATAGGCATTGTCGTTTGATTTGGTGGTTGATTGTCTGAAATTATATAAGATTTACTGTCTATCCTACACATCTTCTTTATCATTAATTAAAAAAAAAGAATTAACAATTTCTATATAAAAGAAATAGATAAAAAATATATGCTAGCAATTGAGTCACAAATTTACAAATAAAAGACATTTTTTAATTTTACTATATAAGACTTGGAAATTAAAAATTTCACATTTCAATTTAATTTTATATTATAAAAAAGTTTCAAATCCACTTTGTATCAAGATATCACATACATGGCATGGGCATTTGTATTGATGCATTTCCTGCAGGATACGGTGTGGGAATAACTGGAGGATGCGTAGGTGCTCCTCCTGTGTTAGCTATGGCTTCCTCGTAAGACGGCGGAGCGGTTGGCAGAGGGGCCGAAGGTTGTACGTTAGTAAAACCCAAGTTCTTCTCCATTTTCTCCTAAAAAAGAACTAAGTTCTGAATCCAAAACAATTATGTACAAATGATAATATAAATTAAAATACTAAAGATATATAAACTATCATTTTCAAGTCATAAAAATAAAAAAAATTTCGAATTTTTCATGAGTATATTTTCTCATGAACATTGTCTTTTAACGTTGTCTTTTTAATGTTGTCTTTTTAATATAGTTTATATAAATATAAATAACAATCTCTATTTATTACTAAACATTTATTACAAACATCTATTATCACGTAATTAAAAAGTAATGTGATATAAAAATAAATAATATAGCTCGGTATTTACATGAATAAATAATTTTATAATGTTGATTCATATAATTATAATAAATAGAGAATTCAAGAGAATTCATTTCAGAAATTTTTATCGAAAAAATAATATTATATTAAATAATAGCATATTTTATTTGTCATTTATTAAACATCTTTATGTTTACAATAAAATGCTACGAAAATAAAAATATAATTTATTATGACTTCATCTATAAAAAAAACAAACAAAGGATTATCAAATGACATTACGCCCGTAATTGTTATAATACATATTAAAATACATTTCCTTTTTTCGCCGCACTTATATAACATTAACATTGATACATTCAGATAATTTTCTTAAAAAATTTATAAATAACTACAGAAATAATACAATATTTCGTAGTATTTTATCATCATGTGCTTGCATAAGATCATAACATAACAATATAACAAAGTCAAATCATAGTGAATTAAGCTTATATATAATGCTAAGTATTATGTTGTTATTATGCTGCTAATGAAATTTATTATCGAAGACTAACAAATCTTTTGGAATATTTGTAATGTTAAATATTTTAAACAAAATTATATTCTTATTACTTAATTGTACTTCTTCTTCCTCTTACATTAGGCCTCTGGTTTGTGTTACACCTTTCTCATATGCTTGTGGTGCGCACGTTAATTATTCAATTGCCACAAACATATGGGACCTACAATTTTAATGCAATTCTAAATAGTAGATTTTTCGAAAGGTGTTTCTGTGGGCAAAGATACTCTCGGGAGATTACCGGCCTTTTTCGAGAGGAGACACGAGTGTAAATATTTTGTTTCCTACCAGGATCGAATCCGGGATCACTGGTATGATAGACCAGTGTGTTGTTTGCCATGCCATTTAAGTTTACATCATAAAATCTAAATTTCAATGAATCTTAAAATCCAAACACCATTGTCTAATAAGGAATGAAAATCGCGCTTTTAAAAACGTCTTTGTTCAGAGATAATAGCTACTAGTAATTAAGTATCTTTGAGAAAAAAAAGATTCCGCATTTTTTAATAAGAAGAAAGTAATTGTCTGCAAATACAAGTGTAGAAGATTCTTGATATTTTTATTTCAAGATCCAGTGGGATTTAAAAAGATATATTACATCAAGAAACTATCTATGTAATGCATACGAAAAGGTCTGGGAATCGCGGCATGTAATAAGACTCGCAATAACATCTAAATGTAAATAATGAACGAGCACACACACATTTGTGTGCTGGCGCGCGAATAGAAAGTTGGGCGGATGTTAAGTAACAGAGACACGATATATATATATTTGCCAGCGGAGTCGCACGTAGAAAGCTTAAAATCTCGAATGCATACTGATACTTTGGAATGCATCATATTTTGGATGGATATGATATGTTATTTTAAAGCTGATACGTTACTCAAAATCATGAATACGTTTACACTGCTGTGCTCGAATAAACATGATATGATAAGCACTATACATAACGTGTCTCAGAGATTTCTCACCGTTTTAGCTGTAAATTTTTAACTTTAGAGTAATTATTGACCAAAGTAAATATTTTAACAGTTAGAAATAGCGATACATATTTATAGTAAATAAATGAAATTATTTGTAATTAAAGTAAATATTTTAACAACTAGACATACATTTAAAATATACATTATTAAATTGAATAACGCATGACAAAGTTTTATAAAGCTTTCTCTTATATTTGTATTTATTTATTTATTTATTTATTCATTTATGTATAATTATTTCAAAAATAATGATCTTAAGAGAAACTCTGTTACAAAAGAATACTTCCTTTTTCTCGCGTATTGTATTATTGCACTAATGTACTAAGCAAAATGAATTGTTTTAATCTCTATTTCCGTATTATTAATACTTCCGCCAGGAAACGGAAAATCATATAAGTCATTAGGGAATATAAAATCGGATCTTAATGGTTGTTCTACAATGTGTTCTTTATTTCCTGTTTCTTGCTTTTTATCTTTTGCTTTTTTCCTCTTTGTCGTTTTATTAACAATTATATTTCTTGATATGTGTTTTCTGTTTCTTCTGAAGTTAACGTTTATCTCGAGCAACAGAAAACGAAAAACGGGATAAGAAGCAAAAAGATAAAATACAATAAATAGCAAAAAACAAGAACAAACTTAAAAAAAGCTTCCATGAAATCATGTTTTTAATTGACAAGAGATACAAAGATACAGAGTTGCATGAATTTCCTTTCGCTGAAATAATTCCGCGATGTGATTTCCCTGTAGCTTCTACGATCACACGCTCAGTTCTGATCGGATAAGAATAAAACAATAAACTACGAATATAATGGAATGAATGCTCCCACTATTTGTTTTAAAATAAGATAATAACGTAAAGTCATATTAACGTTATACGATTTATCTGATTTATTTAAATGTCCTTTCAATTTATTTATTTTTACACATTTTCGCCATAAAATTCTATAAAATTATTTACACTATATGTAAATTCTTTTATTACCAAATTTTCTTTTAAATAATTTGTTATAAAAATTATGATATTTGTCTTACATTTAAAATATATAAACAAACATATAATGTGTTTAATATTTTTATAAACTTATTTTCTCTCTCTCCCCCCTCCCCTTTTATGATTTTTAAAACTTTCTTTTAAATTAAATTTTTGTAAATTTTTTAACATCTATATTATACATGGAAAGAATATAAAGCGTAACATACGAACAACAAGGACACAACGATTCACCTGAGATTCACTTTGCCACACCGTGTCATCTGTGCCTCTTATTGGAAACTCCCAAGGTGGACAGTATGCGGGTCTACCTGAGGTCTGTTCGCATTGCTTATACTTTTTGCACTCGGCATCTTCGTTTTCTCTCTTTTCAACGTCCAAATATATATTTATCTCATTTTAAGTTCAAAAATTTTTGGAGATTTCAAGCAATGCGAACAGGTCTCTGATCTATGCTAGCAGACTCAAATTCGATTCCCAGCAGATCCAAGAAATTTTTATGCGCTCGTAGCTCTTCTTCGACGTCTTGCAAATCACCAAAATTATGTTCAGATTCCCATCCGAGTGCCACTCAGATATCACTCCACCCTTGTTATTTATCAAACATTAAATAAGGATTACATGATATTCGAGAAGTATCCGGATGAGAACACGCCTCAAGAGGGTTATCTATTACCAAGAAAACCTTTCAAACTGCTGTTGGGAACCAGCGTTAAATTGTAGATCCCATATGTCTAGTGTGTCCGGTGAATATACCTAATATTCGAATAAATGAATAAAAACACATATTCGAATACTTCTTTTTTATTCATCAAGAAACGAATAAATATTTTTTCATTCCATTTGAATGAATATTTTTTGAATATGATTACGAATATTTTCGTTTTGTATTCACTTTTACTTTATATTATCTGCACATAGCTTGCAAGCCTGCAAGAGAAAACAGAAATCTATAAAAACATCATGATTAATATCGTGCGCTTAGTCCGCGACCTATATGATGGGCATCCTTGTTTAACTTACAGGTTAAACAAAGACATTTTTATTAGGAATAAATAATATATCTCGGAATTTAATGTCACAGATCATAATGAACGACGCGCCCAAGATATCTTATAAAATGTTTATAACATTACTGTTATGTAACTGGAATTACATTGGAATATGGCGCTCTATCAAATAGATATTTATAAATAAAAAACTATTGATTTCTAAAATATTTTTCAAAATTTCTAAGTTTCCTTCATAAAAATCTAAATATTACAATAACAAAATAAATAAAACTCATTTTTTTTATTTAAAGTCAAAATGCTGATTATATAGTTAAGGAGTTACGATTGCTTTTGGAGTTTTTTTTTTCAGTTTATATTAGGTGTTGGAATTAATTCGTAGCGTTTTTTAATGAAAGAATGTTATTTATTTCACATGAGCATTAAAAAATACATTAATGAAAGTACTTCCCATCACTTGTAAAACGCTACGAATTAATTCCAACACCTAATATTTTATTTGAATGAACATGAATACGTTAAATATTCATAGGTTCTTTGTGAATAAATATTTTTTGAAAAACTAAAATTTTGAATGACTATATAATTACATTTTTTAATGTGAAAATTTTGAATAAATACAATTTTTAGAGCTCAATTTTTGTATTCATCGGGCATATTTAATTGACATTACATATATCTTTGTACAATCTACGTGCGCATCACAGACATACGTTCGAAAGGTAGATTCTGTCTCAACTTTAAGATGTTATTTCGCCATTGAAATGATATTCAGGAGTATATCTAACAAGCATGTAACGCGTGCATAATAAGCGATCAAAACCAGAAACGATCGAGGCTGAGATTCATAGAATTATGCTTGAATATATAATATTACGATAAAATCACAGCTGCCTGAATATTATAAACAGTCTTAAAATTAATTTCCTCTCCTCTATTCATTTCTATAAATAGACCAATATAAATTAACTTTAATCTTTTAGCTTACTCTTTATTTTTTTCTATATTCCTATAATGGGATAAAAATAAAAACTTTCTACAATAAACCATTGCCTAAGTTTCAAGTTTTAAGCCGTAAATAACCAATCATATAGTCAATTATTCTTCTCACATTCGACTGTGTAATTTGTCAATTTCTTATGGCTTAAAATTTAGGTAATTATTATAGAAAATTTGTAAGAATTAGAACTGAAAAAAAGCACATAATTCATATCTAAGGCGATTCCATTGTATCTGCTTTTTTTAATTGGTTCCTAGATATTATACAAATAATTACACAATTTAAATCAAAATTATTTTTGCAAGCTGGCGACTAACTTTTTTTGTATTCTCTGATTTTTGTATTGTATAAAATACTCCAAGTAAAATACTCCAAAAAAATTATTTTTAAAAAGTTTAAATGAAAAATATATGTACATATTATTAATAATTTTGTAATGTCAAATTAAATTTAAATAATAAGCTTATACTTTAGCTTTGGAAAATGTGCTGTCAGTGCAATTGTGTTATTCTATCTTCATTCTTATCACTCACTAGAAAATAAGTAAGATAAAATGGCACAATACAGCTAATGACACATTCTCCGAACGCAGCAATATATGAGCTAATCCTTTCAATTTAATTTTTTTTCTTATAAAACTCTACAAAAATCATTAATAATATGAAATAAAGTGGGAATATAAAGGAATAAAATGCTTATAAATACCAACACTAGTTCTTCGTGTATAAATTTTTATTAACTCAATTTATTAAATCAATGTAAACGTTTTGAGCCATCTTCAATACAATAAAAGCATATTCTAAATTCTAAATTATAAATTCGCGCATCATGGTAGTCGCTTAGATCACATATCATCGTGGGTATCAAATAATGCAACCAAAGTCAGCTCTGTCAGATAATTTAAATTACAGAGATCCAGAAGAGATTCGCAAATAAGTATATTTTTTTTATGTCATTCATGAAGAAGTTTAGAAAAATATTCGGTCTCATATAAATCTCATATAAATATACTAGATCTTTATGATTTAAATTGTTTAACTTTGTTTATACAGTTTGATTTTCACATCATCTAAGTCAATCAATCGACTATCAACTACCACGATGACATGATGCGCGAATTTATAATTTTGAATATATTATTATACTATTATTGCACTGAAAATGAATCAAAACCAGGTGAGTCAAAAAATTTACTAAATTAATAATATATTAGACAGAGCAATTAGGAGTCAGCGCTGAAATTTGAGTTGTGCTATGTGTTAAGTGTTTCGTAATATATTAATCTAAGTAATAAGAAATATCCTATTCTAAGAATCTATAGACCTGTTCTTTCTAGTTAAACTTTTACATCAGATCTTTATTCCTTTTCTCTTCAAGAGAAAAAAAAAAGAAGATGAAAACTGGTGCAAAAGTTCAGTCCAAAAGAACAGGTCTTATGTCATATTCTAATAAAACCTGATAATCTATGTCATATTCTAATAAAACCAGATATCAGGTTTTATTAGAACATGACATAGATTATCAATTAGGTTTTATTAGAATGACATAAATTATTAAAATAGGATATTACTTGTTATATTAGATTGATATATTAAAAATTGATATCTAAATATATTGTTAATTTATTATATGAAATTATGAGGAATTTTCATTCATTTTTGCGTACATCATTCTTAAGTTATCGAAAGATTTACATTAATTTAGTTAATTAATTAAAATTTATACGTATGAAAAACTAATGCTGGTCTTACTTACATCATTAGGTCTTATAGGTTTTTCATCTCTTTGATAAATAATACATACATGTTTTATTTAATTTCCTTTTAAATAACTTTTACGAAAATTTTATGATATTTGCATTGTGCTCGGAATATATTTTAAATATATAATATGCTCATAAATAATACAGATGTGTATTAACGCTATTAATTTAAAAAAATTTTGATAAAAGTCATAAAAGGAATAAAGAAGATAAGAATAATAATTTATATAAAAGTATTAATGACTTGCTTATTAACGGTTCTGGTCTGACTCGTAAACGATTATCTGATTTCCCAATGTGATCAGGATTTTTCAATAAAAACTAAATGTTTATGAGCTACAAACTTGAATGTTTCAATAAAAGTTGAAAAGTTTTTTTTTCCTTATAAAATTCAACCATTCAAATTATTAACAGCAAAAAATATATGTTACGTAACAATTATATATATATACGAGATAAATATTGACCGAGAACAAAATTTAACCTTAGCAACTGAGATAAAGTTCCAATTACGAGCATGCCGTTAAACATTCGTATATAATTCACATATATACGAAATTCCTATTCTTATATAATTTATACGAAATAGGAATAATAGGATGTCATTCGCGATTAACGCACGAACTCGTGCGTGTCGTGATCGTAATGTTAAACATCGCGGACAAGGTGAGCAACGTTGAGAAAAGGAAGCACAGAAAAAAAGCCCATCGCGATGAAACGCTTCGTCGAGCTGATCGAGTTCGTAGGAAGAATATGCAGATGATGCAGAAATGTTACTCACCGCGTGTCCTGCAGGGAATTAAGCAACCGTCTATACTTGATGTAATCGTCGAACAAATTAGGTTATATATCGTTCCTCGACTCGATTGGAACTCGTCAAATGCGATGACCTGGCGACGCCGCGCCGACGACGGGACACAAATTTGCACGTCGAGAAAAATTGTCGAGGGCACGTCACTGCAACTCGCGTGACCTTTTACCGTTTACGTGCAGAGCGTTATTCTTCGCTTCGCGTAGCCAGAGAACGAAAACGAACGAAGGAAAACGCACAACAGAGTACACTGTACACTGCTGACTGCAGTATTATGTACATACATGAACAAAAGCCATTACCTTCTTCCGCAATCGGAACGAAACGACGACCAAGTGAGAAACTGATCTCTCGCGGAGGTCGCAAGAATTAAAAGCTTTCTATCTTTCGGTAATTCCACATATTTACCTGCAATCGCTGCACAAATACCGACCTGTGATAATAATCGAACTGATGATATCAACTGTGATATCTACTCCATCATGGTAGTTTCCTCCATCATGGTGAATAATAGGAGTGACTTATCTTTTATGTTTCCACCATGATGGCGATCATAGCGACTGTTAAGTAACATGTTGCGAGATGTTAAATGGTTTCGGATCGTTTAAACTAGACAGTCATAAAAATTTTTGAACAGCAAAATTGTTGCGTTATGCTGAACGCAAAAAAGTAGTCAATGTTACTGGTTGAATAAGGATAATTGCCTATCAAGCTCTTCCTGTCCAATGGCTCCTGTAAATTGATATCAAACTGCTGTTTTCAACATAGTAAATCTGGTAATTTTAATAAAGTAGTAATTGAATTGAGTACATTCGTTAGAATTAAGTACATGGCCGTATATTCATATAGTGCTATATAGTGCTATTATGCTAAGAATAATATATAATTGACATGAATATCAGTAAATGGTAATACTGGTTGAATATCGCAATACAAGCGATATTATAATTAATACTATTAATATTATCTATTGTTATTGCTGGTTTACATGTACAATATATACAGATTTGTAAACCAAATTAATTCGATAAGTATTTTATGTAAGTATCTTATTGATTAATTCATTTACTATTTACATTGTATTTTGTTTTTTTTTTTGTAGACAATGAACAATATCTTAACCAATACGTTATTTCAACATATCGGTAAGAGTATCATCCAAGTCTGTTTTTTAAGAGAAGTCTATTTTTTTTTTTTTTTGGTAATTTTGCTCCATTTATGTGATTATCAGACCTACTATGCTGAAACACAGTCTTTATTATTTTGTACCTAAGCCTGTAAACTATTGAATAAAGATTTTGATAATTAAACTGTTGTCCTATTGTAACTTACCAGATTAAGAACAGGAAGCGCTTTCTTCACCAGTATCAGACTACCAGATCCTCTACCGAGGATCCGAAATGCTCATCTATATTCTATTCTTATATAGGAATCATATCGAAAACTAGTGCTTTCGGGAATTGAACGGTTATTCGGATTATTAATATAATTTCCAAATTCGATAATAAATTCTATTTAAAGGTGAATTAAAATTAAGCAATTTGCTAAAATTTTAATAAATAATATCATAAATTAATTAACAGACATAATATAACTTTGACAATTAATTTAAACAATCGCTTAAATACAAAGTGATAGATATCATGTGGCTGATAATTGAACTAAAGTTACATTTGCGAGCGTTATACTTGCGTATCAAAATCACAGCATACACATACATAGGATATACGATATCATTCCATCCTTGTCATGAAACATTAACAAGGATGAGATATGATGTCGCGAACGTTGCAAACGTGTGTTAAGTGGAACATACTCCTAATGCATATACAACAAATAAATAGATTTGAATGTGGTAATTTTATTAAAATATCAATATACAATAAAATACACTTCCATATTATAAGTTTAGTGGAAAATACTAAATAAGTATAATATTAACATTTCATTAAAATATTTAATCATATCACAATAGTTAGCAAGATAGATACACTACACGAATTTGGATGCAATCGTTATTAGTTCAGTATAATCTGCTCCTTTACTGTGAGTCTGTTCTTTCATTTTCATTCGGAGTATGTGGAATAGGCATCTGCATCGTTACTTAAAGATGTACCGTCGTCTACGAGTACCAGATTGTTGCTATCAAACTTGGGAACTTTAAGGACTGTTGGTGTTTCAATCCAACCAATATACTCTTTTTATATCCACTACTCTCAATTTACTCAATTTAATTATCTGACTCACAGAAGTTGAAGTAGAAATATTTCTGCTTGCAACACTTGACACCGCAAAAGGCGACAACATTGTCGTTTTAATCTCTCTTTAGGGTAATTTAAAATATAATATAAAAAATTGCATAATTTATTTAATATTACAATAACATTCGTGGCAATATAACCTTCCTCTTGGCAGAAAAAAGATAAACGATGTTAGAAACGATAAGTTAAACAAATTCTTTTTTTTTATATATTTTTTTATTGTAATTACTATAGAATACAAATTTTTAATAATTCTAAGTCTAAAATCAGTTTGAAATATTTAATCGCGATAACTTCTCTGAGATAGACTGAAAGCACAACAGTATTTATATAAACTCAGCTTTCCTTAAGGCCAATGTCCACGTTAAAGCCAATGTTAGAAATTGGTCTGAGAGACCTCAAAGGAAGAAAGAATTGACCAATCGCATTGGTCATGTGACCAAATCATTCAAATGTGATTTGTAAATTTTTTCTCTATATGAAATCTTGATTGATTTCTAGCATAATAGACATTGGGCTTTAGGATATTAAACCTAACCTAAAATTATTGACGGTACACAAGTGTGACAATACAGAAAACGGATTTTTTATTGTCATCATGAACAAGATACGTCGTCTCGAGAGAACGTTAATGCATTTGCGATCTCTCGGCGTTCTGAGAGCGAGTTCCTCGTCCACGAGATGTTTTAGCACGAGTAAAGATTCAGAGGAACAAAGCAAGAATTCGTCTGTGGAATCCAATATCGAGAAGAAACCTGCAATACAAGTAAATGAGAATGCAGAAGCTGTTCAGGAATCTGAAGCGAAATTGAGTGGTTTTGCACGAAGTTACGAAAAATTCTCGCACATTGATGATAAAAAACCAGAAACGCCACAGACATTTGTTTCCTTAATTCGCAACTCCAAATTTGTCGATGTAAATTTCTCCTTTTCATAGTACGAACAGTTGTTTGACTGCTCTTTATTAAATACATAATTTTGTTTTCAGTTGGGTGATCCGGAAGGAAAAGTCGTAACTGGTGAGGTATATCACGTGGTTGGTGATGATCTGTATATTGATTTTGGATGGAAGTTCCACTGTGTTTGTCAAAGACCTGTCAAGAATGGACAGTACGTGTAAATCTATTTTTTTCCAAAATACATTGTATTTCCTAGATAACCAAGTCTGCTAAGATCATGTATTACTTTTTTTTGTGTGATACAAACTATGTTGACAGAACTCGAATAGTAGCCGAGCATCTGCCATCTCAGATAATGTTGGTAGAAATTTGTTTTTTGCATCGAAAACAAGTAGTTCCAATATCAACATATTATAAAAAATATTATTAAAAAATCCTGCAAAAATTAAGCAGAAATTTTTAACATAAAGCAGTACATTTTGAACATTGCATGCTAATACATGTCGTCGAAAACTATCAAAACTGAGCATAACGATATTATCATATTATACTAGCAAATGTCATCAGAAATCGAATTTATTTGCTTGCATGACGTAACGGCAATGAAAACATGGCAAAAATCAAACATGTTTCAAAAAGTAACAGCAAATACACAGCAGAAACATGGCACGGAAATGTTATATCGAACCATATTTCTTCCGTTTACCACTATTCAATATAACTATCAATATTTATTTCATATTTAAATTTTTGTCATGGTCAAATATAAAGACTGCAAAACGCAACGAGTGAAAATAAAAATGTGTAGTATTTTCCTATCAGTTTAATTTTTGATACAATTCCTATATAGAATTTAGAAGATTAAACTGATTTTTTAAAAACTGAGTAATAATTTCTGCTGTTTCTGCCATTAATAGTTGATATGATAGACTAATTGTAAGTCATCATCATGCACATTTTCTGTTGTATTTTTGCCGTTAGTGTCTAATATAACAAGCGATAATCTATTTTTGTCTATTTCTGATGTCAAATCATAAGTACATCATAGCTCATCATGCATGATTTCTGCTGTTTTTTTTTGCCATTAGTATCTGATATGATGAGCCATATTCTATTTTTGTATTCATATTTTTACCATCATATTATGACAAGATGTACTTCATTCTTGCTGCATTTCTGTTGTTATACTATGTTTGGCAAGTCATGATGACAAAAATCAAGCTTAAAGAAGATGCAGTAGACAGGAATCTGCTTTACAATTGTGATTTGCCGATATAACGCTAACATTTTGCTATCTGGATTGTTTAATGATATTTACTGTATATCAAATATATCTACTGATGAATATTGTCTTAAATATTGTTATAAATTTTGTTCTTTATATTAGATACTATGTGAGAGGATCTAAGGTTCGATTAAGGATAAAGGATTTGGAACTTTCCTCCAAGTTCTTAGGTGCTGAAACGGATATAACTCTTCTGGAAGCTGATTGTACTTTAATCGGCTTAATATCGTCACCTTTGAAAATGACAGAACAAAGAACGACAACCAGAAGACTGAGAATACGAGATATTTTGTAATTATTAACGTTAATTTTATAATATCTATGTTAAATAAACTATAAAATATTATATGATATGTATGTAAATAGCATATTTCCAGCAATTTTATATAAAGTAATATATAGTGTATATTACATCGTTCACAATCTAAGTTTCTGATTTTTTTTTAGAAATAATTGTCATTTTAGAGTTGCTTGCGGAAAAAGAACGAAATTAGAAACAAAAAAAAATATATTTTAAAAGAGCATTTAAAAGACATTTATCTTAAAAGAACTTAGTTTTTACATCAGTTTCATTTTTACAATCAGTTATTACATCAAAACTGCATTTCAGAATTAATATAAAGTATTGATTATAAAAATCATAATTTCTTGATAATTAATATAGTAAAATTTTAATGAAAATTTCAAAAACTTGTTTTCTGGAATTTGTTTTTGGGTAATTTTCAAATGAGCAATATGTGGCTCGAGCATGTATACTAAGTAGGTATCACAGTCGGTATCATTAGCTCGAATTAAATTTCGCGTAGGAACATTAGATGCCCCTCATAGTGAACATTATAATTCACTTCATCAGGCGAGCAGTCTGATACCAGAGAGAGGTTTCTCTCTGCTGATACTGAGTACCTATGCAACATTCACGAAACGTTGGCATTCTAAGGGCGGTATTGATACTATTGATAGATCTCATATTCAAGACTGTCTTAAGTACAATCTTAAGAAATCATGAACCAATCAGAGGGCTGTATTAGCATTAAGACATTATTTAAGACACTCTTGAAATAAGAATACTATTGCCCTATTCACATTCAGACCTTATATTTAAGGCTTTTTAAATTTATCTTCAGATGCTCTACGAATTATTTTATTAGCTACTGAGCATCTAAAGATAAATTTAAGGAAGTTTTAAATGTAAGATCTGACTATGAATACCGCCCTAAGAATGGATTTGTACACGGAGATAATCCACGAAACACATAATTTCTGTAAAGAAAGTACCCGTGGAAGCGTCAAGACTACGAAATGTATCAACGTTTTTTTATGCCTTCTTGGAAAATTCAAGCTGAAATCATGTATTGAAGCGTCAGTTTAATCGCTTATATCATCTTTTCGAATCGTTACTTGTTAGATATTTTTATTAGCAATCCTTTTCATTTCTGCGAGAAAGCAGCCGGGTGCATCTACAATGCAAGACAATTAGATTAGTTCATAACTAATACGATTATATCACTACGATTATGTCTTCTCAGCTTGTATTGCGTTTCTACTTAGTGCCAATTTTCCGGATCAACTTGTAGCGATCGCGGAACCGGTTTGCGATGAATGAAGTCAGCTTCATTGCAAGTTATTTGCTAATGATTATGGCGAAAGTATTGACGAAGATATCGAAAGCGCGGCACGAATAGTTAATTAATCCTCGTTGCGATTACAGCACTCATGTCAATACAATATGTATATAATTACTCTATGAAAAGGCGCGTTGGATCGACTAATTTCAACAAGTGTTGTCGTACACGCTTGTCACATACGCTTAAAAAGTCATTTTTAATTAGCGCTTGTCTTTGTAGGGTCAAAGATATTTTTATAATTCCGTTCCACTATTTTTAAAAGATGGATTCGTCAATTTGCCTCTCTTACAAAAATTTAATTCATTTTATTGGAAAGTATAGTAATTAATTACTTATTTTGAGCATTAATTAAGTACATATTGTGTCGTTCAGTGCTTTTAATACTCAAAATAATCACTACCTTCTAATATTAATTATTTTCTGTAATCTGGATGCAGATTGATGAATGTGTTTCATGTCTTTTATAAAAAAATAATAAGTTTAATTACTAACAAAGTTAAATATCTTCCTAAATAATAATGCTTTTAATACTCAAAATAAGCAATTAATTTTTTTTTCAGTAGTGAAAGAGCAATTTTGTTGAAAAATCTAAAAATTTTGGCTAGATACAGATCTGGAAGTAATTTTGTTGGATCATCGAAATAATTTTGCAATACTGCAAAATATTTTGATATTTTAGCAACCTTGTTTTGATCCAGCATAATCACTTTCAGATCTGTATTTAGTTAAAATCTTCAGGTTTTCAGCAAAATTGCTCTTTTGAACTTTGTTTTACAACTCACGGTTAACTCTTAACCGAGGTTCAACTTATTCATTACCTCTTTTCAATTTTAGGAAGTTGTGAAACTGGGCGGTGTTATTTTAGGTGTTAAATTAAATTGGATTTCTGTAAGGGATTCGAGTTGGACTCATGGCACTGTGTCTACACCCAAGTAGCACAGCAACGCTTGCAAAGCGCTAAAAAAACGATTATATGCATATTTTTAGCCCTTTGTTAACCCTTTGTAAGCACTGTGTGCTATTTGAACACATGCATCGAAGCAAATTCGTTTATTCGCGCTCTTCGCTCGATCTAGATCTAACTCCAGAGGTGCGCGCATTTATGTTCGGCCACATAACATACATTATGAGGCCCGCCACTGCGACGACGGCTGCACCCCTTGGGGTACACGCGCTTATATGAGCGCCTGATACTTTCCAAAGGTCAACAATGACAGCAAAGAGGAGCTGCACCGCCTCGTAAAAGCGACGTTGCGACGTGCCTTGGTTACATTATGCAATCGGCTTTTTACTCAACGGTCTGAACTATATTTTCTTTTTACTCGGCTAACCTCGCGCTCGCGGGAAGGTTCCAGCTACCGACAACCAAGGCGTCCATTCACTTGCTTCACCAACGCGAGAGAGGAGCAACTGATCGGTTGGGTTGGAGTAACCGAAAGAGCGGCAGATATTTCGCGACAGAGGAATATCTCTTTCTCTCGCTTAAAGAGATTACATCTATCGAAGCGAACAATAAATAATGCTTTCTTTCTCTTTCTCTGATTGATAGGCGATATAACGATCTCGAGGATTGAAATTCCGTGACATTTTCGAATTCCGATGCGACGAACGACACGCGATATATATTGCGTGCGCATTACAGAAATACGTAGTAAAGCATGCTTTTTCTGCGATTTCATCGAATACAATGAGTAATGTTTTTAAATAATTTACGTTTATCTCGTATCAATAATCCAGGTAGAACATAAGATATCTCATATATATATATATAGAAGAAAGGCCTCTATTATGAGATACCGAGTTCATTTTGGATAAATGCTAGAAGTCTATAGACAGAATTTAAAAAAATAATAGGTCATTTTGATGGGAATTTAATAAGCTTTAAGATAACGTTATATAAAATTTAATTCAAATTCCATTTTTTTTGAAAACTGAAGAAATGCCTATCTTATAATAGGAAGCTTTTCTCTAATAATAAGGAGTTTTTGCAATAACGTAGATCCAGATATAGTGAGCGTTAAAGTCATGTTATCCTTTTCTTAATTAGTTGTTAAGAAGAAGATAGCGTGACCTCATAGCGTTCACCTGAATAAACGGTATCTGAATAAACGTTATTGCAAAAACTCCCTAATGTTTTAAAATTCTACCCGTAGTGTCATCCAGGTATCATTCTATTTTGCTTGTCGTTTACCGAACATTAAATAAGGATAACATCGTCTAGTGAGAAATGGCAATGGAATCGACATCGAATCGAAATTATCAAATTGACGTCGTCCATTCGATATCAATTCCATTGTCACTTCTCACTGAGCGGAAGCATCCGGATGGGAATCTGAACACGTTCCAGAGTGATCAATATAATAAAGTCATAATAATAACATAGGACGTCATCATGACGAATATCATTTGAGATTTAAAATAAATATAAGTGACAAATAAGATCACATGATGTCTATTATGATATTATTATGATTTTTGTGCTTTACTTAGGAAATCAGTATGAATGCTATACATATATATATTGCTAATAACGCAGTAAGCAACTAATAATAACGTAACATTATTAATATATAGGCTTTCTACAATAAACCATTACTTAAACTTTAAATTTTAAACCGTAAAAAATTAACTAATCATAGTCGATTACATTATTCTTCTTCTATTCACAATTGTAATTGGTCGATTTCTTACAGCTCGTGACTTAAACTATTAGGTAATGGCTTATTGTAGAAAATCTAGCTCTAATATGTTATAATTTCACACTGAACAATATAAATATAATATACCACATGCTGCATGTAACAGTTACGTTCTTAAATGTGAAATTCTAACATTAATGTTATGTTATTGTATTACTATAAGGGTAAGATGATATTCAATGCATAAGATGATTCCAACTCAAATTTTCAAGGTATTCAAGAATTTTTGAGTAATATTCAAAACGATCGAATTCATTATACAACATTGAATTGTTTGAGAATTTTCTCAATGCCCGATTATTATAAATAGATCCGCGATACTCTACACATCGATCATCGCGCAAGAAACATCCATCATGTACCGTAGAACGTACATATCGAGAAAGATGATCGTGGGAAGATGCTAGCCGGCAATAAAATAATGCCGGTATATTTTACAGCAATCTAAGAGGAAGGATTATGAGGCGCAACAAACGCCGGGGACAGTGTTCGTTTAATGATGCGGAAGGTGTCGTTGCAATGAAAATTAATGGAAATTAACGAGACATCCCAATTATATACGCCTCGAAAACGCCACGTCGAGTTTCTCACGAGATGACGTAACGATGTCTTATGTATTTTCTATTAATTTACAATGCGATCGAAGCGAAATTGGCAGATATGTAATTAATAGGTTAATATATCCTAAACGGAATCGTAAAGGCTCGTAACTTGTTCTCGTAAAACTTGAAGGAACTTACGACTTACTGATACTGTAATCCTACCGTAATAAGATGTCAATCATTCGTAAATATCTACTTTATATTTCGTAAATACTAGCAAGAAGCTGCCTGCAAAGATATTGCATAAAGTTTTATGAGCACTTGTAAGTTCTTACAAGTTTTACGAGAACATTTTACGAATCTTATGATTCTGATTAGAATATTGATCCGCAAGTTTAGCATTTCATATATATATATATATATACGTGGAGAAATTGATTTTTGTCAGACATTTATACATATTCAAAGTTGTTAATATTAATAATTTAATATTAATTTTGATAATGCATACTAAAAGCTATTGTACATGAAATTAATGAAGTTAAATGTAAAAGCATAAATATATTAAATAATTAAATATCCAATAATGCATCGTCGCATTTAATAGAATATACATATATGTATCATTTTATTAGATATTAACAAAGCAAATTATATTATTCCATCTGAGATACTTATATAAAGCAGTCTTCTCAGGTAGTTAACATGATCATGTTGACGTTTACTGTTTATGTAATGTCACCTCATTGCTTGAATGCGCACTAATTCAGTGTAATGTGAGTGATCGAAGTCACTATTAATTTAATCTAAATTCAGCATCGCATTGGTCTGCTGATTTTAAAAAACGCGTACATTAAAACTTTTAGAGTGAAATGACATTCTAAACAGTAAAATCTCACTCACTTAATAAAGATCTCGGTAAAAAATTGTTCATGCATGAATGTAAATATAAATATGTATAAACATACATAAATATTTATAAACATCTATAATTATATATGAAATATGTCCATATACATCCCTCTTTCTTTTGTAAAATTACTTTTTAATGTAATAGAAATAATAATAGTAACGTGAAAACATTAAAAATAATTAAAAGGGTAATTTTCATCACTATTTGTTTTAGAAAAGTTTAAAGAAATGTAAAAAAATTACTATAAAATTATGCATAATTGTGTATAAGCAATTTTTTTATGTTTTTTCCAAATTTATTTTTTTCTAAAACGAACAATGCGAAAATTATCCCTTTAATTATTTTTTATGTTTTTATTATTTCTATTATTATTTCTATAACACTAAAAAGTAATTTTACAAAAGAAAAAAGGATGTATGGACATATTTCATATATATGATTATACATGTTTATGAATATTCATATATCTTTATACATAATTATACATAGTTATGCATGAAAAATTTTTAAAATTTTGAAATTTGAGGCTCTCCTTCTTTTCACAATTGGCTCAATTTTCTCTCTTTAGAGTGAGATTCTACTTCAAAGAATTTAGAGAATAGCGAAATACATAAATGGCAACTGCTTTTAACCCCGCGTGAAGCATAAAAGTCAGCTTCGTCCCTTTTTTCTTTCTTTTTTTTTTTTACCAAGTTGTAGAGTTGCGTCAATACCGCGATGATGCGTAATAGAAAATCGTCAGAGAGACCGCAATCTTTTTTTTTTCTTCGTCGACCTCCGCAACGCGAGATCCCATTCTTTCAAAATGGTACGATCGCGTGCGCGAGGTCACGAGGAGGAGAGCGTAGGTAGAACACACGCTCCCGTTTCTGCACAATCTCATCTTCATATATCGCTTTTCAATAT
Organism: Acromyrmex echinatior; assembly: GCF_024713525.1. NCBI lineage: Eukaryota > Metazoa > Arthropoda > Insecta > Hymenoptera > Formicidae > Acromyrmex > Acromyrmex echinatior. The sequence goes on along the minus strand of NC_141863.1, from coordinate 1,598,213 downwards.
CGGGATACTTCCGCGATGCGCCGTCGAAACTTGGCTGAGCTCTGGTATAATCGAGCTCGTGCCGTTGAATTACAACTGGCTTGCACACTAATTGGACGAACCGACCCAAGGAACTCGTGAAGGGTGCCTTCCATTTAGTAACACAAGTCGACATAGGTATTGTTCTGTGTTTGTTACTCATAGAATGCAAAGAAAAGTATAACGACATTTGTGTCGACTTAATTGTGTCGTTATAAATGGAAGGCATCCCAAGTCAAGAGAAAGTAAAAATAACTCTATTTTGATGATGTAAAAATCAAACTGATGATTTTTTTATTTACACAAACTTGACTATTTATTGCCGTTAAGAATAAAAATCATTTTGATTTTTTTGTTAACTTTTGTTGGAAATAAAAACTATTCGCCAAAACGTTTGAAAAGCGAAAGTATCAAATAATTTTGAACAAATATGTGCCATAATGTTTTCCTTTATAGAAAAAAAAAAAAAATCTGTATCCAAGGAATATCATCAACCGGAGGCTGCGTGAAGGCCGAAGCCTCTTTTGACGCGATCAATAAGATCTGGAGAACATTGAAATCTTTGGGATTAATTGCGGAGAGAACTGTACGTATATGTCCGTTCAATCCTTTCAATTATCTCCCGACACCGCGTCTCGATCGGTGTATGGAATTCGATACACTTCGAGATTCACGTACGTGAATCCTATATAGTTCCGACAGAGATTTCTCGCGAAGAATCTCATCTCTGGCATAACACGAGCAGTAAGGTAGATTAAATGTACGAATTGCGTGCCAAGGGATAGGATCATCTACTAAAATAATATCAGTAACTGCATGTATACAAGATCTTGCTTGAAAAGTGATGCTCCAGATAGGAATTACATATAACTATATCAGAAGAGAGAGGACGTCATCTAAAAATGATAGGAAAAATCATGATGATATCTTGATGATATTCTGCAGTGTTCTACACATCGAGAAATAATTTACTAAAGTATTTAAAAATTTTGATACAGATCTGAAAATAATTTTATTGGACTAAAATTATTATGTAGGAAATTCAAGCACAATGTTGCGAAAAGCTTTAACATTCTAGCAATCAGCTTCAGAATCCTACATGTGTAATTATAATATTTTGATGATTTGACAAAATTATTTTTAGATTTGCAGCTAAATTTTCAGATATTTTCAGAGCATTTTTCCCTGTAAGATTCCAGCTAGCTTAATAAGATTTCTCTCTTTCTTCCCACTTTTTCTTTTTTTTTTAACATCCTGCACAGGAACAATTTTGCTGAAATATCTAAAAATTTAAATATAGATCTGAAAATAATTTTATTAAATCAAAAGTATTATGTATATAGAAAACTCAAGCATGACGAGCAATGTTGCAAAAAGTTTCAACATTCTAGCAATTACCAGCATCCTACAATATATGTACCTATTATTTTGATAATCTAACAAAATTGTTTTCAGATCTGTATCTGTAAGCTAAATTTTTTAATACTTCAGCAAAAAGTCTTTCGTTCTTATACCTGAGTATACCTAAGTGTTTTGATACGGAGTCATTATATCCTATTATCAAGCTCGTAGCAACATCGCTCGTAGCACAATCGCTCGCTATTTTTCGTCTCGATCGTACCTCTGCATCCGCGCAATTTGCTGAATACATCTATTAAACTCGAGAATTGGAACATACGAATTATCACGTTTCCTCCTATTTCCTCTTTGTGTGCACCGCTCTCACGTAACGTCGAAGCGTAATGATTTTGCAGCTACGATTTCTCAATATGGATCCGAAGTTCGGTCGCTTCATCTCCCTGGGAATCTAGACAAGCACGTACGCTATCTTTCTCTCCATTACGAGGCGAGCGGGAATTCTACAGGATGCCTATTGGGATACTATCATCGCTTCGTCTACAGACTACGACGAAACGTGAGTACGGTGACCCAGAGGTGGATCGTTAACCGGCGAGTTACGTGTCGATCGGTAATACCTTGACGATTTCAAATGCTTCAGTTTATGCGCGCGGTTCTATTTTATGGAACTATTTACAGCATAGAATCGTGTTAGGATCGCGCAATTATATGCGTAATATTCTCGTGCGATCGCGAGCTTCGATCTCGCAGATTAGTTCTTTTACAACTCGTCTTACGTAACTGTCGAATCTTCGGTTAACCGGATCTGATTCTCAGTCATATATAATTATCCGAATATTCATCCTCTGATGGTCTAAATAAAAAGGCGCGCAATTTCTTGACGAGATAATAGCTCTCATTAATAACTGTTGCTGTAACTGGCGAGAAAGATAAACTTTCCGTCATACGTGGGCACGTTTATAACCCACGTACCGCGCAGGAGATCATCCCGGATTGTCCAGGCACCCCGCAATACTTAGCAACACCCAGTTCCCGACCTAGCGCACACATGAATACTACACATCCTTGTCGATGCACTTCGGAGATGCTGTCAACGTATGATTGTGCAACGAGCCCGTCGCAATGGCGACGGTGATGACGACTCCGCGGGTATAATTCCCGCATTGAAAGAGCCGATGTAATTACAAGGGAGAAACGCGCGGCGAGTGCATACCAGCAGCGTCATCGGCTCAGCTTTTCCACGCTTTCCCACCGCTTTCCATCTTAGGATGTGCACTGAGAAATCAAATACTTCTCTGGTGAAACAATTTTGCTGAAATTATTCCACGTTTTGGAAACGTAACATTTCAGCGAAATTGCTGAAAATTTACTGAAATTTCACTAAAAGTGAATTTTTCAGCTAACATACTGAAAAATCGTTGACACTAAACTGAAATTACTTTGAAATTTCTCTGAAATTTTTTTGTTGAAATTCCCATATAGCATAAAATGTGTAGCAATATCGCTTTTGTGCAACTTTGTGCTGTAGGGGATTTTTCTCTGAAATTTTCGCTGAAATTTTTCTGAAATATTGCTGCGAAGTGTTCCAAAACGTGGAATAATCAGCGAAATTTTTCATTTAATTCATTTAATAATAAGAAATTTTGAGAGATTTAATAATCGTGTAACATACACTTTACTCAAATATTAAGTTGTTTTAAATAGCGCTCTTTAATCTACATGATATATCGTTTAGATAGTTTGCTTTACTTTTACAGCTCATTGCCTCAACCCTATCGCTTCGCTTTCATGCCAATCCCATTGGTCGACCTTCAGATCCATTCGGAGATGCCTGTCGATCTGTATCAACCTGGCATTATGCAATCACCCCTCATCTTAGCTCGATGAGATTCATCTCGACACCCGACGGATGCCTCCTCCGCCACTGCCACCCCCTCCGATGGTCCTCCCACTTTACGTGTCTTCATCCAGCACTCTATCTCTTCTTCTCTCTTCTTCTCCTCTTGGTGTCTCTAGTCAACGAGGATTCGTTGGCGAATCTTCAAGGAACGCATCACCGGATTATATCCAGCCATGGTGCCATCCCCGATTGCTTGTTGGAGGGTGGGAGGAAGACGATCCTCGCGCGGAACCAGTATATAAGCATGCTGAATCCAACCTGGATATGTGCAGATCAATTATCATAGTCGGTTTGGCGATATACGATTCCAACAGTGTGATTCAATAATATCTATTATCGATCGACAACGCGCAACCAACGAGATGAGATCGGTACGAGTCGCGCAATGGAAATCTCTTTAATTCGATTGTTGAAATTTGGAATGAATCTCGGATCTTCTAATCGGCCTAGTTAATTGCGATAGTTAATTGAAAATAGAATCTATTAATTGCATATGAAATTTTATGGACGGTTCTCCAACCAGCGATTTCCATTTATCGTGCAGAATGTCGTGTGTTTGAAAAAATATGAAATCTATAAATATCTGTGTTTTCGATTGCTTATTTTATTACTATTTTATTTCCTTATATTGTACAATTTTTTTTATCTCTTTCGGCTTATTTCAACAGCTCTCTATAGCACTGCTGGCCATCATTGGTACGTGCTATGCTGCAAGATTAGATACCACTTATCTTCCGCCCAGTAGTGCCGGAAGTGCAGGTGGACCAGGATTGATTCATCCTCCATCAGGACACAGTGGAGGTGGACCTATTAAACTTAGTCCGAGTGGTTCAGGTAGTCCTGGTGGTCCAAGTAGTTTTGGTGGTCCAAGTGGTTATGGTGGTTCTAGTGGTCCTAGTGGTCATGGTGGGTCGGGCGGATTTGGTCCTGGGAGTGGTGGCGGCGCTTACGCAGGTAAGTTTGAACAAAAGTATATTTACTGAATAAGAGAGGAAAGTAATTATTTTGTTTTATATGCTATTCTTCATAGTCATTTATTTATATTTATATTTATATTTGTATCTACCTGAATCTCAAATTTCCATTACGATATTATTACATGAAATTTAAATTAACTAGATCTTTTTTTTAGAAATATTGCATTACGATTTTCCTTGAAAATAGTTAATTTTTTTAAATACAGTTTAGATATGTGACTTTTAATATTTTATTTCGTATATTAGGCGGTGGACTAGGTGGTGCCCATGGTGGTGGCCATAGTGGCCAACAAATACCCATTATTTCTTATACTAGTGAGAACATTGGTGACGGAAACTATCAATATAGTTACGAAACTGGAAATGGTATTACCGTACAAGAAACAGGTCATCGGCAAGGTATGAGATTGTGACGTTTCCGTATCCGATTAAATTTATTAATTGTTTCATTACTGAAGTGGCTGTATATCAGTCTTGAACGAGCGATAACTTAAACAATGCTTGCTTCCCATGGAAATCATGAAAGTGTCGTGTTGCAACGCGATGTAGTCGATGAGGACATTGCGTCAAAACAAGTGTGTGCGGTGTTGCAGGAGAATCCGAAACGGTGAGCGGATCCTTTTCTTATACTGGTTCCGATGGTGTGCAATATTCGATTACGTATACGGCGGACGAATATGGTTTTCATCCTCAAGGCGCTCACTTGCCGACACCACCTCCGATTCCACCGGAAATTCAACGAGGTGTTGAATTAGCGCTCGCTGCCGAAGCTAGGGGAGAGAATCAGGATGGTGGTGGTGGAGGATATTCGCACGGAGGCAGTGGATATCCTAGCGGAGGTAGGTTACAGGATTTCAATTAAATATATAAACAAACTTTTATAATTATGCATATTAATGTCCTAAGCATGACCTACTGATTATCAAATAATATCTTTTTATATTAGGAGGTGGCCATAGTGGCCATGGAAGCAGTACCTATCAGGGGCCAAGCTCATACCAGACAAGTTCAAGTGGTGGCTATCAATATTAGGCAACAGATTGACGAGGATCATTTATGCGCATACCGAACACAGGCATGCATACCATTTTCCGTTTATCTATTTCATGTACATAACGATATATCATTCATGCAATTTTTTTATTTATATAAAGTGATATGACTTATTTATACCCACTCTTTAATTTTTCTTTTCTTAAAGTTGCTTTTGTGTAGCAGATATTAAAACACCTTATACATATACATGACACTATGCAATTGAGAACTAAACAACTGCGATATATATTATGCATTATTCTTTATATGCGTTTATTATACACACACACACGCGCACGCGCGTGTGTATACAATAATTATATATTTTGAGATGTATATTATAAATAAATAATGAATAAATTGAATAAATAAACGGTGTATTAACACTGTGAAATATATATTGTGTACGTAAATCATTTTACATATGTATATATAATAAAATATTAATAAATTAATATTATAATCTAAATTTCTAATATTTTTGTTATTTATAAAAAAAATTCTATTTACAAGCGTATCATTGTAATAATTATTGCACTAATTTAAAGAAGTTGTAGTAATGATTAAATTCAATGTGACATTAAATTAATATTAAATTATTTTAATTTAATTTAAATTAAATATATTAACATTATTAATATTAATAAATGTGATATTAAATTAGATACAATGTGTACTAATATAGATATTATAATTTTGTTAAAATAAGATTATAATATAGTCAAACTTAACAACATATACAATTTAGAATGAAAATTAATTTTAAATCAATTTCTGTTTTTTTAGACTTACTACCTACCTACATCTTAAATATATTTCTACGTATGCAAGCCATAATAAAATCCATTTTATACTGTTTCTGAATGACTAGTAGCACGAGTTGGAGATATATTAGACTCAATAATTTCAGTTCCTCTTGCAAACTGAATAAAAAGTTGTTCCAAAGTTGCAGATAGAACAGCGTAATCCTCGATGCAACTATATGTTTGTTTTAGATTCTTCATTGTATCATACATTTTTTCCCACGTTACATTACAATCAGTTACATGATAGGCAAGAAAACCCTGCAAAAATGAATAGAAACTAACTAGTAAAATAAAAGAATAAAAAATTAAAGCAATTAATTGTTGTCTTTTAAGCGAAGCATTATCATTACCAAATTTTCATCTCTAATGTCGCATGTTAAAGTAGATTCAATAATTTTCTTTATATTGTTAACATCTTCATCCGTTCGGCTTGGATTCAATTGTATATGAATATCGTAACCCGCTCCAAATCGCTGCTTCAATTCTTGACTTGCACCAATGCAAACTAATTCACCCTTCACCATAATGACTAGTCGATTACAAAGTGCTTCACACTCTTCCATGCTGTGGAACAATATTATAATTTTAATATTCCGTTCAACAAAATGAATTATATTAAAATTTAAATTCAAATATTTTATTCCAAATTTTTGGACTCTAAAAGATACCTGTGAGACGTAAGTATAATAGCCTGTCCTGCTGCCTGACACGACTGTAAAGTATTCCAAAGCGATCTTCTAGCTGCAGGATCGACGCCAGTTGTGGGCTCATCCAAAAGAACAAGAGTAGGATTACCAATGAGAGCTATCGCGATGTTTAAGCGTCTTTTATTACCACCGCTGTAAGTACCACTTGGCTGCTTCATACAAGCAGTTAAATCTGAAATATTAACATATTATAATATATTATTTATATTTACTACATGCTTTTTTTTATATGTACTCTTTTTAAAATTCTGCATCTATTATCGCAGTTCACTTACTCAGTCTATTAATCCACTTATTAACTTCCAACTCTACGTTGGTCTTTGGTATACCGCGAAGACGAGCAAATAATCGTAAATGGTCAAAAGCATTTAAGGAAGGTATTAAAGCATCAGTTTGTGGACAGTATCCCATTTCAGAAAGATACTACAACAAAAAAATAATCCTCTAATATTATAAACAATATAACACTAAAGAAATTAAATTACTGTATAAGATATTACGTTTGTCCTCTGTGAATGGATTTCTGCTTGTTTTAAGTACATTATGCCACTATTAGACATTTCTTCTCCAGTTAGCATTCTAAAAGTTGTACTCTTTCCGGCGCCATTTACACCGAGCAATCCGAAACATTCCCGTGGTTTCACTCGAAAACTGATTTCTTTCACGGCCATTAACTTTCCATAGTATTTACTTAATTCATACACTAAGAAAAGACTATTACCATCACTTATCGGACTTTGTAATGGTTCTAAATTAATAGTCTCTGTAGCACTTGATTTTAATTCTTCTTTCGTATTTACATCTGTACATAAAGTTATACATATTTTATATAAATTATAATATTCACAAATCAAATTCAATATTACAAAAACAATAGGCAACTAAGAGCTAGGGTTCAGGTGAAGAATAAAGAAGAATTGTAACGTACATTAATAATAACTGTGTACTAGCTCTCAGTTGCCTATTGTTTTTGTAATATTGTTTTTAATATTGAGAACTCGATTAATTTATACTTATAAATTAAATTATTTAATTATGAATCTATAACTTTTATTTATATCTCATTTCTTAAAAGATACTAAAAATTATCTTACTTTGGTTGTTGATTTTATTAATTTCTACTGCTACGGCAAGTTTCTCTTTTTTCACTTGATCATCCATTGTATCTTGTTCCTTTCTCAGTTTTGTACCAATCATCTTTGTGAGTAATTTCAACAATAACTTTTCTTCCAAGATGATTAATAGAGCAAAATACAAAATTGGTGTTATAGCTAGATATACTATACTTTCTTCAAAACTCATATCATCTTCAAAATTTTTGAAGTAAGATAGTTGATTTTTGCACACTCCATCTTTGCAATCCAAACCTAAAAAAAATTATAATGAAATAAATCATAAATTTTATCATTAATAGTAACATAAAATTAAATTTTAAATGAATATTATACAATCTTACCACAACAAGGATCCTTTGCAAGACAAACTATATCGTGAAGTATATTTGGTAGACGACGACATCTTGCATTCTGTACTGCTATGTTGAAAAAAGCTAGTTGGCCATGGAACAAACTTACGTACGGAATTAGACGGAAGATTCTCTTTTGTAGAATGTGTAGCGGACTAAGCCAATCAAAATTGCCTAGTACTTGATGTAGAACATATTGTATTATAACTGAAATAAAGTTTAAAATCGAGTTTATTTCTTTTTATATAAAGTAATGTATTTGCATTTTTAATAGAACAATTAATTTTACACTTAATACATCCGTTGAAATTTTTAATATCTTATAAAGATTTAATATCTTATACTACAGCAAGCTTACCAAGGCCAATAGGTGCAACACCCAAAATGGTTATTATAGTACTTCTTGATTTATTCATAAAACTGAATAAATATACAAGAAATAAAACGTTAATACCAAATAATTCCAGAGTCAATATCAAGTATACTGTAAAAAAAAGCAAATAAATATACAAAGAGATAAAATATATATTATATTAATTAGTATTGGACATAATTTAGAATAAGAACTTACGTATTTCTACTTTATAATATAAACGAATATCAAGAATAATATCCATGATGTAGAACGCTAAAGTAATTAGCAATACACCTATTGTAAATATCAGAAAATCGATAGCGAACATTGTACTCCAGTATGATAGAGAAGTGACACCGGTCATACGCTGGAGTTGTTTAACTTTCGTTGCCGTTTCTTGCAAAGGATGCATTACGAAAAGTGACATAGTGGGAAAGAAAAACATACAGAATAATAAAACGCGCGACATCGAGTCTACTTCGGGCATTTGTATTTGAGATGACATTATCGTATTCGGTAATTGTTGTCTAGACGCAATAATCGAATATTCATCGCCAGCAAAAGCTTTAATGAATGAATTACTTAAAAGATTCACTGTTAACGGCACGCTGTGAATTGCTATGCCGGAATAAAAACCGTTAGCCCATATATTATTTTCAGTGTCATTAAATTCAGCAGATACGATAAGATTGTTTCGGTATTCCACAAGATTCTTCATAGAAGAATTCAGAAGAGCTAAAAGAAATAATATATAAAAAAAACTATCATTCAGACAAATATATTATCATGCTTAATACAAAATTACATAATAATACAATACACTTACCACTTGTAACATTTATATCTGACGCTACACGTTCTGCTTCACCGCCCACATTCTGAACAATATTTTTATATTTCTGAGCAATTGGTTCGTTGTTTGATGAATATAAAGCTTTGGGATATCTGTACATATCAAGTTTTAATGGAACAATATCCGTGGAATCGGTTGGTAAACTATAACTCAAGGCCATTAGAAGCACCGAAAAAATGGGAAGAATTAACTGAAAATATTAATGATATGTTAATAGAGAAACTTTTCGATTTCAAAATATTAAAAAGTACAAAGAATATCATTGAAGATATATCTTTGTGAAACATATATTAAGAAGAGAAATACATACAATCGTCAGCAAGATAGTTAGATTCTTTCTTATGTATGTAAATTTCTTGCAAAATAATGCTGATATTGTTTGCATACATAATTCAGTGCCTGTAACTTTCTGTAATGGTGCTGTAAATAATTCATTAAGATGTTTCTCACTATCTTCACTTCTCACAATCCTATAACCAATAATAAAGTAAGAAAATAATAATAAAATAAGAATAGAAAACATATTTTGATGAACGTACTTTAAAAATACTTGTTCCAAAGTAATCAGTGATACGCTTATTCCAGTAACGCCTAATTGTTTCTTTTCGCTTTCTACTTTATCCAGTGATTGTGACAAAGAATCAGTATATGGAACATTTAAAACGATTTTTTCACTATCAACACTAAGCTGTTGCGCTCTTGAGTCAAATTTACTTATGACTTTTTCGGGAACACACCAAGACTTTGTCGACAATGTGACTTCAATATGTCCATGACCTAAAACAGAAAAGTTAATTTACAAAACAATTATTTAAATTAAGGCAAACGTCTCAGTGAACGGATATATACCTGTGTTCAGACGTTTACACAAAAAATTATTTCTTTTTATACTATTATTAAGCTCAAATGCTTTTTAATATAATATTATAATTTAATCTTTAAATACAATTAAATTATAATATTGTAATAAAAGAAAGCATTTAAGAAATAAATAACAATAAATTTTGTGTATATGTTCGGACGTAGGACAATGTCCAGTCACTGGGCATTATTTACTATATTTTGTTTAAATATCAGTAAACATATTATCATACCATATTGTTTCTTCAAAAACATTGCAGTGCCATAACTTCTAAGACGACCAGCATGCATTATCGCAATTCTGTCACCAAGTATATCAGCCTCTTCCATATTATGTGTACTAATTAATATTGTTTTCTCTCCTCTAAGTTTCTATATAAAACAATATTAATAATGTAAAATATGTAATATATATGTATGCACAATTTTTAAAATTGAATTAAATTTTTTTTTGCTTACTAATATAATATCCCATGTATCTCTTCTGGTTTCAGGATCCATTCCTGATGTTGGCTCATCCAAAATTATGATCTGAACACAAATTTATTTTATATAGACTGATATAATAATTATATAATGTATCATTCATTACATTTCTGTTTTAGAACTTACACTAGCATCGCCAATAAGAGCCATTCCGAGGCACAATCTTCTTTGTTGACCACCAGAAAGTTTGCTAGGTAGAAAATTTTTTTTTTCGGAAAGCTTTAACTTAGCAAGCAAATTAAGAACATCCTTTTTAATTTCGTTTCTGGTTTTATTTTTAGCTTTCAACTGTTATAACATAAAAATATAATTAATATGTTATAGGCAATTAATATGTTATTGATACGATTGTTATTCCACAAAAATTATTATTATCCTCACCAAGCCAAAGAATTCTATTTGTTCAAATACATTTAAATCTGGAAAAACCATATTTTCTTGAGGACATAGCCCTAAATCATTTCTAATACTATTTAAGTGCTTTCTTATATTTTTGCCATTTATGAAGACTTTTCCTTCTGTTTCGCTGGTCACACCTATAAAACATAAATACAGTAAAAATACCTCCTAAAATGACGTTCTCATTAAGAATTGTCTCACAATACAAAGTAATACCTGTTAATATAGACATAAGTGTAGTTTTGCCTGCTCCATTATGTCCAAGCAAAGCAGTAATTTGTCCTTTATAAAAATCTACCGAAACTCCTTTTAGAGCATGGACTTTCTAAAATATAGTAACGTGACAGTATTCAAATATAATAAAAATATAAAATTCCTTTCATATAAACTTACGGATTTTCGTAACCAGCTTGTGGTATAAGACTTTTTAAGATCACGTATTTGTATTCCAGGTGTAAGTGCATTACCGAATACTGGTTCAAAATCTTTATTAGTCTTGTCGTAATCAAATTCAGTAGCTTCATCATCAAGAGCTACTTTGTTCTTTTTGATACACTAAAATATAATAGCATAAAAATTATATCTCATATACACACATAGCATTTTTCTTCAATATTAGACCTATGCATAAGTTCATTTTTAACAAATCGCGGTTTAGTCGACTTACAGTCGACTGATCTATGCCAAGCATTTTTTGGAAATCTTGCATCACAGCTGGGTTTTCGTCAAGCAGGGCATACAGCTCTACATCGTCAGTTTCCTTGGCACGACATGACCTCAGTCGAACGTTAGTATTAGTATCAAAATCAGCATTCCGGAAACATTTGTATGATTTTTTACACATCCTTATTGACACGTCCTCATCATACGTGTTATACAAAATTCTTTTGGCTTCAGCTATCTTTTTTTTATTAAAAAACGGAAGCATGCAGCGAAAATGAAATTTGTCAGAGTTCATCTAAAACGAAGGCAAAACAACAACTACAAACAAAATTCACAAAAATTTCCCACGCGCCAAGCAGATATTGGACAAGTACATATTGCAAAAAAGCGTATGCGCAATTCTTTTTTAAGCAGATTATTAATACGCGAAATTGACCGTACGAACTTATGCACAGATTTAGCACTAATTATAATTCTTGCATAAACTTGCCTTCAAAAAATATAATGGATCCTTTCGGACTCCATATTTACCGGGAAGTACAGCATTTACATATACTGCAAGTGTAAAATGTATCACAGCACCCAAAATTGAAAAAAGAAATATAAAACCTGGACTTCCTACGATATCATATTCTGTTTCACCAGGAACAAACAAATTATGCCACTGAATACCAATCACTAAAAGAAAAAAATAAAATAATACATACAATCCTTTAAAGTTTTTTAAATTAACTATTAATATAGAGGGTGGGGGCCATTTAAATATAAATGACTGTTTTTTATGTGAATCAACGCGGACATGTTTACACTGATTGTAACAAGGGTGTCTGTTTACATTCCATATAGTGGACTCGCAGTAGCTGTTTCTATAGTTGATGTTGCGATATCCGAATAAATAATAGAGAATATCATTGTATACTTGCGCCTTCTCCAAACTATCTATGTAGTTTACGTAAAATTTCGATGGCTTTAACATTTTTGTTCGCAAGAAACTTGATTAACGTATAAACAACACGTTGTACAATGCACCGATATTATTTGTTCGGACATCGCAACAATTACTTTAGAATCAACTGCTATGGTACAAAACTAGAGAGTGAACACACTCATCTTATTTAGTGTAAGTACATCAATACTGATTTGTATTCACACAAAAAATTCTCATTCATATTTGAAGAATTGAACTATCCTCATAATTACATAAATACATTAACAATAATTGCTTACATTTGCTTTCATGAGCGTTCGATTCTTGAAGAAGTCTATGAAGCATAATATTTGGAAATATTATACCAAAATATGGTATAACGCCAAAAACTTCTTGTCTTGCCATATTTTGATGAAATGATATTGCTGCCATATAAATGATAGCTAAGGCAATTGTCACAAATCGTGCTGTAAAAGGATATTAAGATTATAATTTGTACACTTCAATAATTATTCATTTTACAGAAAGATATCTACGTTTTGAGAAATATGCTGCAATATGCATGCCAAATGTTATAAGATGAGCGATGTGTACAGTAAATAAGAGCCAAAATATAAATGCATTTCCATATTCCAACAAGGCCTCAACATTATCAGAAAAAGTATTTTTAAATAATATGATTATTGGTATTATATAAATAGTGCTCATTAATATTCCTGTAATTAACCAACTAAGCAAATTGTAGACCAATTTGACTCCATTCATTGCCATTAAAACCTGAAAATAATAAAACAAATAAATATTTTTTCGTGATTGAAAAATGTACAAAAAATATAAAGAAAAAATAATGTACTAACATTTATGCCAATAAACTTTTCTTTTGATGCATAGTTGGTTTCCACACAAAGTGTAATCAAAAAAATTGTAACTCCAAGTGAAACAATTATCATACGAAATACTGTATCAGCCACATCGATTTTAACATATGGTGGATAAGGCATTCTTTGTATTGACATCTGAAAAATAACATCACAAATGGTTAAAAATATCCCATCATATCACAACCATGTATTATCCATCTATATATACATGTAAATATTCAAATTTATAAAACATTTTAATAATAAATTAATTATTAAAATATATTTATATATTCTTTTTAACATATACCTTTACGTTAGAGTCTGGTGCTATTTGTTTTATAAATGCTTCATCCAAACAGATCTGAACTTGAATAAATGGCATCATGTCGACATACATCGAAGTTGATGTACTAATACGTTCACCTTCTAATAAGTTTTGATACAAAGAATTTGGAATCTTCCATGAGTGTCTCAGTTTATATTTTATAGTAGGTTGATCATATTGTTTAAAAATAACAGCCACTGCAGAAAGTATTGGATTTTGTGCCTGAGACCGTGTGTAAACATTTACTACTTCAGTTTCATTAGCAAAACCATTCATATCTATATAAAAACAAAAAAGATATTATTTTAATATCATAAACTATTGAAAGGCACTATTTATATTTCTCAATCTCTATTTTATACTTACTTTCAGGCAGGAGATGAAGACAATATCTAACGGATTCCATAATTTTATCTGTATATGCATTTTTTGGTACGTAATACACTTTATGTAAAGCATTATCAATTTTTTCCATTAACTCATCTTGTGTATATAGAGGATAGTATGTGCTGACGTTCACCACAACTGGGGGTTGAACGCTGAAATCTCTCACAGCTTGCAATAATGCAAATACTGCAATAGGTACTAAAGTTTGTAAGAAAATCATCATACGCCAATGCCTTTTGCGTACTATCATATTTTTGTACATCAACAAGCCAAAAATTTTCCATCCGCTAGCCATTTTTATATCTTGATTTATTTTAACTTTATTTTAATGAAAAATTTATTAGCGGGCTGTATTCAAATATCTACAAATAGTATATACACTACTTTGCCATTGAAAGTACACGAAGTCTTTTGAATAAATTATTAGAATTGACGTATATGTTGGCTTCAACTTAAAGCATATATCTCATATATGAACTATACTGTGTTGGTCATTAAAATGTGGAAATCTATTTATAATGTAGTAGTTCTTGCGGTATCATATAAAGAAATGTAATTCATTGTTTCTTCTTTATATATTAAGTCCAGTTTCTGGGGTACTGTTGTCATAGCAAATTTTACCTAAACAATCATAACCAATTAGTCATGAGTCATAGTATGAGTCTCAAGTAAAAATATAGAACATACATAATATTCAAAGTCATGATATATATATATATATATATATATATATATAAAATATATATTATATATATATATATATATATATATATACACACACACATATATATTCATGACTTTAATAATTGCTATAATAATTTAACTTCAATCTAACTTTAATAATTATCAATAATATAACAAAGATTATTCGGCAGTTTTTAAACTAGATCAAACAGATCATACCAATACTAAAAACTATGTAAAGATGAAATCACACGATGCTAGATTTCTTGAATGCATGCTGCTATGCTTGCTTTGATGCATGACATTTGATAAATAACTATGAAATTAGCAATTATTTCTTTTGATTGATGCATGCAAGGAAATAAGCTATGAAATAATCCATAATAAATATAAAAATCATGTATATGCAGCATGCAGTGCTCAACGTATGAACGAATTCTAGCATACATCAGAGTAGGTATAGTTGTATGCATGCTATCATTCAAAAAGAAATCGAGCATTGTGTGATTCTATCTTAAGAAAATATGCAAAAAATTTTCAGAAAACGTGAAGAATTTATGATCGACAAGATAAATGATAAAAACAAAAGCTTGCAGCTTCTCTCTTAAAAATTCGTCTGCCAGTTTCCAAATTTACATGAGACTTCACTGTGTTCATTTAAACATGACAAGAACAGAAACATAAGTCTGAATACATTCAATATGTTAAAATTTTCAACTTACTTGCATATGCCAACTGTACGTTGCTAGACGTTACGTCAAAATGAATTGCAATTTAGATAACACATGGGAATCGATACACGCTCATTTGTTCAATTTCCACGTCCTTATCATTCGGAATAAAAAAAAGATATAATGGAAGCTATTATATGTACGATAATGATATGACAATTGTGTGCAACAAATATACTTACGAGAACTGTCACATTTCGCACCAATCTTTTTCGGAGACAGTCAATAGCGAAATTGTACGTCTTATAAAGCTTCATCTTATCACATTATCAAAGGCAACGATAATTTTGCGACGCGTTATATTTAAACACTTAATTACAACGCGTCGCATAGCATCGATAACGTGTACCAGCACTCGACGTCATACCATCATACCGTCATACCAGGAAACTACTCGTTGCCAGTTGTTCGACGCTCACTGCATCACTATAAAAAATGCGGGTGCGATAATGTATCATATAGAGGGGAAACTGTACGTAACATTATAGAATGTATTCTGTTACATTCAATGCAGTCTGCAGATCTATAGTACATGATAACGTGAACTATAGATTTTCACTCGCAGTGAATAACGGGACGTATCCACAGCCTTACATAGCCTTTAATTCTTACGTATGCCATATGGTCACCAATAAAATACTATTAAATACTTCTCATTTCTGCTAACGTAGTTTAAATAATTTCTAGTTCTAAAAATTAAAAGAAAAGCAGAACGAATTGAACTGTAAATTAATAATTTACATTAATAGAGCATTAATAGATGCCCTCCATTTAAGATCTCTGTGAAAGTCAGTTTTCTATGACTGAACTGGTGTACACTTTTGGAACTTAAAATAAGTTGGATATATGTTTAATGTTTGGCGAAAGCGAGAAAAAGAATTCTAGTGCAGGAATAAAAAGAGACCTTCAGTGATATGAGTTGACACAAATGTCGATCTATCTTTTTTTTTGCATTCTATGAGTAATAAAGACGGAATGATACTTGTGTCGACTTGTGTGAATGGGAGGCATCTACCCAGCAAACGAGAATTGAAATGGCTTCAGCTTTTCAGAAATATTGATTCACGAATGTTAAAATGAATGCTTTTCAATCCTGAATGTATTTTTATTTATTTATAGGACTTGCATGGAGCATATCTCTATGCCTACCAATCTAAAAATAATATTAGCTTTTTCTGTGCAACACATACATTGTGAATACAAAATTTCAATTCAAAATTTTGAATAAGAAATGCAGTTTTTCGATCCAATTGTATCCAATTGAATCCAATTAAATCCAAAAAAAGTATTCGCTATTTAAAATACGTATTCGAATAGAAAAAAAATTCAATCCATTTTAATACATTCTCGTTTGCTGGGTAGTAACACAAATTGATACGAACATTATTTTATCTTTTCTCGGCATTTTCCGATGAGTAATAAAGTTTGCATTTTTATTTAGTGTTTGCGACTCTCACGGAATCATTTCATCCTTGTTGTTTATTAAATGTTAAACAAAGATAAATAATATTCTCGCAATTAAGCATTGGAAGCGTCAAACGAAGCGCACTCAAAGATAATACAGATAGAAGATAGAACGATGCTACTTGTTGATTTGTAACATGAAATGGAAAGCACTTGTTAAAAATCGTCAACTCTAAATAATACTAATTCTGTAAATTAGTACTCCGAAAGTACTCCAAAAGCTCGGTGATAATTGAAGAACGTTAATATTAGATCTTTTTTATTGCTGCATTTTCTGAATTAGTATACACACAGTACAATAAGTTGAAGTGAAACAAACGTATATTTAAATGTAATCTATAAAAATATTGGATGTCAATTAATTTGGCATTCTAATATTTTGTATTATATTATAGTGTTCTACAACTACACTTTCTGTCCGGAAACGCATTGATAAGAAAAAGAATATAAAGTAGCAGTTGGAATTATCTGATAAATCGGTATATATGAATGATATCATATTTAATATATATTTTCAATAACTATTGTCTGTCACAATTAAATCGTTATTGAAAGTATATATTAAGTATGATAATATTCAGATTTATCAGGTAATTCCAACTTCGTATACTTCCACTTGTCAACGCGTCTCCGTCTCAGTAATTTTTATTTTTATTTTTTAAATAAAATGTCCGAAGCAAGTCTTAAGGATAATGTCTTTATTAGGACGTCAAATCGATGCATAAAACATTTTAAAGAGTATGGTCCGATTCATGCTAACAACGTTCATGAGCATCATTTGTCTTCGTTTAATATTTGACAAACAACAAGGCTGGAATGATTTTGGACTGCGGCCAAAGACGTCATATAGACGTCATTCTATATGATGTCATTACTTTTTTTATCTATCTGAATATATACTTTAAATAACAAAGACTTTTTTCTTTTTATTCAATTGGATTCAATTTGACTGACAAACTACATTTTCTATTCAGAATTTCGAATTGATCATTCACAAGAGGGATACGAAAAAGCTATTACTTTTAAATTGAAAGAGATAGAAATGTGCTCCATCCAATTCGTATAAATAAATAAAAATACATTCAGAACAAAGGGAAATAAGAAATGGAATATGGACATAAATAATAGACTGTGATAGGGCTGTGATTATGTATAGAGATTATGTATAGAGATTATGTATAGGTAAAAGAGAATGTATAGTAATAGTGTTTAGGTTTGTAGTTGTAAGATAAATGTGGGAGAGGAATGTAAGTATAAATGAGTAAATATTTCTGTAAACCTGTCAAGTTCCCTTCTTGGTTTGTATATGTTGAAGTATAAATAAATTCTATTTTATTCTCTACATTCAGAGCAAAAATGATTCATTTTAACGTTCGCGAATGCGTATTTCCAAAAATATGAATCTATCTCAAAATCTCTAATTTGATTAATTCTCATTTTCTTATACACATAACCACTCTTCTATATTAGCTTGATAGAAAGTATAATAAAAATATAGTGAAATATACATATTTACAGCTACAAATTGTTTATGACTTGTTTACAGTAAATGTATTTCTAAAAAATTTGAAACTTAGATTGTGAACAATGTGATACACATATATACATATATACTGTATTATTGTACATAAAACTGTTTTGAAGGAAATATATTATTTACATACATATCACACATATAGTCTATAATTTATTTAACATAGACACATTATAAAATTAACGTTATTCATTATCCAGCAAACGAGAATGGATTAAAATGAATTGAAATTTTTTTCTATCCGAATGCATATTTTAAATAGCGAATACTTTTTTTTTTAATTGAATTCAATTAGATTCAATTAGATTCAATTGGATGCAATTAGATTGAAAAATTGCATTTCCTATTTAAAATTTTGAATTGAACAGTATTCACAATGCACAGAAAAAGCTAATATTATTTTTAGATTGAAAGGCATAGAGATATACTCCATGCACAATTCATATAAACGAATAAAAATGCATTCAGGATTGAAAAGCATTCATTTTAATATTCGTGAATCAATATTTCTGAAAATCT
Source organism: Acromyrmex echinatior (assembly GCF_024713525.1). Classification (NCBI taxonomy): domain Eukaryota; kingdom Metazoa; phylum Arthropoda; class Insecta; order Hymenoptera; family Formicidae; genus Acromyrmex; species Acromyrmex echinatior. The sequence continues at coordinate 1,578,894 of NC_141863.1, read as the reverse complement.
GAATCCATTTCAATTCATTTCAATCCATTCTCGTTTGCTGAGTAAATATCTCGTATTCTCAGCTTCTTATAGTTGTCTTAATTTTTTTCTTTCTGCCATTTGCAAAGATGACGATATTAAGCCGATTAAAGTGCAATCAGCATTCAGAAAAGGACTTCCAAGGAACTTACATCCGTTCCAGCACCTAAGAACTTAGAGGAACTTTCCAAAACCTTTATCCTTAATCTTCAATATATTACTCTTATCCTCAAATCTTAGATCCTCTCACATAGTATCTAAAATAAAGAATAAAATAACAATATTTAAAACAATATTTATTGATATATTTGAGCAGCAAATTTCATTAAACAATAAAATATATTCTGGAAAAAAACAGATTCATGCATACTGTCCATTCTTGACAGGTTTCTGAAAAATGCAATGAAACTTCCAAAACCAATATATAGATTAGGTATAGATCATCACCAACCACATGATATATCTCACCAGTTAAAACTTTTCCTTTGGGATCACCCAACTGAAAGCAAAATTATGTATTTAATAAAGAGCAGTCAAACAATTGTATGCACCATGAAAAAGAGAGATTTACATCGGCAAATTTGGAGATGTAAATTAAGGAAACGAATGTTTGTGGCGTTTCTAGTTTTTTTATCATCAATGTGCGAGAATTTTTCGTAACTTTGCACAAAGCCGCTTAATTTCGCTTGAAATTCCTGAGTTGCTTCTGCATTCTCTTTTACTTGTATTCCAGGTTCCTCCTCGATATTGGGTTCCACAGACGAAAGCGAATTCTTGCTTTGTTCCTCTAAATCTTTACTCGTGCTGAAACATCTCATGGACGAGGAATTTGCTCTCACACACCGAGAAATCGTGAATGCATTAACGCTCTCTCGAGACGACGTATCTTGATATTCATGATGACAACAAAAAGCCCCGTTTTCCGTATCGTCACACATGCGTCAATAACTTTAGGTTTAATATCCTAAGCAAAGCTGAAGTTATGTAAAAATTGTGCTTTTTGTTATTTCGGAGAAGTTACCGTGATTAAATACTCCAAACTGATTTTAGACTTATAATTGTCAATGAGAAAACATGTATTCTATAACTATCATAAAAAAATATCTAAGAAAAAAGAATTTAACTTATCGTTTCTAACATCGTTTATCTTTTTTCTGCCAAGAGGAAGGTTATATTGCCATGAATATTATTGTAATATTAAATAAATTATGCAATTTTTTATATTACATATTTCAGATTACCCTAAAGGGAGATTAAAACGACAATGTTGTCGCCTTTTGCGGTGTCAAGTGTTGCAAGCAGAAATATTTCTACCTCTGTGAGTCAGATAATTAAATTGAGTAAATTGAGAGTAGTGGATATAAAAAGAGTATATTGGTTGGATTGAAACACCAACAGTCCTTAAAGTTCCCAAGTTTGATAGCAACAATCTGGTACCCGTAGACGATGGTACATCTCTAAGTAACGATACAGATGCCTATTCCACACATACTCCGAATGAAAATGAAAGAACAGACTCACAGTAAAGGAGCAGATTATGCTGAACTATTAACGATTGCATCCAGATTCGTGTAGTGTATCTATCTTGCTAACTATTGTGATATGTATTAAATATTTTAATGAAATGTTAATATTATACTTATTTAGTATTTTCCATTAAACTTGTAATATGGAAGTGTATTATTCTCTGTATATTTTATTGTATATTGATATTTTAATAAAATTACCACATTCAAATCTATTTGTTTGTTGTATATGCATTAGAGATATGTTCCACTTAATACACGTTTGCAACGTTCGTGTCATCATATCTCATCCTTGTTTAATGTTTCATGACAAGGATGGAATGATATCGTATATCCTATGTATGTGTATGCTGTGATTTTGATACGCAAGTATAACGCTCGCAAATGTAACTTTAGTTCAATTATCAGCCACATGATGTCTATCACTTTGTATTTAAGCGATTGTATTGTTTAAATTAATTGTTAAAGTTATATTATGCCTGTTAATTAATGATATTATTTATTAAAATTTTAGCAAATTGCTTAATTTTAATTCTTCGCCTTTAAATAGAATTTATTATCGAATTTGGAAATTATATTAATAATCCGAATAATCATTCAATTCCCGAAAGCACTAGTTTTCGATATGATTCCTATATAAGAATAGAATATAGATGAGCATTTCGGATCCTCGGTAGAGGATCTGGTAGTCTGATACTGGTGAAGAAAAGCGCTTCCTGTTCTTAATCTGGTAAGTTACAATAGGACAACAGTTTAATTATCAAAATCTTTATTCAATAGTTTACAGGCTCAGGTACAAAATAATAAAGACTGTGTTTCAACATAGTAAGTCTGATAGTCATATAAATGGACCAAAAAAAAAAAAAAACAGTCTGAAAAAACAGACTTCTCTTAAAAAACAGACTTGGATGATACTCTTATCGATATGTTGAAATAACGTATTGGTTAAGATATTGTTCATTGTCTACAAAAAAAAACAAAATACAATGTAAATAGTAAATAAATTAATCAATAAGATACTTACATAAAATACTTATCGAATTAATTTGGTTTACAAATCTGTATATATTGTACATGTAAACCAGCAATAACAATAGATAATTATTAATAGTATTAATTATAATATCGCTTGTATTGCGATATTCAACCAGTATTACCATTTACTGATATTCATGTGAAATTATATATTCTTAGCACTATAGCACTATATAGCACTATATGAATATGTGGCCATGTACTTAATTCTAACGAATGTACTTAATTCAATTACTATTATAGAATTACTACTTTATTAAAATTATCAGATTTATTATGTTGAAAACAGCAGTTTGTTATCAATTTACAGGAGCCATTGGACAGCAAGAGCTTGATAGACAATTATCCTTATTCAACCAGTAACATTGACTACTTTTTTGCGTTCAGCATAATTTTGCGCAACAATTTTGCTGTTCAAAAATTTTTATGACTGTCTAGTCTAAATGACCTGAAATGCACTTAACATCTCGCAATACGTTTACTTAACAGTCGCTATGGTCGCTATCATGGTGGAAAGAAGAAAGATGAGTCATTCCCATTATTCACCATGGTGGAGGAAACGGTGGAGGAAACCATGATGGAGCAGGTACCACAGTTGGTATCATCAGCTCGATTATTATCATAGTCGGTATTTGCGCAGCGATTGCAGGTAAATACGCGGAATTACCGAAAGCTTTAAAGTCTTGCGACGTCCGCGAGAGATCAGTTTTTCACTTGTTCGCCGTTTCGTTCCGATCGCAGAAGAAGGTGACGGTTTTTGTTCATGTATGTACATACATAATACTGCAATCAGCAGTGGACTCTTCTGTGCGTTCTTCTTTCGTTCTTGTTCTCGTTCTCTGCTACGCAAGAAGATAACGTACTGCACGTAAACGGTAAAAATCCGCGAGTCGCAGTGACGTACCCTCGACAATTTTTCGCGATGCGCGAATTTGTGTCTGAATATGTAATTTTGATAATTATTTAGAATACGGACTGCACCTCCGTTTTTGACGAAATTAGGCTTATTCGACGCATTTTTACTTAAAACGGAAGAATCTGTACGTAAAAATGTTAGGCTCCGCGAACTGAGATATTAAGCATTGAAGTTGATGACTATTGAGGTTAGAAAATCTGTCATAGTGACGAGATGCAGCCATGCAGCGACACGACTGGACATGTCTATGCACCGCGGTTATGCACATGTAATTGTTGCTAGAATAAGTATTTTCTACTTCAATTACACAAATTCTATTAAAAGCAAATTGTCTGCTTTATAAAAACACATTCTATACTTTACAAATACATATTATTTTCTATATAACTTTTTTTACAATAGAAAATTTGTTTTTAAAGCAGAGAATTTGTTTTTAAAACAAATAGCTAATTAAAATAAATTATCTGCTGTAAAAATAAAAAATATATAAAAATTATATAAAAAATAATTAGTTTATTTTTAAAGCAGAAAATGTGTTTTTAAAGAAGAGAATTTGTGTAATTTAAGCATAAAATTCTTATTCTGGTCTCAATTACATGTTGTGCATGACCGCAGCATGTAGACGTGTCCAGTCGTGTCGCTACATTTCGTCGCTATGACAGATTTTCTAAATAGTTGTCGACTTTAACGCTTAATATCTTGATTCATGGGACTGTTTTTCTTACAGATTCTTTCGTTTTGAGTAAAAACGCTTAATTTCATAAAAATCGGAGATGCAGTCCGTATTCTATTCTAATTATAGTAATTTTATATTATTTGATGTTTCAGATTATCCTAAAAGGAAATTATAACAATAATGTTGACGCCTTTTGCGATGTTAAATGTTGCAAGCAGAAACATTTCTACTTCAACCCCTATGAGTCAGATAATTAAATTGAGTAGACTGAGAGTAGTGGACAACAGTGAGATAGGAAGACAAGCTATGATGGAGGGTAGACCACCACGTTGCATTCATGTTTACAACAAGCTTGGAGTGGGATATATTGGTGAGACAATAAGTGAAAAACTATATCAAGGATATTATCATTTTATAGGAAATTTATCTAAATATTGCTATATGTATTATTCAGGTGATAGAATTTTAGTTGCTATAAGAGGCGAAAAGAAGAAAGGTATATTGGTTGGATTGAAACAGCAACAGGCCCCTAAAGTTCCCAAATTTGATAGCAACAATCTGGTACTCATAGACGACAACGGCACACCTCTAGGTACAAGAATACAGGTGCCTATTCCACACATACTTCGAACGAAAATGAAAGAAAAGACTCACAGCAAAGGAGCAGATTATACTAAACTAATAGCGATTGCGTCTAGATTTGTGTAGTGTATTTATCTTGTCTACTATTGTAATATATATCAAATATTCAATTAAGAAAATGTTAATATTGTAATTATTTAGTATTTTCTGTAAAACTTGTAATATGGAAACGTATCACTCATGCATCTGTGTATTTTATCGTATATTAATATTATAATAAAACTATCACAAATTCAAATTTTTTTTTATATATGCACTAGGAGTGTTTTCTATTTAACCTTTGTAACGCTAATGTATATTATCTCAGCTTTGTTTAATTTTTAATGACAAGAAGGATGTAATGATATATCTGTATACTGTGGTTTTGTTTATGTAGGTATATAGCTTGTAAGTATAACTTTAATTCAGTTATCAGCTATGGGATGTTTATCGTATTTAAAGGATTATTTAAATTAATTATTGAAGTTATATTATGTTCACGTTAAGATTTATAATATTTCTATTAAAATTTTAGCAAATTGCATAACTTTAATTCTTTGCCGTTAGAATTTATTATCAAATTTGTCTTCGCATTTCGAAATCGAATTAGTAATAAAAAAATGTAACAAATAATTCTTCAGTTCTCTCACCATTCCCGATAGCATTTTTGTTCGATACGATTCCTATATAAGAATAGAACATGGATGAGCACTTCGGATTTTCGTAGAGAATCTGGTAGTCTGATACTGGCGAAGAACGCGCTTTTTGTCCCTAATCTGATAAGTTACATGGTTTAACTATCAAAAATCTTTTCAATAGTTTGTACAAGTTTAGATACAAAATAATACAAAATTAAATTGTTTTAGCACAGTAGTCTGGTTTCGAGATGTTTTCTTGCATTGATCTCATGAAAAAAAAAGAGTTTTTTTGAAAAACATACTTGGATGATATAATCGGATCTAACAGGACAGTCTTAAAATAAGGATCTTGTATTTGTGTAGTTGGATTGTGATTGAATGTGATTAAATGATCTCAATCATGTTCGATCTCATTTAGTTTCAATGACAATTCTGCTTGATCCATCTCAAATTCCGCAATGGATAATGATTCAAATGGCTACCCATTCAGAACTCTGCAATAGTAATTATACATATATTAAATGTAACTTATTGTATTAGGGGTTTGCATTAAAAGCCGCTGTTTTTTCTTTGTATTTGAACACTTATTTCAATAACAAAATATATGAATACCTCAATCAAAGTATTTTCCCTCGGAAGCTATGACTTTTTGCCACTTTTCAGGCAGAAGTTGAATTCCACGACGAAAGAATAGTCTGTCTTTTGAGTCAATCCATTCAGCAACCCAATTTTCGACTTCGCTATAATTATGGAAGTGTGTATCTTCCAGAGCATGTTGCATCGATCGGAACAGATGATAATCGCTTGGTGCTAAGTCCGGAGAATACGCTGGGTGCGGGAGAACCTCCCATTCGAGATCTATCAGTGTTTGTTTCATGGCTATAGCAACATGCGACCGAGCGTTATCATGGAGTAAAATCACCTTTCGACGATTTGATGCAATTGATGGTCGTTTTTGCATCAAATTATCATTCAAACGTTCCAATTGTTGTTGATAACGCTCGGTGGTGATTGTTTCATTCGGTTTAAGCAGCTCATAATACACGACACCTTCCATATCCCACCAAATACAGAGCATTGCTTTGTGACCGTGGATATTTCGCTTTGGAGTCGATATTGATGGTTGGCCAGGATCAACCCATGATTCTTTGCGATTTGGGTTGTTGAAAAAGATCCATTTTTCATCGCCGGTCACGATACGCCACAAGAAACTCTTCTTGTTATGCTTTGCAAGTAAAGAAATTGAGATGTTTAAACGGTTGGCAATCGCATTTTCGGTCAATTCATGTGGCTGCCATTTTCCTTCTTTCTGAATCTTTCCCATAGCTTGTAAACGTCGAAAAATAGTTGATTTATCGACTTTCAGTTGTTGAGACAATTCTTTGAGTGTTTGAGCTGGATTTTTTTCCAATAGAGCTTGCAGTTGTTCATCTTCGAATTTTTTCGGTTGACCTGTTCGTTGTTTGTCGTGAACGTCACAATCACCACTTTTGAATCGTCGAAACCAGTCTCTACATGCTGTTTCCGATGGAGCAGATTCACCATAAATTTCCACAAGCAATCGATGGGTTTCAGCTGCACTTTTTTTCAAATCAAAATAGTGTAAAAGTACATATCGGAAAAACAACTTATCACGTTCCATTTTAATTCAGTTATAGAAAAATACATATGTAAACAAGGATGACTTCTGTTGACTGAATTTTAGTAGGAAATGTTCACATTTAAAAATGATATAAGTAGTAGATGTCTCTGACTATAGCAGTTACTGCCATCTAAACGTGAACAGCGGCTTTTAATGCAAAGTTTTTACCCTAATACATAGTTTTTGTAGGTATATATTATATCATGTTACGTATATATTATATCACGTATATATTTTTTACATATTATATGTATTAAACTTTGGAGAAGGGAAAAGAGGAGAAGAGGTGAGAACCTTCAAATTAAGGTATGAAAACTTGAAAGGTAATAAATATTGGGTAGAAGAGCATAGGAAAAAATGTATATTCTGTGGTAAGGGAAAAGATAATTTAAAGCACTATGTAGAGGAATGTTCAGGGGAGGGGAGGGGGACTAAGAGAAAGTTTTTTATTAAATTAGGAAAAGATAAGAAAGAGATTTTGAGGAAACTGTATGATGAGGAAATTTAGATGAGAAAGGGGAAGTAATAAAGAAATTATGGAACGAGAAGGAGGAAGCAAAAAGAAGAAGGGAGATGAGAAAGAAGTTAAAAGAGGACAGGGAGGAAATGTAGATAGGTAGAGTTATGATATGGAGAGAAAAGGAAAGTAAGGAAAGTAAGAAATTAAGGAATAAATACCTAAGAAACGAGAATGGATTAAACTGAATTGATTCAGATTTTCAGAAATATTGATTCACGAATATTAAAATGAATGCATTTTTATTCATTTATAGAAATTGCATGGAGCATATCTCTATGCTTTTCAATCTAAAAATAATATTAGCTTTTTCTATGCAACACACACACACACACACACACACACATTGTTGAATACTATTCAATTCAAAATTTTGAATAGAAAATGCAGTTTTTCAATTGCATCCAATTGAATCTAATTGAATCTAATTGAATCCAATTAAAAAAAAATATATTCGCTATTTATAAAAAAAAAATACGCATTTGGATAGAAAAAAATTTCAATCTATTTTAATCCACTCTCGTTTGCTGGATAAGATATATGTGATAATAATAATAGGTGGTGATAAAACTGTGATATAGAGATAACGTATGTATTGAACGAGAGTATATAATTACATTAGAAGTAGAGTACATTAGAAGTATATATATATATATATATATATATATATATATATATATATAGATATAACTGAGAAAAAAGCGGATAAAGCAAAAAGAAATAAAGTAAGTAAAGAAACGAAGTTAGAGGGTTTAACCAGAAAAGTAAGAAAGTAAAGGGATAAGCATAAAAAATTTATAATAATATATGTGCGATAGCATGCAGACGAGGAAATGAAAGTGTGAATGAGTTAAGTATTTATGTAAACCAAGTCCTCTTCTTGGTTGTATATGCTGAAGTATAATAAATTCTATTCTATTCATATGTATTATACATCCTCCGCAATGTATCATGTATTTACGTCTTAATTTTTTAAATATTAATTATAATAAATAGAAACTGTTTCGGTTGTTCCGAAGATAAATAACAAGAATTTTATCTTATTTGCTCACAGTCGATAATGTCAGTGTTCTTCAATTACCATCAGGATCTCAACGACGCGTCGACGCAGTTACCGAGCAATTCAAATCTTGTCAAGACGCGAGGACGTTGGCGACGGTTTGGATGGGCGAGGATTGCGAGAAGTGTTAACTGTTATTATGAGGCGTCGTTGATCATCGTTGACGCCGCGTGCTGTAGCTCGCCTTTCCTACGCGAACAAGAGGAATCGCCGAGGAATGGGAGAGGACGAGGAAGCGGATTGTCCGAACAACGCGCGGCTGTTCCGAATCGCCGTCTCCAATAGCCTAAAAAACATAGCCGAGTCTGTTAGGTGAGTGACGTTGGTCAGGTTGGTCGTGCAGTCAACAGGATGCGCGCATTTTCTCGGTTTCGCGCGCAACTTCGTGCGCTTAACTTAACCTCTTTCTGTTGGCATTCCCGCGTTTTTTCTTCCCGCTAGAAACCGATAAGCTGGAGCGAGGAGAAGTTACGTTCTCGCAACTTCTGGTAATCTCGCTAGAAGCCCTTTGTTTCTTTAATGCTCGTTTGTATCGAATTGATTTTAATCTCATTGTTCAATCTATAAGTTTTCATCTTTCCACAAATTCTAAGAACTAGAGAAAGGTGAAAAATTAGTTGAACCGAGATTAAAATTAAATTACATTGGTAGAAAATGGACAGAAAAAGCTTTCTTATGAGATCTTTTTCTCGACTTGTTTTCTCTTGTTATCGGTCTCTTTTTTTTCGGCTGTGAAAAAACCTCGTCTCTAATTTTAATGTCTGACTATGCGTTAAAATCGCGATTCATACGCCCACGCAATAACAGTACCGAAAGTATGTCAAGTGCGTCACGTGATCGCGAAGAGAATATCTTGGATCCAAACATCTCCGTTTACAGTTTTTCGGATTTTAGATTGCTTCTAATATTCTAATATTTTCTTTTTTTTTAGCAAGAAAAATGCAAGCATGTTAATTAAGAAAGAAATAATTTCAAATTCTGTAATTTTAATCTTATTTCAGTGTAAATCAAAAAATGCAGAAATAATATCTCGATCTTTTTTTCTATAAAATTTCTCTATGCACGATGTTCGAATTAATATATACGTGAGAGAAATTTTATAATTTTAGGTGTTCATTTTAAGAATATTCTAGGCCCTTTTTTCATTCAACTTCTTATATGGTTCATCTATCTTTTCTTTCTTCGTTGGAGAAAAATAAGAAAATGTAAGATCAGCTAAAAAAATAGATTACCTGTATAATTAAAAGCATACTGGGAGGTGTAAAAATTATTTTTATACAAATCGGTAATATATTTAAAATCTGAAATTATGTTTTAGATAAATAAATAGAAAGACCATCGCGATTCATAATTCATAAGACACTGTTCTCTATGTGTAGTCTAGCGGTCCGCTGTTTGCGAGAAGGTGATTCGTGATTTATTGATGTAGCGAGGCAAAGAGAGAGAGAGAGAGAGAGAGAGAAAGAGAGAGTCAAGATGGAAAGATCAAGATAATGTGTATGTACTGGTGGAAGGGATCGGCATCGTCAATGACCTAAACGCCACTCGGTGTTACTTGATGTCATTGGCCTCCGCGATTCGCATGTTAATTCCCGACTCGCCGTGGCCGTTCACATGGCCATCGTATGTTCACGTTCAAATTCGAGTCGCGATCATCGTCGAAGTTCTCGATCTTTGCTGAAACGGCGATCTCTTTCGGCATCGCTTCCAGGAAGGTCTTCTTCGCATGGCTCCATCAGTTGACCTTCGAGGAATTCCACGAAGCGTTCGAGGAAACAAAGGCCTCCATGGTGACCGGCGTGGAGGCGGTGGTCATTCGTGTGCTGCGTGTCGCGGGAATCGTGCACGCACGCACGAGTGCGTGCTTCATACTCTCTCCCGTAGCAGAGCCAGTTGATTCTTTCATCACTCAAACGCCGCAGATCGTATATTCGTCTTCGGTATACATATACAGTCGTTATTTCTAAAAGTTTCAATGCTACAGAATTGTTGAGAAAGATTTCTTGTTTATGAAATTTAATATAGAAATTTCCTAGGTCATAAATTAAAACGCGCTATATTACGGTGTACAATGTGGTAATATTTTATTCAAATATTCTATAAGTTTCACGTGGAGCTCCTAGATTTGAATAAATACGTAATATAGCTCGTTTTAATTTGTGACCTGGATGGTTTCTATATTTAATTGTGTGTAGGTTATACGAGCGTTAAAAGTGATTAATTATTAATTTTACTTTGTGATATCTATGAAATTTAATCTCATATGTTGGTTATCGATTCGATTGTATGTGCGTGATTTAAAGATCAATGTGAATGCGTCAGTAAATTTGGATGGACGAATGGATTTTCACCGTTAGATATCTGAGAAATAATAATCCAATCTTGAATTATAGAATATTTTATTATTTTTAATTCTTCATATGTGTTAAAAATGTCAAAATCATTCCATTTCTGGTATTGTTTAGTTTCCAGATAAATAACATCCATATTAACATATACACTTATGTTACATAATAAATTACATTTTCATTTAAGATTATGTAATAAATTAAATTGTAGTCAAATTTAAGGAGGTTCTTGCTCTATTTTCTAGTTAATAAATAGTTTATTTATAATATGTAAAACGGTGGAATAAAATAATATTAAAACAGTGGAATAAAACGATTACTAACAATATCAAGTATTTCAATTTAAAAGAGAATAAGGTTATATCTTCAACTTATAAAATTCTATAAATTTAGAATTAAAATGATCTTCAAAATGGTATGGTAAAAGTCAATGAAATTTTTTTTACATATTGATATTAATTTTTGTATTGCATGTATATTGTAGATTTGTTTATATTTCATCTAACACGAGAACCTTCTTAATAAATTTTTTGATTTAAGTTATTTTAGTTAAATTAACGATATATTGAATAGGAATAGTGACGAGACCTACAAAAATGATTAAATAACTCAAATTGGGTATAATTTGACATTATGGATTTAACAGTGCTCCTGGATTATCGGAAACGAAAGCGTGCTTAGTTAGGTCTGGACTATTGCAAATATGTAGCATTGATTTCAAATTGCACCAGTCCCGGCCTGATTGAGAACGCGAGAAACAACGTAGCTGCTCTCACTTACTATACACTATATGAAGATCCTGGGTAAGTCTAATAACGTGACGTTTTATGTAAATAGCACGGTACACGGAATGTTACGCGAGTTTCGAAATAAACATAATATCCTCTGGCCTATTTTTAAAATGTCAGAAGCTGAGTAAGGAGATCGGATCGCACTATTGTATGCTTATTATAACACGGCAAAAAGTTGATTAGAACTGTTCAAAATTCCATCCCCTGTAATTGAAGATGCCGTTGCTCTTTGTTCTGGTCTTAGGATAAAGAAAAAAAGATTCGACCCAGTGATAGCCATCATGTACAGCCGGTTATAGAAAGGTTGCAACACTTTTCTTTCGATGAGTTTTGGAATGCAGCTTGCTCGCCGAATGTTCAAGCAAAATAAGTCACGACAAAATGACATTAAAATGAACCAGAAATGATTGAAAAATGACTTTTAATGATCATTTTAGAGTCATTTTGATACCATTTTTGATATCATAATAACTTGTGCTTCGGTGATTGGTTCTTATCTTATGGATCTAACTTTACGTTCAACCGTTCTACGATTACAAGGCTGAGTTCTGAAATCCATAAAAAGTATTGAAATCTTTCTGTGACCGGCTGTACTAACTATGCATCATATACGGGGGAACGCGCATCCGGTCGTGCATTGGAAAGTCGTCGGAGTAAAAGCACGTGTCTTTCTCACACCATATATCGCAAGTGTAAGCCATGCGTACGTCGTCCAGGTCGATAAGGCGCCTTTTCTGCGAAACAAGATACAGCGAATAATTCGAATTGCCATGCAGCAGAGTGCGCAGTATTATATTTCCGGATGTCGTTAATCTTAGATAAGGTCGTGTTTATTTCGAAATATGATAACTATTATTATACGTTTATACGAGCTACTGATTTGATACAGAGATGCAATATTCATTCGCACTTTCTATTTGCAGTTTGAGTCACTTTGATATAAGCAAAATTTCACTCTCAACTTTTCTGAAATAAAGAGAAAAGTAGAGTCCAGTTTCTTTATTGCTAAGTTACACTTTTTTCAATAAATTGTCCTTTTGTCTTATTTTTGCTGAATTTTTATCGAATAAATATTTTAACATTTGAGTTAAAAATTATTTGATGTAATATAATGTAATATAGATGTTGAAAAATAATCCTACATTTTTTCATATTTTTTGTGAACCTAAAACTAAGCATAAAAAATTAGAACTGAAAAAAAAGATCCAGGTTACAGTCGGAGGGTTAATAATAAATTAATAGGATTGACAATAAAAGAATTAATTAAAGATTAATTACGAGTTATTAATAATAAAAGGATAATAAAAGGATTAATAAATCGTTTTGTTATATTTTTTGTTTCAGTGAAAATGAGTTTCTCGAGACACTCACGATTCTCAAGTCGAACCCCAACATCGCTCAAAAGTTGCACAAGGCTATGATAAAGGAGCTATACAGCAGCATGAACAATGATCTTGAGGATGTATTAAAGGAAGGCAGTTTGCAGGAAAGCTTCACTAAAATAGCCAAATTGTCCGAGGAGAATACGTCCACTAACGAACATGCATGGTAGGTGATGAGTTCGTTAGAAAATCGTTTCGTGATTGCAGCTCAATGTAATCTCTTATTTGAGAATCATCGTCTGACTGTAGGCGTCCACCGGGAGATGTAACCTCGCATTTGAGATCGTTGGACGCGCACATGATCAAAGAGGCGACCAAGGAATTAGAGGAACAGGTGAACGAGATGGAAAGGGAGAACGAAACTTTAATGAGGACAATCGCGGAGAGTAGATTGAGAATACGTGCCACGAACGACAATGTGATGAGAATTCTGAATTGTGCGCCAGACGTACTGCAACGATTAGAGAAAACGTGTGAACAGCTGACGACTTGTCTTAAAACGATTGAAAATGAGTAGCTCTATGATGGATCTTGGAAGCTCGCTGTATATAACATGTATATAATGTATTTTTATTAAGGATAATAGGTTCTATTAAAAATATTTCTCTATCAAATAAAATAATAGCGAAAAATATATTTATTAATTAGAATATATATATATTATTTATATATTTATATATATATATATATATATCAAATTTATGTTTACATATTTATAGTATTTTCAATATTTTTTTGTATCTAATGTACAAATAGTTTATATTCATAGAAAAACTTTATTATTAACAACTTATTATTAATAGTCATATTGTTAATAGCTATCGCATTCATTTATTTCCTGGTTTTTCAAAATAATATCTATCTGTTTCTTTATATCTGGCGAAATGGATACGGCGTTCTCGGAAATCTCCTTCAATTTTTGAATATTTATCATGTTTTTTTTCTACAAAATGAAAGTTTTTTTATAACAATTGCAAATACGTTTTAAATGGGCAAATATTGAAATTAACTACTTCTTGTTCTGCGATCATGGCATTTACACGGGCGAGCTTCTTTGTATTGTCATCTGCTTTTCTTCTCAATTGTACCAATTCTTCCAGCAGGTGCTTCTTCTGCGTCGTCAATTCGTTTATCTTTATATGAATCGTTTCATTTGGATCTTTGTAACCTGATTTTTCTATGCACGCCTTGTAGTTGAGATGTATGTTCTTGAAACGTTCACAAAGATCTTCCTCCTCCAATCTCACATTATCTAACACGAACCGCGCTTTTCGCTGCAACTGCCTGACGTCGCAAATTTCCGTTTCTATATTCTCGTACTTGTTGCGGTAGATTTGCAACATTGGCTTACAACAATTGATTTCTCTCTCAATCTGACGGAGTTCATTCTTGAGATCGTCATTCATTACTTCGATTTCGCTAGACACTGCATACAAATCACATCTCTGATCGATTATGTCTATTTCTGTCAATATAGATTAATTTTAATCTCGATTTGACTTAATTTTTATCTTTTTCTAATTCTAAAAAATAAAAATTGGAAAAAGATAAAGAGTAAATTAAATCAAGATTAAAGTTAATCTATATCATGTTGGTAGATGCATTTTTCTATCAAAAGATACATCTTTAAATAATTAAAGGATTATTCGTACTAGATTAATGCATATTAAAAAAGTTGTTTTATATAACGTATCTAACGTAAATGCAAATATAATTATATAATCAACCTTTGACAAAGAAATATATTTTTTTACAGATTAATTGTTATTTATTATCGTAAGTCTTCTTTTATATTTAGAAATATTATATGTACATTTTGTTGAATAACGTAACAATATCATTAATAAAAAGTAAAAGAACATAAGACTATTCAGGCTATAATTACAGAAACTATTAAACTATTTATAATACATTGATTAGATTAATTTTCAGATTTAGACGTTAATGTAATATAAGCACGTGACTTTAATTATAAAATAATTTTTTTATTCTAAATAGTTTTTAACGATTTTATAAATTTCCGCGTCCGACCCTTTTTCTTTTTATTATTGATTTTGAAGGAATCTTATAAATACATTATTATTATTATTATTATTATTATTATATGAGATCGCGGATTTAATTATTTAAAATACTTATATGTTTTTATATTTTTATCTTTCCTATTACTTCATGTAGCAGCTTTTAATATGCACTAATCTTCGGGAAACGAACTCGCTGTAACTTTAATCTCGGTTTACTTTTATTCATTTTTTTTAGTTTTAAAAATTAGAATTAAAATCTTAAAAGAATCATTATTTTTTATTTCTAGAAAAAAATGAAGGTATAAGATGAACCAAGATTAAAGTTAATCGATATTGGTGAGGAAACAACATTAAGCATTTAAACTTAAAATTTTACAAAATGAAAAATAATTAAGTGTGGATAGAATGATAAAACTTTATCATTTTTTAAAATTTCATAAAATTTAAAATGCCAAAGCATTTTATTTTATATGAAAAAATAGACTGTTAAAACAATTACCAGCGTATCGATCAACAAATTCTCCGAAATTTTGAACAAAATCATTATCCATCTCGATGTTAATTGTTATAATTGTTCAACGGATTCAAAGTTATCCGACAATATGATGACGTTCTTAATGAAAAGGTCGGTCTTGCGGAAGATTGTATAGCTCACAATTATTTTCACCGTGCACTAACGCCCTCCTAGAAACATTGCGGTAAAGTAGAAAGCGGAGAGCTAGCTGTTGCTAAATGGATGGTAACAAGAGAGACACGAGAGAGGTTGCAATTACCATGCTGGAGATCGAGTCTGTATTTTGAAACGAAGTGAAAATTACAAAAGTGAACAAATTTATTGGATGTTGATTAATGTAATTATAAATATGTAGTAAATTCGTTCACTTTTGTGAGTCACAATTTTCACCTTAAATTTTAGGATATAGAATCAATAATTGATATTTTAACATTGTTTTCGATAAAAAATGATGTCAGGCATCGATTATTATATATACAGCTCATTATACATTATAGCTCATTTCGATTATCGATATATTGATGTTACAAATAATTGCACTTTTTTCAAATTGATTGCACTTGATTTAGACTCACGTTAAAAATATAAGGAAGAACAAGAACTAGTACAGAGTATAAGAGTACAGTGCAGTTAAGGGTGCGCAAAAAAAAACAATGTTATTTTTTCCTGGATTAAAGAAGTAAAAGTTTATTTGTTTTTACTCTTAGTAATTTTGGTTTTTTCTTATTTTTACGTAAATAATTACGTAAAAATTCTATATGTATTCTATAAATTGCATGTGAATGTTTTTGACCTTTGCTTCAATCCACAGTTTTAAATCATTATCGCGTTGAAGTTAGCTGCTTCTCTCGACGAATGCTTGCGATTCTCGAACTTGAATCCAGGACGCATTGCGGCGAATTGCGGGGTCGAGTTCGTGTTGCTCTGTATTTCTCGTCATTTCTCACGATTGTTTGCCATTTGAAAGGAAACGTTTCGCGCACGAAAACAAGGTTTTTATGAGGGTTTCGTGAAATGTCGGTGATTCGTCGAGATTCGTTGGAAATCAACAATCGCTGCGATATCGGCGATCTCTCAGTAGGCCTAGAAGAGTCCATTGGAATCGTCCTTCGTACTTATTTTTTGAGGCGCAGCGAGGCGAAGGAAGTAACGAATATTTGATTATCACCAGGTACATGCAAATAATAATCGTTTTATAAATTAACTGGATCAATTAATTGCGATATCTTATGATGAATTATCTTCGATAATTTATCGTTTGTTCATTTTTGATATTCCAAATCAATTTTATTACGACATTCCTGATTTTATTTTATTGAATAGTGACCGTTGATTCTAATTGCGCTTTTTACATTTATTTTTCTTATTTCCCTTGTAAGCATTAAACCTCTATCTTATATGTTAAATCCAAGAAGCTGATCTAATAAAAGAGGAACTAGGGTTGAATATCGTATCACACAATTTGATGAAAATTACAAAAATGAGCGAGTTTATTTTACTAAAATATTTATAATTTTATTACACCTCATGAATTTGCTTATTCTATAATTTTTATCAGGTTGTATGATATTATACACAATCCGGAGGATAAATCATTATCATATATTTTTTTTCTTGGACAGAAACGTGAAAAGTAAAAATTTTTGTATGCACGCTGAAAACAAATTTTCTGAATATAAATAATTTATTTCTTGAATAATTCCAAATAAACATTTCTTTACTGCAAGTAAATATTTATTAAATTGTAAACTTATATTATTTGTTATAAGTAATACTTGCAGTAAAGAAATGTTTACTTGAAACTGAAGAAACGAATTACTTAGATTTATAAAACCTTTTTTAGTGTACGTGTATATGTACATACATACATACAGAGCTATGTACATTTGAAATATTTTTATTTAAAACATGTCTGTTTCAAAAGATTGAAAGTTTTTAATTGTAATTCAAATAATACAATTAATTGTTAACCTTAGTATTTTTAAAATACAAGATAGAACCTACAATTGTCTTACAAATACAGTTTTTTCAAATAAAAATATTTCAAATATCCGCCCAGTAGTTCTGTATACATATAAAAATTTTTACTTTTTATACGTTTATAGTAGGGAAAATGTTACATGATTGATTTCCTGATCGAACTACTCCGCGATTAGCATATTGCCAAAAACGGCGGCAGATTCAAATGCGGCCTCGCAACATGGCGGCCGGCGCTCGGATCGTTTCCCGCGTAAAACAGCGCCGCCCCGCGATTGGCCGCGCTCCACCAATGGCTCGACGTCGCGCGCTCTGCGCCGCGAGATGGCGGCAGGGTACGATCACAGTGATCACAACGCACCCGCGATTCGCCATTGCGACGTGATTGCCTACTACCGAAGTTTCATATCGTGTTCGTGCGTGAGAATTCGTTCCGGTGTGTCCCACGTCGGACTTCCTTGGCTGCGGCCTACGCAACTGTAAGTAAGTTGAGAATCGCCTTCTGTCGCCCGAACGCGCTCGAATTCGCCGGTCGAGAAGCGGAATCGCGCGCGCCGTAGACCGAGACGTCACGCACCGCAGAGGCGCGTCGTCGCGGAGAGATACGTTTTTTCTTTTCTTCGCGGAGAGTTAATCCCGTATTTCCGGTCGCCGTCGTCATCATCATCATCATCATCGTCGTCGTCGTTGTCGTTGTCGTCGGTGGTCGACGTGTCGGTTCCTACCTCGCGTCCCTCCATAGCGCCACGCTCGCTCGTGGCCGTCACCGATCGCGAATCATCGACGAGCGGCGACGTCTCGATTCTCGCATTCCTTCTTAACGCGTAACATTCCAGCGCGTTCGTACGCCGTGGCATCGACAGCGGTACGTGGTCGCTTTTGGAGGTTATACGTCGCGACAATGCGACGCGACGCGACGCGGCGCGACGGGGTGCGATGCCGCGTCAGCCGCGTGAGCGATGGTTGCACGCGACCGCGGAAGTTCCGAGTCGATACTTCGGGATCTTTTACGCTTTCCTCGAGTTTACTCTTTGCTCGAAACTTTGATGGTACTCCGGAGCCTTATTCTCGAAAAATGCATTAGGACTGCATTCCAAAATGTCCTCTCCAAGGAAAACTTTAATATAGTATACGTTACGTGTACTGTACATTTCGAGTAAAATTTTCCTCGGAGAGGACGCTTTGGAATGTAGTCGTGGCTTTACAGAAATACTAGACATCTGTGGCTACGTTCAGCAGAAAAAGCAGCTTTGCAAATGTCGTGAAAATAAATTCTTTAACACGATTGATTTTGTGTTTAGTTCTTCACTGGATCTAAATGTATAAATCAATTATGTTAAAGAATTTTACAATAGTTGCAAAGCTGGCTTTCTCCGTTGAACACAGCTAAGTATAAATCAATTGTATTCGCCCCTTTAGACTCTGCAAACATTGTAATGTACGTCACACATTTGAAGATATCCATTAAAATTATTTAATTCTATCGATATTATCTAAGATCTGATGCACATAATAATGTATATGTTGTAAAAATAATCAAAATTTTGTAAAAATTAATTGTGAATTATTGATTGAAAATCAATATGAATTATTTATTAAAGTGCGCATGAATTGAATTAAAAGAAAATATTTTTAACATGGTTCCAATAAAATCAGGTTAAAAGGTTAAAGAAAATCTTATAATAGTTGCAAAGCTGCTTTTTCTACTGAATGCAGCCAATAATGTACATAACGTCATATACTATATTTTCGTTCATTTTGATGCGTGATATTTTTTAAAAATATATCTCTTGAGGTCATATTTTTAAAAAATAATGCGTATAAAAATATACGAAAATACTATAATATACTATAATATACGTTACAGTAGTAAAGCTGCCAAAAATTTCCGATTAATGAGTAATTTTAATATATTTTAATATATTTTAATATATTGTAATTTAAATATTATCTTATAAAGAATCTTTATAAATAAATATCTAATACACAAATATTTAATATATTTAAAATATCATGCTTTTGAGTTGAACAAGAATTTTTTTAACTTATAGTATAAATTAAAAATTAGATTGACAAATGTATCGTAGAATTGTTAGCCGAAACTTTTGGGAGCCACTGTATATTATAGATTTTTCTAGTATTTTTGTATGCGAGATTTTTCAAGAACAAGGTTATTGATACTCTCTGAGGCGCAGCGCGACATTGTTGAACGTTTACGCTTTACGTTGAACGTTTAAAAAACCGAGTAAATAAATAAAATACTTGGTTGACTATTTCACGGTCGAATATAGAATTCTAGATTCTCGCTTCGCAATATATATATATTTCCTTTTGAAGACGAATGGTTCGTACTGCTAAACTTTAACGTATCGTATGGCAGGGAGTGGTAAGCTATAATCTCTGTCACGGTAACGCATTGTTTATTCGCAACAAGGAGAGCTCGGTATCTACGGTGGCGTTATCTCGCGCGATAAGCGCTCCGAATGACGCGCGCGACTAACTATGCACGGAGAATTCGAGAGAGAATATATTTTCTCGATCCGCAATTGGAAATTTATCAATTTTTTTTAATTGTAACAGTGCTCCTCTCTCGAATATAATTTCTCGATATTCTATAACAGTTTGACCATGAGCGATTTTGTCACAATCCTACGAAAGAGCACAGAAAAAAATAATGTTGTTATAAACGCAAAAAGCTTACAAAATTTAATTGTCCAATTTGTTTGCTATTCATAGTAAAGAAATTTGCACATTTGACAAATATAATATTTTGTATTTGTTGCAAATAATTTCTGTAGCGAGTACAAAAAAGATAAGTATTTGTTACACTCGGAAATAATTTTACACTCTCTGTATTTGTAGATAGAATTTGTAATTTTTTTACAAATTTTATATATTCGTAAATAGAATTTGCTATCACATAACATAGGATTAGCGTTTATAACAAAGTTTTTTTCTTTCTGTGAGAAAGATATAATCTTCATACCTAGGATATCCCAGAATGATCGCCAAATATTTCGTCTCTTGCAGTTTTTCTGTAAACTTGATAGTATTTGAGTAAAAAATGATTGAAAATTAATATTCGGTGATTTTTAATAACTGATGTCTAATTAACTATTGTGAAAATTGTAAAATAATAAGAGGACTTTTCGATTTAGTTTAGTACGTTTTATCTGCGCACGGAATATTTGACAATCATTCTGGTCTACTTTGTATATGAAAATTGTATACCTTTCTCACAGAAAGAAAAAAATTTGCTAAAAAAGTATTTGCCTGTGTAACAGCAAATTCTAGACAATAAACTCGGTTTAGTCCACTCTACCTGCGCAAATATTTGGCGTCATTCTGAGACACTTTGTATATGTACATGCACATCATGTATATGCATTGAAAAATCTATTTAGTTAGATCAATTAACCTTTTATTTGGTGAACAAATTCTTGGTTAATACACTAAAATAATGTAATTAAAGCAAAGTATTTGTTTATTTTAGTATTCTACTTATTTCTGATAAAAATTAACATCTGATAAATTTGTTTATTAGAAATAGGTAAAATGTTACAAAAAAAAAATAATCAAATGTTTTGCTTCAATTTTTATCATTTTATTGCATTAACCAAAGATTTATTTTTTTTATCCAAACAAGTTAATTGACTTAATTAAATGGGTTTTTCAGTGATATATACAAGGTATCTCAAAATAATCGCCAAATATTTTATGGGCAAATAGAGCAGACTAAACTGAGTCGAAAAGTCCTCTATTATTTTGCAATTTTCGCAATAGTTAACAAGATATTAATTACTAAAAATTGTCTTCAATAATTTTTTACTCAAGTACTATCAACTTTACAGAAAAATGGCAAGAGACAAAAATTATTTATTTTCTTATCATAGAACTCTAAGAATTTTTTCAGAATTTTTTATCAACTTTTTAGTACTGCATTTTCTTATTTTTACTAACATGAGAAAATACGGTATTAAAAAAATTCTGAAAGTTCTACTTGAGAAGAAAATAAACAATTGCGAAAATTGCAAAATGAGAGTAGAGGACTTTTCCATTTTAGGACAATCAGTTTAGTCCGCTCTACCTGCCCAATATATAATAATGAAATATTTGGCGATTATTTTGGGACATCCTATATATAAAATTTCATTTCAACTTATATTATCTTACTTTATAATTTTACTTAAGATTACAGAATGAGACAGTATAAATTAAAATGAGTATTATGAGTATTATGTACAGGGAGAAATTATACATGTATAGTGTGTGTGTGTGTATATATATATATATATATACATACATCTTTCTTTTTTGTAGGTTTTGACAAAATCATTCGCGGCCAGACGATATAAGGTTTCTATTCGAGATGAAATAGAAGTAGAATTGATAAGAAATAGCGCGATGCGACACAGATGTATTTTTTAATGAAATAAGTTGATGGAGAAATTTTCTGTCGACAAATCCACATGTGATTTGTCTTCGTCCGAGGATTAACATTTGTCTCTCCCTAATTTTACTAGTCGACGCGAACAAACGTAACGAATCATTAGGTGATTCAGTGCCAATTTTAAGGTATCTCAAAAGTTTCCTCGCTTAGGCTGAAATATGCTATTTTTGGTACAATCAAACAGGACGTGCGTGTTCCGACAATAAGTTTATATCAAACGCATTTTTATGAGCGCAATACCCATTATCGACGATTCCATAACACAAATACGAGGAAAAAAAAATGTATAACAATATTCACCGACAGCGATTTAATTATATCTAATAATCAATCTATCAATCTAATAAGCTCGTTAATTAAATGACAATATTAATTAAACAAATACGCTTTCTTGTTTTAATAAAATATTATCTGTTTCAATATCTGTCATTGAATTAATAACATTATTTTTAATTAGGTCACTCTTGGTTAATACTGTTGACCTTTAAAGTGTCTATTTCTAAAATCTTATTCTTGAGTATTTGTTAAGCTGACAAGAAATTTTAATAAATATTTGTTTAAACAGTATTAATTAAACATTTACCTACAGTAAATAAATATATTTATTGAATTGAAAAATGATAAATCAAATTAATATTTCTTGTATTAATAAATATGTTTGCATTTAATAAATATTTAGTTGATCCAATATATACAAATATTAAAATTTAGTACATCTTTTTTCAGTGTATAATTCATTATTCATTGTATTTCTTGCTTCAAAATACTAGCTTTCACGTCTTATAAAGATTACACCATGTTTTTGTTTTAATAAAATATTTATTTTGTTAATATTGTATGAAAATTAACAAGATTATTTTTAATTAAACTGCTATTGGATAATGCCATTAATCTTTAGAGGGCAGTGATCTATTTTTAAAGTCTTACAACTTTTCTTCTTAAGATTTGTTATAATTCATTATTATATTTTTTAAATTATATTTTGTTATAATTCATTTTTTTAAATTATATTCCTTGCTTCAAATTGTAATAATATAATTCAGTGCCTCTATGACTCTATGGCTTTCCCGTTTTATAAAGGTTAATATATCTGCATTTTTTGCGTGGATTCGTTTTAAATTTGAAAAAAAAAAAAAAACATTTTTTTCTGCAGTATTCAAAAATTAATTTTGGACGATTTGATTTTATGCTCCTCAAATAGGCTATTGAAAATCGCAAAATGTCACGGTACTTTGTATCTGAAAGTTTTACAGAGTATCGAATATCACTTAGTGTCGTACCGCTTTATACTGTATGTACATACGTGTCACATGCGCCGGTTGATATTAGAATACGCGTCGACGGCTGAAAATTCGCTGGCAACAATTCTATTAATAGCTCGATCTCAGGAGGGCATTTTTACCTCGCGGGCAATCGCTGACGAAGCGACATGCCTTCTCGATGACATAATCCAAGTATTTCCTCGTTATCAACTATTTCAAGATATCAATTCTATTCACAATAATTGTGCTATATTAATTTGAACGACCGTTGTACTCGATCGAGTCGAGTCGAGGCTTACATGTTTGACCTCGAATGTAAATTTATTACGTGTGAAATTTCAGCGATCGATTCTGAACAATCGTATGGAATCGTTGAGTTATCGAGAACTGGCAACTAGGGAGGTATTTCTCGAAACCGACTGTTTTTTAATTAATTCATAGACCCGTTGGATGAACTCGTGCAATGAACTTTGCACTGAAAAGAGTTTAATATTAGTTATCAATGTTGAATAAAATAATTTCAATTAAATGTTCGATTAATATAACCAAAAGTAATTTTATTTTTCTAAATATTATATTTAATAAGTATTAGCATATAGTTGGTTATATTATTATGTATTATTATGTTTGGGAATACTTACTAAATATTTATTAGAAAAGTAAAATTATTTTTGGTTGTATTAATCGAACATTTGATTGAAATTATTTCACTCGACATTTATATAATATTACTAGATTCTTTTTTCAGTGTAGATTCTGCATTGGAAAAAAAAATTTTGCAATAGTTACCAATGTTGAGTGAAATAATTCCAATTAGACGTTTGATTAATTAAAAAATAATTTTATTTTTCTAAATATTTAGTAAGTGTTGGTATATAGTTGGTTATATTATTATGTTTGATACTTACTAAATATTTAGAGAAAAGTAAAGTTATATTAATCGAACATTTGATTGAAATTATTTTATTCGACATTTGTTATCACTAGATTCTTTTTTCAGTGTTTCTGCATTGCAAAAAAAAAGTCTGATAATAGCTACCAAATATTGAGTGAATTCCAATCAAATGTTCGATTATATAATAAAATATAATAAAAAATAACGTTACTTCTTCAAATATGTAGTAAATATTATTAAACGATTGGTATATTATTATATTATTATATTTGATAATACTAAATGTTTGGAAAAGCAAAATTATTTTTGATGACACCAATTGAATTTAATTAGAATTATTTTACTCAACATTTGGTAACTATTACCAGACTTTTTGTTCAGTGAGTTTTTATTCTCTCTGGTGGCAAGTTTAAAACTTATATATATCAACTTTGACGGCATCTTTCGTTGCCCTCTTTCAACCTTCTTTCCTTAAAATTCCATAGTTGCGTAAAATGAAGGATCGCGAGGAATGATAGGACGAGGTCGGATCCAGAGGAGACACGAACCTCTTGTTCCTCATCATAGGGGATCTGGCGAGGTAGGGGGAAGGTGGCGAGATGAATAGTTTGGGCTAGGTCAAGCCGAGTTGTTGGTCCCCGAGTGGCAATTGAGGGGCTAAGGGTTTGAGGTATAGCTCTCTACCGTTTCATCCAATTTCTCGACAGAGGGGTGAGGAGGAGGAGGAGGAGAAGGTGGAGGAGGAGGAGGAGAGGGATGGTGGGCAGGCGATGGTTCGGCCGAACGGGGGTGGATTTCTCCCAACTCTCCCTCCCTTCTTTCGCCGCTCGGCACAATGGCACAACAAAGCGTTACCAGGGTAACTGGCCGACGGAGCGGTTGCCATCACAAAACTTTCCAACTTGTGATTGCAAACATTAGCGTCGCCGCACCGGCATGGCACACGCGCGCTGCCGTGCGGATTCACACGCACGACACGCCGTTCTCACACGCCCGTCCGGCACGCGAGCGCGCGTGCCTGGGACACGCACTTTGTTGTTTCCACTAAGTGCCGGGTGGAAAACAACGATGACGATGGGCGGTGGCGCCGCGCAGGGAGGGGGAGGCGAGGGAGGACGGCGGCGATGCTTCTTTGTGAATCGTTATGGTTCAAGGTTTCTTTTTATTACTCGTTTTGTAGGTTGAATTTGTTTTCCCTTGCGGCGGGCGAGGAAGTGTCAGACCTGATAGCAGGTGCGCGGACAAAGCTAACGCCCTGTAGCTAACGTCGAGTTTTTTTTTTTTTTGTTAGAATTTTCATGCCACGCGAAAGGGAGAATTGCAACGGAATAACAACCACCAACGTGTATCGATACCACGGTTTGTCGGATCGTATCTCTATTGGAAACATTCGAACGTGTTCGAACGTCGATTTTAAGATCGCTCGAAGGTACGAACGTGGAGATGTTATTTTTATTTAACTCTATCTCAGAGTCGTAAAACTGGAAATCAGAGAGATATCAGGGAAATTGAAAATGGTCAGGGAGGTTTTGCAAAATTTTCCGGAAAATTATAATTCTTGGTGGCTTTAGAAAATTTAATTAATGTGCGTTAATGTGCGTACATGACACCTACATGAATTTTAAAATATTACCAACTTATCAATTAAATGCAACCCATGAAACTTAATATACTGAAAAAAGTTTCCTAAATTTAAATATTTTTTTGAATAAAGTACTAAGTAAACATTACTTTACTGCAAATAAATATTTATTCAAAAAAAGAAAGTAATAAAGTAAATGTACCAGATAATGGACAGTTAATGGATATGACCCAATTCATTTGATAAAGTGGTACAAAATTTTAAATATTAAATTTTTAATGATATGTACGACTCTAAATAAATTTTGCTGTTTATAAAAATATAATATATAACGAATTTATTAAAAATCGTACATATCATTAAAAGCTTAGTATTTGAAATGTTTGTCCACTAATTGGTACGTTAGCTTATTTAATCTAAAAATATTATCTATATGTTTGCGTTTAATAAATATTTATTTTTACTAAAAAATGTTTACTTACTACTAGTACTTGATATTATTCAAGAAAATATTACTTAGATATAGGAAATTTTTTTTCAATGTAATGATTAACATTACTACGTTCAATTGTTCTCTCAACAAAGTATTCGGCGGTATCCAAATCAGAACAAAAATACAAAAAAATTTCTGAAATATTATTGAAAGAGAAAATCACGAAATTTTATCTGGAAATCAGGAAAAAATTGTGGAACTCGAGGGTGAGAGGAATTTATGACAATCCTGTATCTGTAATGCAAATGAAGAAAGAGAAACTGGAGTTAACTGCGATTAGCATTGACCAACGTTGGAGCGCAAGCCGAGTGTTGTTACTTCAAACACGCAGGGTACGCCGATTCTAGGTCTTGAGAAAACGCGCGGTGCGAGTTACAGTTAGCCTTGATTACTTCGCAGTCTCCCGCGCGGGTTGGTCTCACGATTTATGCAAAGGGATCGACCGCCGACCGCCGACCGCCGGTCGCCGCAGCCGCTGGTCAACCTTGATTACACTTTTATCACTTAAAACAGGTCCGGCACTTTCAGCGCATAGCAGTCGGCGTAACACTGACATCGCGCGCGCGTAATAACACGTGGACGGCGGCGAATTGACCTAGTTTATACGTAATTTTACAATCTAGCCTAGCGAGCTTGTGTTTTTACGCTAAACGGATCGTCGTAGGACGACGTCATTCGCGGTCGGCGTCGATTATTTCCCACGCGCGACGTAATCGATACAGGATGGGAGGAGGAGGAGGAGGAGGGGGAGAAAGGGGGTTGGAAGGAAAGGAGAGGCAGAATGATGGATGTATATTCGTATTATTTACAATCGCAATTTGCAATGGAGCACTCGTGTCGACTGAAGCCCTTAGGCGATGCGGTATTTCGAGGCCCTCTGGTATATCTCGACGGTTCAACGGATATTAAATTGAATTAAAAGGGAAGGTGTATATGTGTGGATTACGGTACGATTATTTATTTAGCGGTTGTAACTACACATATATATATACGCGCAGTACCGTCGGCGGATTAAGAGACGGAGGGAAGAAACGTCCAGGACATTTTAGCTCTTCGCGAAAAAGGCGGAAATTAATGGTTTATTTTATTCTCTGCGAAAGACTCCGCGACTTCAATAAAACGACGAGAAGTTCCGCTATTTCGCGCGCGATGGATGGCGAAACTCTTAATTAGATATCGGAAAAATAGAACTTCTCGCGCTCGTCTCTCCTTCTCGAGCGAGCGGAACGAGATATTTTGTTTTCGTAACTAGCGAACTGTGTTTCGCCGAGCGATAAATTAACCATGTAATTCTTAACTCCCCCCCCCCTCCTTTCTTCAGTTGATTACGTTCGATTTTCCTCTCTTTCTCCCCTCTCTCTCTCTCTCTTAAAGTGAGAGAATTATTTACTCGCTAATTGATTTGGTCCAAATGCGTCGTGGAACTTGTTATTGGGAATAAGCTGTAGCGTATTTAATAATATATTTCTGTAGATGATTCTTATTTACGATATTTGAGGTGTTGATAAGGCAATTACGAGAAAATAAAGTGGCGACAGGTATAAAGTCAAGCTGATGATAGATTATATTTTTATTGTTTTTTTTTACTCGTTTCTCATCGCAATTAAGTCATAAATATCCGGTGGTTAATTGAATTTTTATTCTCGCGCCGAGACAATTCGTTCTTTGCTGGTTGCGAAGCAAAACGATTACGTGTCATCGATTCGCACACTTTCGTCGCGTTCTAGTTAACCATCTGTTCGAGGAAAACGGTTAAAGTAAAATGAAATCGCTTTACAAATAACATGAAGCTAAAATAGGAGAGGCTACATTTAAAAAAAGAAGTACTAAATTTTAATAAATATTGACAAAATACATTTACCAGATGTAAATTTATTTGAAACTATTAATTTGATACAACTATCATTTTTTTTATTGAGTAAATATCTATTTACTGTAAGTAAATGTTTATTTAGTATTTTACAAAGAATTGATTATGTATTAAGATTAGTAAATTTTTTTTAATATACATATGCAGTCAACTCGAAAAGATGTTACTCAAAGGTGTTGTTCAAATCTTTCACTTTATACATTTTGCTGTTCCGTTTCTTCGTTGTTTCTTTTTTTTTGGTTTTTTAATTTATCTGAGATCGCTCTTTAAGTTCTCTTCTGATAAACAAGCAAGCGCTTCGTCAGATCTCTGCAGAGACTGCACCGTAACATCTGTAAAGTAGGTTCTTTCCATTTATTTCTATCCTATTTACAATTCCACTTATAGGAATATTAATCAGCGTGCATCTATTTACAATGACAGGCGAGAATTCATTAATAGACGGGGATCGTGATTGCACATCTATTCGTTGCGCACTATTTGTGCCAGCGTAACGAAACGTTATTACCTACTATTTAACTATTCATATACGAGGCATTGAAAGTCAGAGTTCGTATAATATACATAGTAATGACGCGTATTAACGATGATTCCTTTGTCTTCATCGATTCTTATCATGAAAACCGTCATTCCGAATTCGTTGAAAAAAATTCTCGCAAAAAAGCTCCATAATAATCCGCGACATTAATTCTTTAATAGACATTTTTCTTTTATAAACTTATTTTGGCGAACGCGACTCGTAATTAGCTTCTCGGTATGCTGGAGGGAGGAAATATGTCCCGTACGCCGTCTCGGAGGGGGATTGCCCAAGAGGATTGCGACAATGTCGGCATTCCTCGTCGTATTCCTCTGCTGCGAAGTTTCCCTTTTTGAATTTCGCCTCCTCTCACGTTCCTCTGCCACTACCTCCTCCTCCCCCCTCCCCCTCCCCCTCCCCTTGTTCGCCGTCGTCCCGCCGACTCGTAGTCCTTGGAGCTCCGCATGCACTTTTACGACGGATGGAATGCAGCGGTTGTGCCGCCGTCGCCGCCGGTGTTGATCTATCTAGGCCCTCCCCTCCCGCGAGCGAGCGAATCATGAAACGTACACGCGCACGCGTGTGCGTGAGTTCTTCATCGCTCTTCCTTTTATTTTATAATTCTACACGATGCCGGGCGGCTCTTATGGCACTCGCGAGGTTACGAGATTACTCGCCCCGTTAATCCTTGCCTCTCGCGAATTGCGACGCCGAATGGAATTTTATCGTTGCCGCGATGGAACACCGCTTCAATTACGTCGCGTAAGTTTCCACTTTCAATCGCGATGTTTTTTAAACCCGGCGTACTGCGGCAGGTACTGCGTCCTCAATCTATGCCGATATATTCAGCTCGTAATCGTTCAAATCTCACCCTTTCACGAGTTTTTATGCGTCGATACGAAAGCTTGGAGTGTCCCCCCCCCTCTCTCTCTCTCTCTCTCCTTTCCCCTCCTTCCCTCCCCCATAAATATTTATCAAAGCCGTTGTTGAATAAGCTACTGATTCTGTATCTCGTTAATCATGACGTAAACGCAAGCGAGAAGTGACTCAAGTATGAATTGAGAAGGATTAGTTTGATGTATTGGCAGATGTTGTTTTACAAGCGTGAATAATTTTACAGAGCGCACAGATAATAATGATGACATGTTGCTTTGAAAAAAAATATCACCGTCACGTTAGGGATTAGCTGAGAGGAATGA
This sequence comes from Acromyrmex echinatior, assembly GCF_024713525.1. Lineage (NCBI taxonomy): Eukaryota > Metazoa > Arthropoda > Insecta > Hymenoptera > Formicidae > Acromyrmex > Acromyrmex echinatior. Next base: position 1,548,941 of record NC_141863.1, on the reverse strand, counting down.
AAGCGGCGTGTGTGATTTCGTGCGTGTGTCCGTTGGATTAATGGTGTGCCTGTGTGGGAGCACGCTATTAAACCTGATCGTCGCCTTGCTGGCAAAAGTGATTTACGATCCTACGTAATGACTACAATGTTGAAGGTGCCGCGCGCGAAGAAATTGGTATCGATTCATGGTTATTCCGCGATCCCCAATTTGTTACTCCTACCGTGAGTGAATAAATACTATTCATTATCCTTATTTCCCTCATTATCACCCCGTTATTTCTCCATTTCTCGTCGTCGTAAAAACGCGGCGCGATCGTAGAAGAGAGCGTACGTTTGCGTTATGAGAAACCGGAGATGTATATCGCCTTAAAGCGAATTACGCAAGCAGTTAACTATTCGGGCGGGTAAGAGAACCCGAGAATCTCGAGGAAGATCGAGCATCAAACGCCTAAGCGCACTCTCGTCTCGTCCCTATCTCTTGTAACTAAACGTTCAAGCCTCGCAACTCGCGTCGTCGTTTTACGTAACGAGTTCACGGCGAGTAGACTACACGGGTCGAATCGTCCGCATGCCAGGTGCTGTTGTTCAAGGTATCTTCTGAGAACTGCCTGAGACTGCCTGTCAGACGAGAGCCACGTGCAAATCGCGGTTAATGGGCGTGATCGTAAAAAAGTCGACGAGTGTCTTTTAAATTTAATTCGAATTGATAGGCCAATTTGCCACGTCAGACGTGACGTCGGTTTGCGGAAGGCCGTAAGGCAGTTCTGCCTCATTGAATTAATATGTACGTGTCGCTTTAATCGAATATAATTTTTGTTTTTTAAAACAATTGTTGAATGCCGGTCGAATCATGGAATCGAATCATGGATCGATAGTATTCAGTATACGTATTGTATTGGAAAAGTGTTGTATTTCTACAGGAAGGTTGTCAGGAGAGACTTCATCGCTTCTGTTATCATTGCGACATGGTTCAATTAAAAGGTGCTAGTGCTTCCGGCACTAGCGATCATTTGACTATGTTGTTTTTCAGGCCGATAAATGGAAACGCTTAGTCTTAAATAATTTCTGCAAACGTATTCTCGGTTATAATCGTTTTTACGCATTATCAAATCCAAGTGTTTTAAACGAAATGATAATTGAGCGAATATGAGCAATTAATTTTTAGTTATATACCGGAAAAAATTGATATAAAAAGTGCCAATTTTGAAGCAACACAGAATATTCGTATGTACAGGGGAGAGTTGCTGAATGCATACCACTTGACCTATTTTTTATTATATTTTCCATTTGGCAGTATATTGTATGCAAATGAACATTAGAAACTGTAGCTTGAGGTTTTGGACGTTTATTATTACATGTTTAACTTTCCATCAAATTAATTACAAGTCGAATTATAAGTCTTTTCGTAATATGCTGCAAAATATACGATTTAGATAACCGATCGCTTAAATCGTACCTATCTTTTTATCGTGCTATACTTTCTTTGAAGGTATGAATGAAAACGAATTTATGAATGAAAACAATTAAAAGTATAAGATTAATAAAAGAAATTGTTAACTAATGCCTTATAATTAATTAATATCTAATTTTAATAATTTATTGAAGGAAATCAAATATTTATAATTATTAAATAACAATAATGAAAAAACAAACACTAAAATAAAATTGGCTTAAATATATTTTTGCACTTGACATGTATATTGATATCAATTATAATTTTTATTATTGTTAGTTATCAGTCTTATGATCGTACGATTTAGGAAACTTGATGAATTTTGTATTAAAAATATTGATTAATCTTTACAATGGTTATAAATATTAATATATATATAGTGAATGTAAAATATTTACAATAAATCTTCTTTAATACAAAAATTTATAATAAAATTGCATCGCGTTGTTATCAGCTACATAAATTAAAGATTAATATCAAATATTAAAAATGAATATCTGATTTTTTAAAATACCGCTAACGTTCATAAAACAAGACGTTTAACTATTATATTACTCATTTCTTATGTATTTCATATTATTGTTATTAAACATTACTTATATTAATTAATAATATAAAACAAAGAATGATAATGCCTGTGAGAGTCGAACATGTAATAAGTTTATCGCATGTAATAAGTTTATTTAATTAATACATATGCACAACATAATAAATATTTTTCCTAGTGCGGATCCTTCTCAATGTCGCAATAATGCAATTACAATATAATTAAAAAAGTAATTAAATAATTAATAGATCATAACTTAAAAATTAAAATTAAAAATCGAATTAAGCGGTATGTAGCTGTGTCTTGTATTGTAGTCGAAAATGATAAAGTTCAAGCTTATTTTCATTATAATTTCCAAGTTAACTGTATCAAATTATTAAATCGGATTAAACAGACACAATAAAAAATAATAATACCTGATAAATTAACTTACATAATGAAACGCCAAGACATGTCACTCAGAGAACGTGTCAATTCTAATTTCGCTCTCTATGACTGATGCGATCACAAACTAAACAATATATGATATGTTAACAGAACTGATAAAAAGAGGAAAGCATCAAGTTTTTATAAATAAATTCTAGTAAACTAAATCAAGAGATTCCGTTTCATTTTTAATGTTTAGGCCATTAATTTGTTTCTTTATGAAAATCATTTCAGACGTCAACCTTTTATGCAAAAATTCCTCCTCATCTAAAATATTTATGTTTTCCCAGTCGAATTCAAGAAATCAAGTCTATGCAGTAATAACTGAATGCTGTGTTCCAATTGAGGTGATTCCTACACTGAAAAAAATTTCTGGTTAAATTTATTAGAATTCTATTATAATTGAGATAATTGGAATTCTGATACAATATTTCTGGTAAAATCTATTATAATTCTTATTTTTACCAGAATAATTATATTAATCAGAATTCTAGTTATCTCAACTAGAATTCTAATAAACATAACCAGAAAATTCTGATTCGTCCATTTTCCACTAGAATTAATTAGGATTGTTTAATCCAACCAGATCATTTTTCTTAGTGTATGTTTCTTAATAGGGTATTCTGGTTTAGAAGCTTGATTTTTAGGCTATTTTCACGAATTTTTTCTGAAAAATTTGTAAAGTCTACTTAGGATTTTTCCTACATATTAGTACATATTTCAAGTATCTTTTAGAATTTTTTTATTGTAATTTTCCAAGATATAAGTTTTATATAACAGTTTATGTAACATCATGACAAAGATAAGGCGCTACATGGTGACTATGATTGCGGCTGTTTTGTTCATCTGAAATAAAAGAATCAAAGAAATTCTTAAAGCATATGAGTTTGGCTATCGTTTGACCCATGATAAAAAAAATATTAGAAAGAAAAAAATGACATCATTTTGAAAATTACTTTCCGATTTTTTCGAATTTTTTTCATTTTCAAAGTGCTGCAAAATAAACAAAAATAAACATTTTGACTTTATCATGATTCAGACGAGAGAACTATATATGCGCTAAAGATGTGCGCAAAATTTTGGCGTGATTGGTCAAATAGATTTTGAGAAATCATTGTAATTTTTTTTATGATCTTACATAAACTGTTATAAGACTTATTTTTTGGAAAATTACAATTAAAAAATTCTAAAAGATACTTGAAATATGTACTAATGTGTGGGAACAACCCTGATTTGAATAGATCTTACGAATTTTTGAGAAAAAATTTCTGAAAATAGCCTTAAAGCTTCTGGACCAGAATTCCCCTTTAATGCAATGATGTAATTGTTTCTTATTGCGATATCGAGAAGGGTCCGCAATAGGATCGAAACATCTATTGTACATTATGTATTAATTGAATAAATTCATTACACGCAGAGATATCCAATGTTCGGTTCTCACAGGCATTATCATTCTTTGATTTATTCTATGAAGCCTGTCTATTCTTTCTAATAATATAAAATATTGATGAGTTACGATTTAGACGACCAGTACGCATTCGGCAACTCCCCTATACAGTTTTATTATCTAAAATGTATAAATGTTCCAATTCTAGTTTTGGACCATCAGTAAAAAATTAGATCTACATATTAAAATTAAGCTTTAAAAATTTAGTTATTAAAATAGTGCGTTGTAATGTCAGAGTTAATTTTGTTGCCTCAGTATTGGCACTTTTTTTATATCATATCATTTATTTCTTCTGAACTTAATTCTTTTCATTGGACTGGAAAAGAATGTTCTAATTAAACCAACAATGGTTCAACAATAATGGCATTTTAATGAGGTCAAACTAATGAGACTTTCTTTATCACGATTAGAAATTTTATTTGGTCTCCTCGAAATGTTATTTTTCTTGTATTTCTTTTGTTAGTTTAATTAGAAATTTTTTTAGTGTACAGTTCATCAAAAAGATGAATTGTAAAACAAAAATAACTATATAATTATTAATCAACAAGAGTGAAAGTTACTTTTGTTTCACGTAGAATGAGTTATCGAAAAATCTCAGATTCTCTAAATATTTTTGTGTCTCGAATTTTACTAGGACCATGTGGGCGTTCAATGTCACGGGCTTTGTAGGTGTCAGGTCTGTAATCAGGATGCAAATGCGGAAGCTTGTTCCGACATGTTACACGACCTTGAACTTGGCACTGAGTGACCCGTTTGGGAACTTATCCTCTCGTTTTTTGTACGCATGAAACTTTTCCTTTCACCTCTTCTTGCACCGGATTCTCGTTTACGTCGTTCTCAACGCACGCGATGCGGTCCGAAAGAAAGGAGAGTGATAGTCCGCCGCAACATCTTTCAACACAGCTGCATCAATCGTGATAAACGAGAACACTTTTTTGAAACGTGACAAACCCTGTAACTTGATACTTTATTCATAAATTTAGTAATAGAATCGTGTACATTTCTGTAATCCCATCTGCGTTAGAACTCCAGCCAAAAGCTGATAATATAATATCCCTATAACAACTTTACTGACTTAATATCAATGGATACTATTCAATTCACAAGTTAGAGTAGCAGCTGCGGTAGCACGTCGTGCCAGAGGATTCTCGGAGTATGGCACTCATTGTTCCGTGCAATCTTGGCACGGAAACCAAAGTGATGCCGCGATAGGCGTCTAAAGTGGTCCAAATTCTTAGGATTATACGCTTGGGATTAGACGCTCGAACACCGTTCATATCTTCATCAATGCGCCGTGAAATTTTATATAAATTCTCGAACCCGCGTGCCTCTTTCTTATTAGCGAATTCGATTGGATGCTCTCAGTGCGCACTGATGCATATTAAAGCCGTTATATATAAATTGTTAAGATATGTGTTTATTATAAACATAATAATTGATTAAATCGAAAAATTTGCATTTCATTTTTACACTCAAATTGATTCGGCGTTATGAAAGTTATAATGAGACGTTTGTAAACATCTATATCTTGCTACATATTTGCTGGGTTTTAATTAACTATCCAATAGCTGGAGCATACTTAGTGGTTTATTTTATCGGATTAACTATATTAAGAGATTATTAGCTTTCTAAAATTATAGCTAACATTATAGCAAACGAGAATAAACCCAAAAATATTTGGGGTTATAATCTATCTCAACATCCGTGTAACATTTTAGCACCACAATTATTCCGGTTTAAATCTGTACGATGGTCTTAATAACATCAGTATGCACTAATGCGTTCAATCGAATTTATTCTTAATTTTTCCACGAACATTGACTTACGCCGCTTCGTTTAGTCAATAATCAAAGCTTGTTCGTAAACGTGGCTCGCGTGATCGCGTGTTATGTTACTCCAAAGAAGTAATTAAATGGTCAACTCCTGTAGCTATATCTGATCCAGATTTGTCTTTGCTTTTAGATAAGCCGAGTCGGTAGTATTAGTGGAATAGCACCATGAAGTAACACTGTGTCTCGTGTGATAATATTTTCGAAAAAAACTTGCCTCTCTAAATGACGTCCATTAAACACCTTTATTTCAAAGGCTATCTCTCTTGAATGTAAATTATTTTATCTCGCAGCGAGGGACAAGTACAGATAAGAAGTTATATAGCGAAACTTGCGTTTCTCTTTCATGGCATTTCATTAAAATAATCATGATGTCGCGAATATTATAAGTATACACACATCTATTACTGATTATTAAAAATAAATTAAAGATAAAATAATAATTAGTAAGTTAAAGTAGGTATAATTATTTTATGGATGTACTTTATTTTAGCTCTAGAACTTTCTTTCACAACGTTTGAAAAAGTTAGCCAAGTGTTTAGTCAGATGGTACTATCTTGTCATGTCACATAGAATTACATAACTGAGTATATACACAGAACCGGTCTGTGAATATATAACAGGCGCTACGGTGTCCTCGATAACTCGATTCCCTATTCTATCGAAATGCTAAAGTTAATGATAATGGATGGGAATGAGGTTGCGAGTACGCACGCATATAGAGATGCTTTGTATCCTCCAGTTATTTTAATGCCGTTTACTCTTCTACCAACTTTACATGTCTTTAAATATAGAATTTCGCGTACGCTGTTCTCTATGTACTTTGTAATGTTCGCGATTCCGCGATTCGACTAAATGCATACGTTAATATGGATGTTGTCGATATAATCATGTATACGCTGGTGCACTTCAATTCAACAAGAAACGGGCACTGTACTCGTGAGAACAAAAGGCGAACGTTGTAATTGGGAAACATGCTGGAAGATGATTCCGCCGTATTCATTGTATTATATTTACTTCGGATAGAGAAAGGCAGAGTTAGGCCAGGCTTACATTAATTGTAAGAGATTACATATTAACGGCAAACGCGAATTGTAAAGAATTATGTAACGTGAGTTGAGAAACTCTTTACCTACGATGTCTGTAAATTAAATCGTAAAGTCCCGAGAGAGCGATTAGTTCCGAATTAAAAATGAATCGATTACGGAACAAACGAAACGAGTGGAATTCTTCGCTGGAAATGGATCCACTCAACGAAGGGTTAAATTCCCCAGTCCCTCTTTTCGTAGGTAGATCGCACTTGAATGGTCCGGTAGGATATCAGAAAAGTATTCCTGACTTCTTGTAATAATTCTTTTTCCCTTCCTATCATTTCTCTTTTCTTCCTTTCTTGTCTTTTTCTCCTTTCTTCGTTATCGATCCGAGTCTCTGCGAGAGAAAAAGATATTTCGTGCATATATTTTAATCTAATACTTGGTTAACTTTTAAAATACTCATAAAATAACTCATAAAAATTTGTCTACTTTTATGATGGAAAATTATTTTAATATTTCTGATTTATATTCAGACAGCCCGGATCAGATCCGATTACTTGGTCATGATATTTCATTTTTGTTTTTAATATAAAGAAAAGAACAAAATTTGCTAAAGTATCTATACTGTTAGAAAATTCATTTTAAATTTAACACATTTTACAATATATATTAAAGTCTCTCTATTCAAATTTATGTACTAATTTAATACAAGATAAATACAAGTTAAAAGGTACCACAAATATTGTTTAAGAAGATAAACAAAAAAGTATAATAATATTGACAGTTTGTGAATAAATCGTAGAAACATATTTTTTTCAATAAAATTAACATTTATGATATACAAAATTAATATATACTTATATATAATACATACATTATCTTATCTTAAAACTTACGTTTAAAAATATTTTTATATTATTTTCATTTACTCATAAATTATTTTCACACTAAAAAATATTGAATATTAATTTAACACAAATTATTTAAATAATATAATCACATTATGTTAAATTAACACTTGAATATGTTAAAAAATTTAACGAAAGTTTAACAAGGACTTGACCGTTTCTAACATAAATACAAAATATTTTATTATTGTATAAAAATTGAGCTCGATACAGATTTAAAGATAATTTAGTTGGATCATTAAAATAATTATACAAGAAACTTAAGTATGATGAGTAATGCTGCAAAAAGTTTTGACATTTTAACAATCAGCTTGAGCATTTCACAATTATTTTGATAGTCTAATAAAATTATTTTCAAACTTATATGTAGTAGTTTAATTTTTTTATATATATTTCAGTAAAATCGTTCTTTTCATGTATAGGTACAATTAAACATTAAATGTTCAAATATCTATGTGAGATCTCAGGTTTAATTTCGTAGTCGTAGTCGTATATGAATATTCGTAATTTAGCAGTAGTACTCCGAATGAAATAGTAAGGGCCAAAGAACGAAATCGTGCATCAACGATTCCGCATTGCGGACCACCATTTACGCGCAATCTTTCGTCATTGAACTCGCTCGTCTTCGTCCTTCTTACTGCGTACTTTACTAAGGCTTTCACGAGTCCCTGACGAGTATTCCTCTTCTCAGAGGGGCTTGAGCGGGAATAGTTCGCGGTGGAAGATAGAGCCGTTGAATTATTAAGGGTGACGTGTGCGACTCGCTGCCTGCAACGTGGGGAGCATCGTCACGGTCGTGTGTCGCCGAGAACCTCTTCGTTTGTGTTGGTGATCCTCGACGTTCAATGTTACATCAACCTGTCGGTTTCAATGAACAAATAGAATTTAAAATTTTCTTGCATATTTATTTCCACACTGAGAGAAAAATGTTTGATATAATTTGTAACTATAATTATGATACATATTACTATAATTATGATTATTGCTGCTACAATAATAATAACAGTAACTATGTATATAATTCTAGCAACAAATGTATAGTATATAAGTATAATTATAATTTCAACTATTTTATGGTTATAATAACTATAATATAATTATAGTCATTTTAAGTTGCCAACTATATACATAGTTATTGTTATTATTATTATAGCAGTAATAATCATAATTATAGTAATATGTAATTATAGTTACAAATACAAAACATTTTTCTCTCAATGCAAGTTGTCATTTTGTAAAAAAAAAGTGAAAAATTATTTTCAAGTTTGCTATTTTTCAGAAAAAAAAACATTTTAGTATACCTTTCAAGAATGTCTCTCTTGGTAGAATTTTAAAAAATTCGATTAAAAATTACGCAATAAGTTATTTCATTAGTTATCAAAGGATAATAACAACTTAATCTGTCAAGATTTTATATACAATATTAACAGTTATAACATATTAACTTCCACACGTGTGTCAAAATGTGAATCAATTCATTTTTATAAAATTCCATAATAAACAACGTCCATATTATGCAATTATTAAACAATCAATTTTTTAAATTTAATTTAAATTTAATACATTTTCTTGAGTTAAATCGTTTAGCGCTTTTGTTTTAGTTAAATTAACGACATATTGAATTGGCAGCGGCGATCTATAAAAATATTTAACTTTCTGCCGGCAACATGATTCTTAATGGCACCATCGATATTTTGATTGTTTCTGACAGATAAATTTAAATCTGTAAAAATATAAATAAAATATATATAAATAAAAAGTTAAAATTCCATGTTGTCGGCAAAAGATTAAAAATAATTGACTTAAATTAGATACATTACGAATTTAACAGTATATCCTTCTTAAACTAAACGACTATAAATAAAAAAAATATTTTGTTTGTACTATTTTGTCCAAAATATTTCCGATTTGGGTGATATCAACGTACGAGCTTTATGTCGCGTTTGCGCTGACGAGACAATGTTAAAATGACGTGATGCAATAAATGGTTCTGAAACGAATAGAAGCGATTTTAAAGGACACAAATATTATATCCTTCGTCTACAGTTGAGCGAGTCATACTGGTCATACAGTTTCAGGTCATCCTCCACTTATATTGTCTCTAATTGCAACGCTCATTAACGCAGATAGTAATGGTTGCATGTCCTCGTTAAACTCTTTTACCACATTCAGCAATTGCTGTATGAACTAATATCTGCCTAAGGAAAAGTACGAAAGACATAAAAGTGTTACAGTAATTGAAAAAAATCTGATTTTCATCACCTTCACCATTACCGGCTCAAATGGGTCGGGGATGTATAAGTAATCGTTCCAGTTGAACAGAAGAAGCTTAATAAATGAATTTATGATCTAATGAGTACATCACGCATCGTCTTGCTAATCTTAACTCCCACGCGATCGCTCGTCCAGCTAATTACATTATATCGCCACATTCACCACCCACGATGTGCGTTTGCAAGACGAAACACTGCGATGCAGCATGGCGGTTAGTAATTAGGAGTTCCACTTGAAGCAAGAGTTTCCCTCCGATCGCGGGAATACCCTGGTAGCAAGTCGGTTGTTTAATAATTTACATTCGCTGGAATCGACGTTTTTTATTGTCTCGTGAATCGATCGTTGTACGCCCGCTGCGCTTGATGTAACTCTAAATTACATTGTATCCTTCCTACACGTAACGCGCGTCCTCCACCTGCGCGTTTAATTTATGATGTGCAATAGCGAGATCACGTGATTTGCAACCGTGTCTGCATCGCGGCGTGGGAAACGTGATCTATCCATGGGTAGGCCGACTTTTTATCGGGTCGCCTTTTTTTTTTTTTTTTTTTTTTTCCTACGACATCGCCGACGCCCGACGCCGAAGCTGCACAAAGCAGCAGTGGCGTACTCACGATTTCCTGAAATATCCTCTCATAAATTTTCAAGCGGCCTGAATCCTTGCTCGGGTCGAGCGTGTCACTCGCAAGCCACGTCCTTTGGTAGTAAGTAAATTACTTCGGCGGTAAGACTCGCGACGTTGCAATAGGCAGCGGATGAAAATTTGCCACTCGCTGAAACGACCCGACACAACGTAGCAATTCCGCATTAAACATTGTGCATTTCGCTCAGATAATGTCCGTTTCTACTAATGTTGATTAACTTTAATCTCGGTTTAATCTTACTTTTCATCTTCTTCTAATTCCAAGAGGTAAAAAAAGGGGTAAATTAAACCGAGATTAAAGTTCTAGAAATTCGTAGAAATGGACATAAAAGAGATGCATTAATTTCGTTTAAAAAGAAACAAAGTAAACGAACGGCGGCGAGCCGTGTCTCTAAATCGTGACCGGCATACTCATAATAACATATAATCGTCGTCGCCCTGTTCTATAGTATTATTTCCTCCGCGCGCATATACGGCAATTACATAATTTCACGCATCTGTTGTGTCGTGTCACGACTGAACATTACACCCGTTAGATATTTCTCCGACAAGCGATGGGAAATATTGTAACGTAACGGTCTGACTGGTAAACGAAAAGTATAAAAGTAAAATTTACTGTTTCGCTGTGGAAGTAGAGAACACTTAGGATGATTCCAAGTGATTATCTGTCGCCTCCAATACTTTCTTCCACCGTGGATTTTTGCGCCTCGTGCCTTTTGCTACGCTCGATTCGGCGGAGGAGGATTTCTGCGTGACACGAACTTAAAGCCTTGGATATGGATGCAAGAGAACAGTGGTGGAGGAGAAGAAGGAGGGAACTCGGATGGAAGGACTGTGGGAGGGTGAAAAGAGGAGGAATATCAAATATGCTAGGACAGATGCATGGTCCCACAGTAGTTTGCCATTCTTGCCGGTTTCGCTCTTTCCAATATATACTTGTTCCCTCTAAACGTTTTCTCCTCCCCTCGTTTCCCTCTTCTTACAATCCTCCCCCTGCTAGTCGCTCTCTTTATCCAGCCACCTTTGCCCTCGATGCTTTCTCTTTCTTATCGTGCATTTCTCGCGCCTACCTCCCTCGCGAAGCCCTCTCGATCGGCCTTTTTTTTTCCCTCTTTCTCGCGTAATTATAGTTTCCACTGTTGCATGCACGGTTACATATAGTCCACGATAGCTCGGGGATACTTTTTACGACGTTTGCGACGTAGAAAGGTTCATGTTTCAAGAACGTGCATTTTATTATCTATTTACGTCGGTAAAAATTTATATAATTACGCGTCTCAATTTAAATTTTTGATAGGAAACGGAATCAAATATTTAGGCATTGCATGTATTTAATTTTTCTTGCTGGCATCTATCAACTTAAATAAATCATGACTACCATAATTAATCATAGCCCGAGTACAGCTGAAATTATTTGCTTCATCTTGTCTCGAGATAACGAGATTTGTATTTTTGTAAAACGGCGAAATACTCGTGAGTTTATTATTGTCTTGTGAAGGTAAATAAAGAAAGAGGAGGGAAGCTCGATTTTAGTTAGTGCTCAAAATCCGGCTTAATGATTATGACGGGAAGGGATACCATCGCTCATCCTCTGGGTCTTCAGAATTTATCCTTTGTGGATAATCCGGATTTAAATATTGAACTTTGGTTAGCTTTTTCCACCTCGTTCATCGCCCAGCAACTTGAAGCCACTTTCATACGTTGGTCTTATAATATCTCTCTCTCTTCATGTTTGCTTCCTATATTAGTCAAATATTTGATATCTTCAAAGCCACGTCTTTTTTAATGCATTGATGTGGGCAGAGAAAAAGACTTTATCGCAGGAACAAAATTAACGGGAAAATCCTTAAATTCGAGGAATATCAATTATTCAGGGAAATCCTTAGTTACTCGATTTTTTATTTTCCGATTAATTTGTGGTTAGACTTAATCTGGTAATATACAAATTGTATTTTTGTTAGCTACGGTTAATTATTAAATTAATGGTAACTTTTGAAGTTATTACATTATTATCAATTTAGATTAAACATAGTTAGAAAATTTTTACATTATCATCATGTTTAGTGAGATTAAGTCTAAACCATAAGTTAACCAGAAAATGAAAAATCGGGCCTTGGAGAAAAATAACTTATAGCGTTTTTCACTGGCAAAACTAACACGCACTCAGTGCACATTAAAGCCGTTGTATACTAACTTAATCTGAATGTAAAAAGTGAGATATTTCGATTAATAAAATACTAATATATATTTTATTAAATATTATAATAAAATGTATTGAGGATTTCGCGGTTTAATTCGTTTCTATTTTTATTAAACGTACATCTTTATGTCGATTTATGTAGAACGGCTTTTAAAGTGCACCAATGAGAAACGCTATTAGTTCAACTTACATCCTTTTCCTGCTCGGGATTAAATTAATTATATATTTCACAAAATTTTCTCTAACACAGATCTATGCTCAAGGTAAAATCGCGTGATATTTGGTTATAATTTAAAAATAATTGCATAATGAAAATGAAAACGAACGCCACATCTCAATTTTCTGCGCGAGAGCCTCATTTCGAAAGATTAACTTGGGCAGATTGTGGCTTGAGATTTAAGTCAACGATACCCTCCGATCGCCCTGGACGATGATCTTATTTGCGTGAATTTAGATTTATAAGGCAGATTTCAGTAAAGGATCGGTCTCGTCAGTCGAGAGGACTGACCTTTATTACAACCGCCGAGGCAATCTCGATACAGAATAAGCCGCCTCGCCTTTCGAGGTGAGAAACTGGGACGGGCTATCTGCTTTTTCGAACTTTATTATTCCGAAGCGATAAGTCATGCATTCGTAACGAAACAGTAACCGAGTTTTCTGGCAAACGAGACGAGAAAATATTTTTATTTCCCAATTCTCCCGAAGCTTCTTTCTCCGGACCGTGTTTGGTTTTACCGACCGACGCGTTCCCGCGGGTCCTTTGCAAAAGAACAAACATTCGAAATTCTTTTCTACCCGCTCGTCCTCCATCTCGGCGGTACCTTCTGGTGCCGCGGATTCGATCGAAATCCACTTAACTTGCAGTCGTGACGCGGATTCGATCCCCGAGATTCGCCATTCGGTCTGATACGCGCGGCCGAGGGAGAGAAAGAAAGCAAGGTAGAGGGTGGCAGTAATAGGGTGGTCGCGGTGGTGGTGCATATACATGTGTCCGTGTGGCGTGTACACGTTAGGCGGTGTGCACGGTGAGAGTCGACGTGCCGGGGGTGGAGTGGCGATTAATTATGCAGAAAATGCGATCGATGGAGGAACGTGCACCCTTAAAATATTGATACCACGAACGGTCTCTACTACCATAACCGTTCTCTATACTATTCTCTACCCTCGATCTAACAACCGCCGAGGCCGCGACTCGTAGCGAGGGGGCTGCCGCCGTTTTCGCAGACTCTCTCGATTGTTCTGTTCTATACCTGTAATATCGAATCCACCCAAGTGAAAAGTAATATTCGCCTCGGGTAGTGGGCGTGCGTTCGGAAACCGTCATCTGCTCGCTTTCCATATTTTATACATGTGTATACCTTATTATTACAGCGCCGGGGTAGTTTTGTTTTGTTTCTGGATATCAAACGTAGGCGCTTTAAATCTTCTCTCTGTATATACGAGGAATCCTTGAATTTTAACGCAATCGTCGAATAAGACTATCTTGCGCGTTTCTATCTTGAAGACTCTACTGTAACTAATAATCTGTCATAACTAAAAAAAAAGATTGCGTCCGACTGCGGCTTTGGTTACTTAAGAATCTAGCAGTTCAACATCGGATTATTCCATTTCTCTTTATTTTAAACTTTGTACAAGGAATTCCCCTGTTGAATTTTAGCGCAATCGTCAAATAAGCGTCGTCTATCTTGCGTCCTAAGAATCTACTGCAACTAATGTATCATAACTGAAAAAAAAAAATCGCTTACGACTGCGGCGTAAGAATTTAGTAATTCATCATCGAGATCTTCCATTTCTCTTTATCTTAAACCTTCATATATATTAGGAATTCCCTCGTCGAATTTTAACGCAATCGTTGAATATACGTCTCTCCTATCCTGTGTTCCCATCTCGAAGAATCTTCCGTAACTAAGAATCTACTATAACCAAAAAAAGAAAAAAAATTGCTTACGACTACTTTGGTAGATAAGAACCTAGCAGTTCGATATCCAGAGAGCTTCCATTTTTCTTTATTTTAAATCCTCATATTAGGTTATTTAAAAAGTATCCGCGGTTTTTTGTTCAATTTTTGAATGAAAAAACCGCGGATACTTTTTAAATGACCCAATATATTTGAAATCCTCCCGTTGAATTTTAACGCAGTTGAATACGTCTATTCCGCGTTCTTATAGAATACCATAATTAAAAAAAAAATCGCCTAGACTGCGGCTTTAATTGCATGAGAACCACCTAGTAGTTCAATTTCGAGATCTTCCATTTCTCTTTATTATTTCTACGACGAATCGAGAGTTAACCACAGCTTTTTTCACTTGGTTTACAACCGTGACTAATAACGGACGACGGCGATTGCGAATAATGTGAAGGCATAAACAATATTCTGTATATTCGCCGTCCCTCTTCTCTTCCTCTTCGCGGTGGCGTTAATCGTCCTCGCCATGAAGTATCCCGAGAGAATTTCCTCTTATTTCACGAGAGAAGAGTTAATAGGAAAGTTCCGTCCGGGCGAGATTTCCGCTGCGGAAACTTCTAAGTTCGTCAATGCCGCGGCACGCCAACGCTGGTACGGGAGGAACGAAGAAGATTGCGGGGAGAGGGAAGCTGGGGCAGACATTTTCACACTTTCCTTCTCCGAAGTTGGAGAAACTCGCCACGAGGAAAGCCCGACGCGCCGAGCCTCTCGCATTTTCTGTGGTACATTGAGCGGAACGCCAAGTTCTCACGGTTATATCATTCCAATCAAAGGAAAGGCGATGCAAATTGTATTCATCCTGAAAGGAATATCTTTTTGTCGATTATCACTGTTTTACTCCTGATGTTATCTCTAATGCAAGTATAATGTTTGAATATCAATGAATAATGCGTAATAAAAAGAAGTCATCATTTGTTTCGTTTATAGTGTTGCGTAATGCAACACTTGATCGCAACAGTGTAAGTTTATAGTGTTGCAGAAGTCAAGGCTGAAACGAGAAAACGTTTTGCAAATTATCGCTGATAAGTGAGTTTTATGTTCATCGAGAAGCTTCAAAATTATAATGGTGCTGACGAAATGTAAACACATTGTATATACACATTATGTATAGATTAGAAGATTCACAGCACCGATTTTTTTAACTTCCGGGTCACGTTTCTGCGATATGATAAAACCTATTCAGCAATACTCGATAAATCGATGATGATGGCGATAAATAGCTCGAGAAAGTTATTGAGAAAGTAGGAAAGATGAATATTAAACGAAATATCTTTTAAGATATTCACCATAATGTGAATACAACTAGGAAATGAAAGTCTTAAAGGACTAAGTTGGATCTTTAGAGCTTTAAATAATTCGATGTGGATTTATTTACATAGGTGCAAATAATCCTGCAAACTACATGTCGAATTTAATTTTCAGTCTAGAAACTCAATTCTTAACCGAATTAGAGTAGTAATATCACAAATTAATTTGACAATAAATATTATTATTGCCCACACAGAAAAAATACATCTGTAGCAAATAATAATTGCTTGTTTCAAGTCTTTTAAAAGTTCATATATCCGCAAATCAATCATAAGTTTCTCATAAGCGTAAAATTTATTCAAAATATATTTTGAAAATCCTAGAAAGTTTAATACTTCAATCAAGATCATTAAATTGAAACAAATTCAATTTGCTTATTATAATATGAAGTCGTTTCTTCGTTCAATTTTATAATTTTTAAAAGAAAATTATTCTTGTTTTACTTAATAATGAGTTTTCTAAAATTTGTAATAAGTATATTTAAAAATAATTATCAAAAAAATATTCTTTGTTAAAGATAAATATTATTTAAAAGGAAGAAAGGAAATTGAATAATCACTTTTCTTACCAACGAAATGATATTTTTCTGTGTGCAGCATTTGAGAATTGTGTGTGAAAATGAAAGTCGTGTTACGAGGATCCTGCCAACTCTTTTATAAATATGACGTTTTCTTATTTTTCAAAATCGTGTATATTGATCGCCCCACATGTATTTATATCGTATCGGGACGAAAATAAAGTCGAGAATTGGCACGATTCAATGGTGAACGCGTGCCAGAAATATTGGGCGGGACTGACCAGAAGATCTCTCTCTCTCTCTCTCTCTCTCTCTCGGCCGCTAAATTGCATTCATAACTTCCAAGCATACCAGTTTTAACGAATTTGAATACGTCGGATCTGCTGGATAAATCATTCTCTTCACGTTCGCGCATTACGCGATATACGACTTACTATATATTTTCGCAAGTGTGCGGTTCCGGGGACCGCAAACTTGAGTATAACTCGCCCGAGCACTTTTGACGTAAACTTGTAATAGAATTATCTTCATGGCTAAAACATGTATACCGATATTAAGATACGACTCAAAGCTGAAAGGGTTAATTACGACATCTCGTCGTATCTGTTTACGGGAGTCGCAGCTCAACCGCTGGCGAACCGGTGGCAATAAATTCCTCGAGGTGGAGGTTTCGTAATAAAAACGTCTTCGCCTGCGAAGAGGACTTTCTCGCGAAAGTAGCGCAAAGTGATCCTCGAGGAACGAAGAAACCGCGCGGTTACTGCTGTTTGATCGTGAACGATGAGAGCGTTTTCACGTGGAACGCCCGGTCGCACGATGGTGAAGACCATTGTCCTCGCGCCGGAGCCGGTTTTGAAAGCTAGAAAAAAATCGTCGCCGATACGAGGGTGGGGCGGAGAGAGAATAGAGACGGAGAGGGAGAAAGAAAGAGATGGAAACAGTCCTCGCGGAGGACTGTACTTGCCTTCCTCGTAGCTGGATGAAAACGATCCGAGGAATCTTTCTCACGACCCGGGGGCATCTTGAGACCGCGGTGTCGAAGGACTGCGAGTTAAATGAAAGGGAACGAGACCGGCGATGGACTATCTTTCTTCGCTCGCTCCGGGACATTCCACTCGTTTATTACGATGTTGTTTACTCGACAGTCCCATTTTCGGTCGAGTACATCCGCGCGAGTTTTCCCTTGAACGCGGAGAAAGAACGATCATCGCGTAACATATATACAGAAAAGACGGTTTTACTGAAGTATTAGATCAGTGCACAAATTCTCAGTCCGATTTATTATTCAAAGTTCAAACGGCTGCAGTTTTGTTAAAAATAAAATCAAATCTAAGTCATACTCTATCTGATGAGAAAATTTAAGAATTTGTTTTTTTAAATTGTAATAGTTTTGACGGAGTTACGAGCAATGAAAGTCAAAATATTCCTTTTATTTAATTTGCCTCACAACTCAGTAACAAAAAATCGTAGGGACATTTTTTTTTAAATGATTTTATAGGAAAAACTTTAAGCTTTTTTACATTAGAAGTTCAAAAATTTTTTTGCAAATTTTTTTTTGGACATGTGACAGACTTACAAAGTGAAGAAAAAATCCCCCGTTTTGTTTAACTCGTAGTTTTCTATATGTAAAAATGACAAAACTCACATAAATTCAAAGAATATAGTAACCATTCGAAAGTAGAGACTTCAAGCTTTAAAACCCTTTTTTTTTTATTTAAATTTCGTATATTTTTAATAAAATTGCAGCTGTTTGAACTTTGAATAATAGATTGGGCACGAATTTTTGCAGTGATCTAAAAATTTAGCTACACTGTTAGATATAATGAGGGAACAGTAATTCGATCTCTTGAGTTAAATAACCTTTTGTTATTTTCATCTTTCATGTATCAAAATGCAAATCAATCCATTCGGTGGTTAGTTTCACAAAATAAATAATGTAACATTAATATATGCACGTAGTAAATAATAAAGTAAATTTGAGTTAAATTTAATACATTTTCTTAAGTTAGCTTGTTTAACTTTATTGCTTAAATTAAATTAACGACATACCGAGCTGTGACGACCTATAAAAATGATTAAATAAATAATTCAAATTTGACATTTGACACGAATTTAACAGTATACGATTATGAAAATAATTTTGTTGCACCATCAAAATAATAACGTAGGAATTTCAAGCAATGCTGCAGAATATTCCGAAGTTCTAGCAATCAGTTTCAACGTTTTATATAATTATTTTGATAATCCGAAGAACCAAATTATTTTCAGATCTGTATTTAACTAAATGTTGGATATTTTAGCAAAAATATCGTTTTTCCATTATTATTGATTAATCTCCATTTCGTCAGGTTTGCCACCGTCCGTTCTGCTGTGAGATGATTCTGTGCGTGCTTTTTCGTCATGACACAGTCACAGAGGTTTGCCACGTGCTTTTTTTTGTAGAAAAAAAAACTGAGCTTCACGACTATTTCTCTTGTTTTTACACCTACAAAGGAGGAAAGCACATTGAGTAACGATAAATTCTCCTTTTACACTTCCTGGCTGTCTTCCTTCGCGTCTTCTTGCCGCTCTCTCACGTACTCTCCCTTTCCCTATGAAGTCGCTCGTGATTTCCGTTCATTCACCCTTTCCGGTCATCACCCTCTCTTCGCGCGCTGCCTCCACTGCTCTCGCATTGTTGTCTCTTCGTAAACTCACTTCCGCGACTTCTTCTCAGGATCGTTTACCACGCAGCATCCACCTCCTAATAAATAAAGATGAATGTGTTATTTTTTTTTTAAGTCGAAAAAGAAGACAAGATCGATAATATAGCGTGCATAAGCAGAGATTTACTTTTTAAAACTTTTTAATGACTGTGGAGGTCTTCATAAGCGCGCAGTACAGGTGCAATTCGTTCATTTATACGGATAAACTTTGCATTTCTTAAGGGTACTTGCAATTGTCGACTTTTTCACAGCTGCTCCTGCACAATTTTAACAAGCTGCGACAATTTTATCGCCAATTTCAACTTTCGCAATTACGCTTTCTCCGAGGGTGGTGTATAAAGTGATTTCACTGATGGCTTCGCGGAAGAAAGATATGTTGCACTCGCAAATAAGAAACATGAAAACCCTTAGGCTCCATGAAAGATTTATCGTCGGTCGACTCCATGCAGAAAATGCATCGCGTAATCACTGAGTTTGTCGTACCGCGTTTAGAAATGTTCTCACAATCGGTCGTTCGTCATCGTCAAAGTGAATCTCGCCTTAACGCCGTGACGTAATATCATGATTCACGTGACGCCTTAATTTTGTTTTTATAATCCGATCGCGCGCCGCATCGCTAACTCGATAAAAGTCAGTAAACATCGGTATACGTGAGGCTTATCTACTAGAGGAGGGATTGATTAAACTTTAAATGGAATTTCTTATATTAGGCAAACGTTAAGTAATATGACAAAAATAAATTTGTGTAGCGTTTACATTTTATGCAACCTTCAAATTTTCTTCGAGCTTGGTTCAGTCAAGTCGAATAGCTTGCCGAGGCGATTTAAAAATAGAACGTCTGGAAATTTATACTTATTTTAAGATTCGACAAGAAATTCGTCAGCTTTATTTCGGATTGACAGACATTTGTCATATTTTATTAGATTGGATAAGATGTGATTGTGTGGTTTAATTGACAAGTGGCATTGGCGAACTCGTTCGCATTGTACAGGACAACAAGGTTGGCGTGTCGGGTAATACGGTTTCCTCTTAAAAAACAAGGCGAACCAATCGAACCAGTTTCCATGGAACGAGCAACGTGCACGATATTATCTAATTTCTGAATTATTTATCACACGTCGCCCTTCTTCCACTGGATCGTGTGCCGTTTTCGCATTTCGGTATCGATTTTACGGTATTGATTGCTAGAAACGAATATTTATTTATTTTTTTCACGATTCATTCGTCATATTCCTGTTGTAATGTTTGCTGTGTTTATAAGTTGAACTTCGATTTCGTATAAATATTACACAATCTTGATTTTGACAGCTTCATTCTAAAAAAATAGCAACATCTACATAATTCTCATTGTGTTAATATAAATACCAATGTGATATGGATTTAACATCATGGGTTTTAAATTCAAATCATGATGTTGATATAAACATCAGAGATTTAAAATCCACACTATGTTGGTTGACGTTGATGTTAATATTAACAATATGATGTGGATTTAACACTATAAGGTTTTAAAACCACATCACGATGGTGTTATATAAACATCAGGGATTTGGAATCCACATCAAGTTCATATTAATATTAATACCAACACGGTGAGAAGGTACGCCTTATGCACTCTAAAGCTCACCGAGAGTACATTGAAAGAAAAGATTAGCTGCTGCAGAAAATTAGATGGTAAAGTATAGCATAATATTTTCTGATGCAACCAATTAAAAATGCTATGTCGTTCAGCCAATCTTTTCTTTCAGTCTATCTTTGCCAAGAGCACTTCTTTCTGACAAAATTTCGTTTGAAATCGTCGTTAAACTGTAAGTCTCATACAACCAGTGTGCGTATCACAGGCACATGAGAGAAGTCATCGCGCTCAGCTACGAGCAATAGGACTGAGGAGAACATTTCAACACTCTAAAAAATATCGGTGTGGATTTAACACCTCTGGTGTGAATTCAACATCGCATGGGTGTAAAATTCACATCACAGGTGTTAAATAATCCACACAGATTTTTTTAGAGTGTTGAAATGATCTACATTATTTCATGACGATTGTTATTAAAAATCTTTTTTTGGCCGAATATTAATCATTCAACGGACTCCTGGAAGAATATAATACTGACTTTTGCGTTCAGATATTTTGAGGTGGATTTCAAATTTATGAGTTTGCGACGGATCGTGACATATAGCATCACGTTTACGGAAAAACCACTATGCTGGATGTCTTTCACAGCCACACTCATTTCGTCGTGCAGGAATCGAGTACACGAGAAGGTCCGAGGGATCGATAACGCGAATAATCGAACGTCAAACGGGGACGTGACCCTCCGCTCTCGCCTCGAGCATTCTGGTTCCTCTCCAAAGTCGCGAATAATACCGCGGATCGTGCTCGATAACCGCGTACTTCGAGTCGTCAGGATTTCGATGGCGTGAAGACACATCGATGATCCGCGTGAGAAATGTTCGTCGATCCGAGACGACGGTGAAGCAGCGTCTAATCTGTTTCATTCTGCATTCAATCTTTGGATCAATAAACGACGTCTTCAGATTCCGTATCGTCTCATGTTTTTATACAGAGAATCAGCGATTCGAGTTAATTTATTATTAAACGATTTATTTGTAAAACATGATTTGTTCTGCTTGTAGTCCATTCAGTTTAATCCCAATCGATATTTGTTCGAAAATTTGCTTAATATTTACCGGTCCGTGTACTGTATTTTTGCTTAAAATTAACATAATTCAACGTTTTTTTTTCATTTTGAAGGCCAAAATGCGAGGAATAAAATTACGCAATTTACAATTATATAAGATCGTGGAAGACATTTGTTATAAATAATTTTTTACAACGGAGTTGAGGAAGATGTCCACTGGATCCGTGAATATCGATTACGGTTAAAAGTTTCTCTAACAAATGATTAATAAATAATATTGTGAGGATGAAAACGATATGGTATCACAACTTATGGTATAATTAGCGTAGTTGGACTATAATATTATTGGTTGCTAAATTTACTCAATAGCGGGATGGAAGCACATGCACGCCGAATGGTATTTCGCGCTCGGTTATGAGAAATTGGATATTTATACTTGCGCTTGTGGCCATGGCGTTGCGAAATTAGCAATTAACGTTAACAGCGGTCATTGTATCTCCATTGCACGGCTTAATTCAAAATAAGACAGAACGATATTCGAAACGCTGACAGTGAATTCTGGGACGTAGCCAGGACAGAGCCGAAGCTAATACCATTAACCGAACAATCGCTAAAGTGGCAATTAGACTTCGAAGACGAAGCCGTTTGTATGACACTTCGGAGCTGAGATTCCATATATACGTGCAAAATGATACGAGATGGAAACTGGTACACGACGATGGCGAAAATATATTCCCCATTTTCATGAAAACGTGGATTTACGTATACACGTTACGAATGTTATATCGGCTTTTTATTATCGAACAATCTTTCAACTTTATTTCGATTTAATTAACAATATTTGTTTAATTATTATTCGAATTAGAAATGTCTTTCATGGATTGTAAATAGCTATTGGTTTTTCATAGTTTGTCAGAGGAATTATTCGAGGGTGGAGATAAGATCGACATATGCTCACGTACAAAGGATATATATCCTTAATGTAAGTCTTTGATACAAAGCGCAAGTCTGTGGTACAACGAACGCTCTAAGCGGAGGATTTCCTTTATGAAAATAGGATTCAGCGGTACCGGTAGATCCTCCAAGTCTTAGCCTGTCGCTCCGACTTAATTGCCAAGATTATCCTTATGTAAATACATTCCTCTATCGCAAGTTACGCGTCGTGGTACCTAAGACAGTCCCGTGATAAGGAGATTGCGAGAGCTAACTTGGAAAATAATCATCGCGGGATGTTGAGGTGCAGTGGTACCGAGTTTTCGCAACCCTTAGTCGATTGTGGTGGTCGCCTTCAACATTCTCGAAGCTCTTCGGCTGGTCGCGAAGGGTAGGGATCGCTGGTAGAACGACAGGGGAGATCGGTGGTGGAAGAAAAGCGGTTGCCCTCGAGAATTCTGCCCCCTCCCGGGGGTTATGTAGGTGTTAATCGCAACTTGTGTGCAGCCCGCTGAACGTGGAGGAGAACATATACGGGGCCCAGGTATAGCAAGTAGCATAATATCGACCGTAGATATTGTTGATGCAAACGGTAACCATGGGTGACACGAGCCAGTTGACCAATTGCAGTCTTCACGGTGGTCGTGCCCGACCAATCGTCTAGCGGTACGCTGCCGGTTTTTTGATTGGGCGATACCAGGGATAAGAGACCAGTTCGAGGCCATCGAGACCCACAAATGAACGTGGACGTACCAAGTGGAGAACATCGGTCTGCTGCGGTGCGAAGTGCTCGTCGTTCTTCATCATCCTCGTCCTCGTCCACGTCGAACTTGGTCGCCGTCGTCGTCGATCATCTCTCCTCCGTGTGTGACGCGACCTTTGGATAACTATTCGGATTTTGTGTCTATTTCTCGGTTGTCCTGAACCTCTTCTATGTAAGATCTTTTTACAATCAGCTTTACAATCGTTCGTTGTTCAACACGACCACCGCACGCCACTATGAACGCACTTGATGTTTCACATTGTATTCTGTTTTATTATCTGAGATCTCTCAATTTGATAAAACCATCGAATTTCCATCGTTTTTTTTTTGACCAATTTTTTTATACACCATATTAGTTGAACGTAAAATGGGATTAGCTTTAAAATAATATCTAATACCTTAATTTTTCACTTTAAGTATACTATTTTTAGGACGATCTAAAGTCCTATTTCTCGAATCTTCTTTGATTCCTTCTTGCACGAAGACTCTCCTATTTAATATATGGTATTTTATATATGGTAGCCATATCATTTTTGGATAGCATTTTTATTGAATTATTTTATTTCTTAATCAAGCCTTATCGTTTGAGAGTTTAGAGTAATTTTGTATTTTCTGTACCTAACTAATCTTTCTAGCTTTAGCCTAATCAATGTAGAATTTCGCAAATACATATTTTTTTTTTACAATACTTCGAAATCGTCGACTTATTAGGAAGATGATTGGATTGGTTTTTCTTCCGTTCATTTTTCTTGCATTTCGATTGTTCTCGAGAGTACTTAAATCGATCGACTCGGCTCGCTTGCGATTCGGTTGAAAAGGATACGTCGTAGAGCAGCAAATCGCAAACTCACAAAGTGGATTACAGTGTACTTTGAGCCTCAACACTTTTCGTTGCTCGAGCGCGTATTTTGCATCGGATTCGCTCGCTTTCAGCCACCACCACCATCACCACCACCACTACCGGCAGTCAGCACTGTCACTGCCGACCCCTCTCGGTTGATCTATGTGTTTGCCGGAGCGAAATTAAGTTATTTCATTATCGCACGCCATTGTAGTTAGTCTCGTCTGTATAGACATACCGTTGTTTCGGCGCCGGGGTGGCTTCGTCCGTCTCGGAGAAAAAAAAAAACTCGCACGAGACACATCACGAGGATTCTACAAGTTTCCGTCTTTCTCGCGACTAAGTGACGCATTATTCATAAATTCGACACGGTACTCTTTACGATTTATGTCTTTACGATTTTTGTCCTTTTCGCGCCGTGAATTTGCGATTCTTTATGGACAATTAAGACCCGTTTCTCAATTCTTAGAACTGTAAATAATATTTTGTACGTAAGGCTATTAGGAGTTAAACGCCTTGCGAACAAAGTACGTTCAAGTCAATAACATTCAGCGCGTTATTGGAATGAAAATAAACGTCCGTCTCTCGACATGTTTTGTATACCGCGAGTGTATGCGGAGTGTTTCGCAATTTTCGCTTAGAAAGTTCCACAATACATGCGCGTGTCTCCTCCAAAAACGACAGTTTGGCGGACAGTCTCGTCTTGCTGAGCTCACGTCGTTAATTGTGGCAAACCGGTCGTAACTTTGTCGTGTTTTGTGTTTCAGACGGGTGGAAAGCTGGCGTTGATCGTAGAGTAATTTACCTCCGTGTCAAGGTGAGTTGATAAAATCGTTTTTACTCTGAGAATTACTCGATTCGCAAACTTGAGAGAACTCGATGAAGTTAGAGCCAGACAATATCGAGTCTTCTGTGTCGGTGCGATAGATTATAATTAATTTATCACAATAATGCACTGAGAAAAATGATTGAAAGTGGACGAACCAAAAGATTTTCATTATATCAAGAATTTCGATTATTTTAATTAGAAAATTTTTATTCATTTTGTTTGTTCCATTTTTAATCAGAATTAATTCAATCAGACATTTTTCTGAGTGTATTATCTTCTATAGCATATAAATTACGTTGCAACGGATCGATACATTCATATCAGCGAGATCGCATAAATTTCAAGGGTAGCAAGTCAATATT